>NC_084641.1:32643907-32983282 GCF_019802595.1 Syngnathoides biaculeatus
CTGGTTTATCGTTTTTTTTTTTTTTATACACACTTCTTTTTTCTGATGCAGAGGTATTAAGCTGGCTGAGGTGGTGAGAAAATTGGAAACAGAGCCACCCACAGTGGAAGTGAGTCAGGTCGATATTTAGTGGTGTGTTTACTTTGGAAATAGCAGAAATTAGACGGGCAACGTTGGGGGAGGGGCGATGAGGTTAAAGGGGTCCTGAAAATTGTCAGAAGCAACGAGGCAAACAATTTGAATTTTGTTGGAAGCAATGAAAAAAAAATTGGGTTTTTTTTTTCGCTAGAAGTGTTGTTTACAGATGGTAATTAAAAACTGGGAAATTGTGGAAAAATGACAAGAAGCCAGAGGCTGTTTAAAAAGGGAGGGAGTGGATTGTGTCCATCTGGGACTATCCCAGCTGAAAGCTTCCCCACCCTGAGCCCAAAAATCCCCCCCAACCCCCACTTTCTCCCTCCATCCAACCCATTCTCTCTTCACCAGGTGCAGCAGGACACATTTGGATTCTAACCTGCAAACCTTCACGTCTCCCCCCAAATATCACTTCCTGAATCTTTCATTGCCTGCAGCTGTTGTCTGTTAGCCAACAAACAACATTAAGTTTTACAGTCACCAACAAACTGACTCTGTGTTTAGTTCATCCAAGCCCCTTTTCCGCTGCACAAAACTTAGTAGTAAGTAGGCTTCTCGTGGATTTGTTTAGTGTCGATATGTTTCCATTTACTAAAGCATGATCTAGCGGGTTCTGCATCATACAGGAACCTGGACCAGTAGTGGGCCATGGATTTGGTACTTGGGCCTTCAGTGGGGAGGAACCCAACTTCTTCAATCAGAAGACGGAAAAATGCTGACCTTATTGTGGGCCAGTATAGTATCGTTCAAAACTGATTGATTAAAGAAACCATTTCATTGGTAACATAGTTAAAGTCACATTGGCCAGCTCTACTGGTACAGCAGACCGTGCCAAATTAGAGTGACATGGCATCTTACGGAGGCTGAAATCTGATTGGACAAAAAAAAAAAAAAAAAAAAAATCCAACATCCATGTACATGCATGCAGTCAGATAAAAATTAATTGGGTGGCGGTCTAACAAATATGTCACGCACTGTATCTCTCAGATTTGTTAGGTTTATGCGAGATGACAAACTGCTTTTATTGCTGTCAAGCAGCGCAGCAAAGCAAAGCACGACAAAATGAAAGGAATCAACTCTTGTGGGGGGTGGGGACATGGTAAAATTATCCAAATTTATTTTGTAAACACCAGTGACCTCTATAAAGCAAACAACAAAATGAACACAAATGTTGCTGGCATACGTACCCTGCGCCTTATCTTTGGAGATTGAGTTATCAAAAACTGGAGTGCCCACTTGACTGAACTTGTATCAGTTTCTTGCTGTCCTCGGTCTCCTTACTGTGGCCAACATGTAGCTTTAGTAACCCTTGTCGTTGTTTTTGTCATATCTTACTCCAACTGATGCATTCAGTGCTGCGCGGTTTTCTTAGTTTCCCACTGTACTGTTTAGATGGGGAAAACTGACTGCCTCACAAGGTACATTTTTTTGGAAGTATATTCTTCATCCATTAAAATACTTGCCATAGTAAATGATTAGGGTTAGGGCGTATTATGTACATGATAATTTCTAAATCTTTTGGAAGTAATATGGTTTCTTACAGGCCAATAATGGCATATTTCCAAGTACCAAGCAAATATACAAGTGATATTGTTTGGATGTATGTTTCTTAATTGGTTTATTTGTAACAGAAATGACATAACTGATTGGAACTCTGTGGTTGGGTGATTTATCTGGAAAATAACGAGATTAAAGATTTTTTTCTTTTCGTCACTCAAGTCACAATGGAACTGTCCCCCGAGTTTGGATTGTAATTGCCAGAAACACATCTGTAATGTCTTCAACAACAAAGCAATGGACCAACTTTGGTGAGCAGCTCAATTTTGGCAGAGGTCTGTGCTCTGAGGGGCACTGTCATTTTCACATTGCCCCTGCACCACAACAACAACAACCCTTAGATTATCAGTTGGCATCTTATCATCCAGTAGTGGAGCGCCATGTGATCTCACTATTTGGCTAATTTTGCTTTATCTAGGCTGCTGGATTGACCTCCCTTCTCTTCTTCCTCCGTCCCTGTGTGTTGGCTCTGTACCCAGTGATAAGAGGACAGTAGTGGTAGCACTTCCTTTCGCTACAGGAAGCAGGAAGTGTAGATTTCAACCGCAGCCTATCTGAGCAAACTCTACGCCGGGTCCGCTGGGATCATTATCACTTGCACATATGTGTGGGCACTTAAATACCTACATCCACACGAACTGGGATACAGATGCGTGTGTTCTGGGGGTGTTTGTGTCACCTGTCTCCAGACAAGAACCCCACTGTATCACTTACTTTGCTAAGCTGCCGGATGGTAAGCCACTTGGGAAACGGTGAACCCCGTGTCCCTTTGACCTGGAGGTTGGCTATCAGGTCAGAGGACGATTGGCTAATTATTCCCTTAATCACGACAAACGTTTGGTTATCTACCGCTATAACCACGCAGGTCAGGCTTGGCGCTGTTGAGCTTAAAAAAAAAAAACACAAACAACCATTCATCACTTAATGAATTCCAGTAACACCCCATGGTCGGAGTGCTGGGTGGGAGAGCGGGACAGAGGCTGACAAGATGACGATGTGAGGGGAGACAAAGGGTGTCTGGGGCTTTTCTTTTATACAGTTCTTGCTCTGGACAGTTTTGAATATCGGGTGAGTCAAAAAGATCATTACTTTTGTTTCTGTTTCTGGGAAAATTCTACAAGTTGGACTAGATTTAAATGTAAAATTAAAAAAAAAAATTTAAAAGTCTGTTTATAATGGTCGTCACTTTAAACAGGGGGTTCCTCAAATGTAGATACATTGGTAAATTTTTTGTTGGTCGCCATTAACTGCTTCATTGATCATCAAGGAAACAGTTTCTTGGCAAAGAATATTTCGATTTGTTTTCGTAATCATGTGGTCTGTGGTGTTTATCATTATATTATATGCACTATGCAATGGTGATGTTATGATGATACATTTGAACAAATTTAGGTTTTGGGGAGGAACCACTGATCTAATTTGGCTCTTGAGCTGATAAGATTGAGGGGGAAACAAAACCCAGTTTTAAAACATTTATTTCTCAGCAAACTGTGCAATGCTTGACAAATGTAGTACACGACCTGATATGAAGAGACCATCCAGCATCATGAAATCCTCTTACATAGACTTTCCATTTCAGTGAGCTCTGAATGTTTCCCCATTTTGAACAGGAATTGGGTATTTCAACCAGAATTTACATTTAAAAAAAAAAAAAAGTGTGGCCTTGACTAAATTTTTTCTTGAACTGATGAATCTTGCAAAATGTCGTCTCCAATACCCAGAACAGTACAGTTGCAATCGATTCGATGCCCTGAGAAATAAACGAATGAATGAAAATTGAGATAGCAGACACATAAAAATTCATTGGGTGGCAGTCAAACAAATGTGTCACGCACTGTATCTCACAGATTTTTTCAGTTTGTGCGGGGTGAAAAACAGTTTTTATTGCTGTCAGATCTGAGCACAAACTTGCATTTTGTTGCTTGGGCTCCAGAAAAAAAATCCTGCATCTTTTTTACCTGTTCAGAGTTGTTCGTTTTTGGATTTCACAATTGACAGCAAGTCTCTGAGTGCTGTTTTTGTAGCCTTTGTATTTACACCCAATTGTGGGAAAAAGTGAAATAATAAATGCCGGTGTGAGTTTTAGATTACATGTTGCAGTAGATGTATTAAGACTCATGTATGTACTGTAACGTAATGAAATTACAAATTTGATTAACGAGCACGGTTTTCTGGACTTCCATTAACAAGTGAGTGTGGCTCATAACTTCATCTTATGAGCTATAATAGTAGCTTTGTTTAGAGTGAGCCGGAAATGGAAAAAAAAATAGTACTGGGGATCCAAGGAGATGGAACACTTGGACAAAGGCAAAGCGGAGAAACAAACTATGGAGTAAAATAAACTAAAATTATGGACTGGGTGAAACCACAAAGGGTTATTGCTGCATCTCAAGAAAATGAAGAGATTAGGAATGGTTAAAGATGCGAGCGTAAACTATGAGCAGGTCACGGGTCAAGAGGGGTGAGGAGGTCAGAGTGGGCCCAGCAGCTCTACTTAGAACAGGATATCCTGCAAGGAAAACCCATCTGTCTCCCTCTTACCCACTCTCTTTCTGCTTCTTAATGTCGCACAGAGGGCATGGCAGAGAGACGAGGTGTAACCTTTCACTGCCAACACCACAGAAAACACAAGCTGAGAAACTGCACTGTCATCAATCATCAGTGACACAGAGAGTGAGAGATGTGATGTGCGTTCCGTGTCCCTTTTATGCAGCGGGCTTAGATGGTCGTGCCATACGTCTATTGTGTCCTGCGCAGCAAATTGTTGTGGCAAATCGCTTCAGCGGCCAAGATAAATTTCCTTTCCGAGACAACAAAGTAACCCTATCTTATCTGAGGCAGGCAGACAGTGTGTGCTCAGTCTGCAACATCCCACTAGTGATGGAAAAATACAGTCATTCGATTGTGCGTTACAAATTCTCCAAAAAAAGTGTCCACTGTGTTACATAACAATATCAAACATATTCCTGTTTGAATTCGTTTTCTCATCATTTCATAATTTGGAACTATAAACTTTATCTGCTTTAAAATGCAATTTAGAGTAATGATTCAATGGTGTAAATGTGTAAAATTAAATATATATATATATATATATATATATCCGCTTGTTTTTGGTCTCTGCAGGGGCTCACCGTAAGCCCTGGGTTAATTATCCCTACAGTCTAGTGGGTTGTGGCTGATATACAATTTCTATACACTCATTCTTCTCATTGGTGTATGAGGCAGCAAGGACTAGGCCTGATGAATTCTGCCTTGCAACAAGTGGAAAGAGAAGTGAGATGAAAAAAGAATCTGAGTAATTTGGTCCGTTTATTTCTGTCTGCTAGATAGCAACATTTTACAGTTGATTTATAATGGATGCCAAATTAGTTGACTGCATGATTGAAAAAAAAAAAAAAAAAAAAAAAAATATATATATATATATATATATGTACCGATCCGGTATGGGATTCTTTAGATGAACGCTCATATTTGTTTGGCACAGTTTTTACGCCGAATGCCCTTCCTGATACAACCCTCTGCATTTATCCGGGCTTGGGACCGGCCTACAGATTGCACTGATTTGTGCCCCCATAGGGCTGCATTATATAACAAAACCATGTGAAGCAATAATATCTGTACTTGAGACACAAAAGCGTCTCGGTTGTTCTCCCATCCTAGTAAAAATACATGCAAAGCAAAGAGAACAATACATCGTAGCTTGTTCAATTTCCTTATAGTTAACCAAGAAATGAATTAGCACTTTCTGTACATGGACACATTAACGTCATTTTGAAAGTGGAATCTCCTTGTTCATGTGTAAAATAACAAATTAAATTAAAAAACCCTGGCAACCAATTCCGTAATCATGGTGGACATGGAGCATACACAAAGCGCCATTAACGTTATTTTCGCTATCATTCAATTCTATATTTCAACTTCTTGATTCCTTTTTGGGTGTTTGTTAATAAACAAATAAAAATCATTAACAATACAAATGCATCTCAATAAATTGTTTTAGAAGTTATGATGTGGTATTTTATATTACAAATGTAAGCGATTTCATTTTCTGAACTTTCCTCTGCTATGAACCATAAACATGAAATAAACAATCGAATTACTTGTTTGTCTTCCATAAGTAAGTCTCATGAGAACATATCTCTCATTTCCGGTGTGACTCGGTTTCATCAACCTTGTACATATGCTAGTTGCTATGCTATGATAGTTGCCGTATAGGAACGTTCCCTACTGTTTTTCTCCAGCCCCCCCCCCCCCCTGCCCCCAGCTGATTGTTTACAGCAATGCAGCGAGAGTGATGAACTGGCGCTGAGAGATGGCTAACGCGAGTATAGCGCTATATTTGGCCTGCAAGGGTTTTTCCTACACACAACGACAGATGGACTTTTAAGACTGAGGGTTGCTTTCTGAGACTTTGTTCTTTTGTATGTGTGTGTGTGTGTGTAATTGTGTGAGTGGTTAATATCCTTGGGGGTAGTCTTGTGGTTGATCTAGTTTGTGAACATTTCGCCACAACTCCAAACATCATGAGGTTGTTGTGGATGCTTTGCCCGTCATTACGCACTTCTTTTGCGTGCGGTGTCGCCGGGCTTGTCCTGATTTACTGTCAGATTAAAGTGTTATGTCCAGATGAGGTTGTAACGCATTGTCAATATCATCCTCGTATAGTTCTCCAGTACCCCTGTGTCCCCTGCTTCTTCTTCTGTGGAATCTGCATGTTCTGTCCAATGTTCTGTTCTGTATATGTTCACGTGTCCCCTTCCCACACCCCAATGTCTATTGTCTATGTCTGTGTGTGCAGCGGTTGTTGAATATTTAACACACTTAATCGACCTGAAACAGGAGCTGCTCCAGTATACTAGTCCTTTTCTGATTAGTTTTTCAAATGCACAGTTCTTCTGTTAATACCCGTTATTGTGATTGCTCCCCTCTTTGGAATATAAATCATGAAGAAAGAAGCAAATTATCTGTTAATACCCCCAAGATCTTGCAAAGTTAAACATATTTTTACCGAACTTTATGGTACAATTCCAAATTGTATGTCCGAAGGGGACTGTAATTTGAGCTGTTCCACTTTATTTCCTTAATATCTGTTTAAGGTTCATGAGAGATGACTAACAGAAGTATGGGCAACATGTTTTCGTTCATCTGCTCATCATGTGCATTCATGTGTCATCCAGCCATCTTCAGACTATCTTCTCAGTGTTTTCTCTGGAACGTTTCTCAAAGTACTGCATAATCATCAAATCAAGAGTATGAGAAGTTTTCCATGAAGAAGGGTGCATGTTAAGGTGTGGGGAGGAGATGAAGGAGTTTTTGTGGGGTATTGCAGGTGCATGTTTGTTTTCAGTGCACCAAAGAAGAAGCACGGTGAAAACTGTTGAGGCTGGTGCATGATTTTCTGACCACACCTTTGTACTCTCTCAGGCCTCACAAAAAGATACACAGATTTTCAGACATCTGATAGCCTTGTTATTTCTTATCTTCTCCATTAAAAAAAAAAAATCTTGGTCACGCCGCAAGTCCTCCTCATATAGCTTCCACCTTCCTCCTCTTTGTTTCTTTCATATCAACTTGCCTGTCCCCCCCCCCCCCTTTCCTCCATTCGGCCCACCACTTTTCTTCTCATGCAGCATTCTTTGAATTCCTGTTGGCTTCTTAAGGGGAAGGACCCCGCTGGCAGGCCAAGGCCAAACATTATTATAGCGCTCTCAACGTCCCTTTGTACCCACCCCCCTCTTCATTTCTTCCTTCGCAACGTACACCCCTCCACTCATCATTGCACGTCAAACGGTTTGACTGCCTTAGTCTCCGCTTTACAATCTTTCCATTATTCTTCTCATGCAACAGGCATTGTAATTTCATTTTGCAGAGAGAAAAAAATAGAGATAAGGGTCATTGACATATTTGGGGCTTAGAACTGTCATCTCATGTAATTCGACAATTGTAACATACATGTTTTTCATTTGCCTGCAGTTGTCGAAAGACGCTCTTCTTGTTCTATCAAATGGTTTATTGGAACAGGTGGGAGGCAACCACTTAGTGAACAGTTGTCCACATCCTGCCCCAAATCTGCTATTAGAATGACTATCACTCTTTACTGAGATCACATCATTTTAATTAAATGCACATGGATGACGAAGGAACAGCTTTTAGACTTCTGCTTATTTTGTGCGGTTTAGCCAGATTGTACCAAGTGAACTATTTAAAGTCTGTACAATAATATTTAGCTCACAGCACCATATGGAGACTGTACTTTTCTTGTTTCAATTTGCCAATAGCATGTGGATCAAACTTTTAATTAGGTGTTTCATCTGAAGGAAATTAATAAAACCAATGTTGTTTGTGGAAAATGAACTTACTTGCAGTGCACGTATGCGTCCATTTGTGTGTGTAAATCCCTTTCTCCCTATGGGCGGGTGCTTTCTGCGCTATTTTTCTGTCACCATGTAGTTTTGTTATTTTCAGCCTGAAACCGGATGTGATTCAGACTTCATGGCAGATTGTGTCATTGAATGAAGGGAGCATGTACACATGCACACATACGTGCATTACTGAGCACGTAGCTCCGCAAACCCACGCAGGAAAGTGTTTCGAGAAAGGTTTTTGGTTTCCCCCTCTGCAGAGACTTCTGACACTGAGGGAGCACACGGCAGGCCGCCATCGTGAGCTAGACAGACGCACACCGCTTGGTTTCAATATTGCTCGGATAGGATACATCACTCGGTGACCTGGCCTACGCTTATGTCGGAAAATAGGATGGAAAGCGTGCAAATGGTTGTGCTTTATGGAAACAAAGAAGAGTGGAGGTGAAACACTGAAAAGTGTGGATGAAAAAGAACGACAAATGATGACAGTACATCAAATTAATAAAATTAATAATTAATAAAGGCACATTTAAAATTTCTTTATATTTGGCTGTGAGAAGTACCACAATATATCACTAAAATTAGAATCGGGACACAATACTTGTGTATAGTGCTTATTGATATTAATGCAAATGGGATAGGAAGAACGCAAAAGGCGCCATTTTCCCAGACAAAACCTCTTCTTTTTGCAATAAACAGCCAAGAAGAAAGACCTCAGAATGTCTCCCATTGTTGTCATTTGTTTCCTCTGTGGCCTTCCTTTTCTTATTAAATATACTACCCGATTACATTGTGTCACGCTAATAGGATGTTACACCATTTACAAATGTAGCTGACACAGTTTTCAATAAGGGCCATTAAGAATGGGACTGAAAATATTGTAGACGCCAATTTACAACAATATTATAGCACATAGTGCATTCATTTAGGTTGTGGTGATAGTTCGACTCATTGATTGGAGACTCTAAATTGCCCCGATGTGTGATTGTGAGTGCGACTGTTGTCTGTCGCGATGTGCCCTGCGATAGGCTGGTAACGTCAGAATGTACCCCGCCTCCTGCTTGATGATATCTGAGATTGGCTCCAGCATTCCCCGCGACCCTTGTGAGGGTAAGCAGCTAAGAAAATGGATGGATGGATAGATTTAAAACATTTGAGTCAATGTAGAATCGAATCACAACCTAAAGAATCAAAATTGAATTGAACCGTGGATTTCTTAGCAATACCAAGCCCTAGCTTACAGTAAATGAATGCAGATGCTAATTTGGTAAGTAGTAAAGTAAATTTGATTCGCAAAACACATCTTGCAGTGATCTGCCACATCAATACATTGAATAATCAACATCTCTGGTGATGTGTGATGTTATCCAAATGTTTTGTTTTTGGCATTCATTCATTCATTTATCGAGCTGCTTAACTTCACGAGGGCAATTCCAGCCATCATTGGGCACACCCTGAACTGGTTGCCAGCCAATCGCATGGTACACGGAGATAGACAACAGCCTCTCTCACAATCACACTTAAGGGCAATTTAGAATCCCTAATTAATGCATCTTTTTGAGATGTGGGAGGAAACTGGAGTGCCTGGAGAAAATCCATGCAGGCACAGGGAGAACATGCAAACTCCACATATGCGTGGATGGGATTTGAACCCCAGTCCTCAGAAGTGTGAGGCCAATGCTTTAACCAGTTGCTCCACCGTCACCCCCGTTTTTGTCATGTTAACTGTTAATATATTACACACTTGCCTGCTGTTATATTGCGCTTTTGGTTTCTATGATTGCAAAGTGATGGCTGTGGCATCAAGAGGCTGATGAAGTTGGTAAACTGCACGGTACGACCCCTGATTCATACCTTGGGATTTGAGAGTTTGATGTTGTCAAGTGTCCCATCTAGATTGTTGTCTCGACCAGAGGCTCCGCTCTCAAGTTCAAATGTAAACCGGCCGGGTGGGGGGCCTTAGAGTCAAACGTAGCCTTGCCGCTCTAATCCGGCTCTGTTCCGAGTGCAGGACTGATGGGTGTGAATTTGACTGACAGTAGATGGAGCCACAGAGTAGGTTCCATGATTGAACTTTGACAGGGACTCACCTTGGCCTCAGTTCCGATCATTTTCTGCAAAGAGGGCACATGGAGATAGGCGCTGATTGGCTGTGGCCCGCATCCAATGGGAATGTGCCGTGAAGAAAACAATGAAACAGGTCGGTGTTAAAACGAGGCTATTTTTGGTGGGGCCCGCCTTGCTCGCTTGCTATTTCTGTCAGCAGGATAGCGGGGACGGCAGAGGGTAGGGTAGGGTGGGGTGGGGTGGGGGGGGTACTTGAGGGGGCCGGACTTTCTTTCTGCAACTTCCCCTCGACAACTCTTTTTCTTCTTCCTTCACCGTAAAGCCTGCTGACAACACCACCGCCATCTCCGGTTCAGGTTCTACGCGGCTCTCGGATGTACGAGCGATAGCTGGATAAATATATATATGTCTCCCGGAACGGGGTTTCGGCCTGAATGTTGTCTTTGAAGGTAAGGGGCCAATGTATGAACAGCTGGAAGTTAGTTGGCTTGCTTGGCGTCGTATTTTGGAGTTGCTCACAGTTTAAAAGCGAGGAAGTGCACAGGTGCTCGCAGTCACACCCGGTTCATTGACTTCGTGAGACGTTCACTGAAATATAAATGTGTAGGTCTTCATACAATAGTGCAGCGTTTTTCCAGTATAACCTACTTTACGTTGAAGTCACTCATCACTTATAAAAAATAGTCTTTTCTAAAATATAATAACGCTCAGAAGTGGCTCCGGTTGTTTTTGTTTTTAGCATCAGATTTCAGAGGCAACCTGAAATGTCCTCCACTTTTATTTCTTAATCAGTAGTGTTGTGTGTGCACGTAGTGCAGCTTTCCTTCTGTTGGCCTACACGGACATTGTGTAATTCATTCCCTCATATCCGCGGTTAAATATTAGACTTGCATATGCACCCACCAAGGTGCATAATGGGGAGTATTAACAACACCTCATAAAGATTAATTGCGTTTGCTGGATGACCGTCAGCATTGCAGCCACTTCTATTGAAACTTTTTACACCACAGGCGACAGGATTTCAGCGTTACTCACGTGCAACTCTGAAGAGAATACACAAATTTAATCTGACATTTCAACTGCAGCATTTGCATATGATTTGCGCTTCACCTTGCATTCTTTTTTTTTTTTGTCCCCACAGATGGAATCAGTGCCATTAAGGAGACCATAAAGAAATAAAAGGGGTCGGCCCAGCATTTTTTGTCCGGCGACAGGTAGGTTTATGACAGTAAAAGACCAATGACTTAGTCATGTTTCCCTGGATCTCATAAAAAGCGGGCCACAGCTGTCAATATTGAAACATTCATGTGGGAAAATGCCACCAGTCAACAGTAAACGCCCTCAGGATGACATCTTATCCTCTTTAGTTTTTTTTTCTTTTTCTTTTTTTCTTTCTTTTTTTTTTAAACGCGCACACATTGCTAACAGAGTCTGTACACGCCTAGGGTGACAGCACTTTTTCCACC
The DNA here is from genome assembly GCF_019802595.1 of Syngnathoides biaculeatus. Taxonomy (NCBI): domain Eukaryota; kingdom Metazoa; phylum Chordata; class Actinopteri; order Syngnathiformes; family Syngnathidae; genus Syngnathoides; species Syngnathoides biaculeatus. The sequence continues at coordinate 32,655,498 of NC_084641.1, forward strand.
ATGCACAATGATCTAAGCATTCGGATTGTGAGGGAACAGCAGTAAAAGCACAGAACAGGTGTTGGCCGATTTGGAAAGACGGATGTTGCTTTGCTTTTTTTTTTCCCCGTTTGTGTGTGCATTCAGTGATCTTGACAGCTGTTTATTATGTGTGCAATAACGTGTCCATCTTAACCTCAGGGGTAATTTTTTTTACATAATGCGGATAATAAACCTGTGATACTGTGCAATGCTTGTTAACTGCCATTTTTAAAAATCTTTTTGTAACTAAGTATATGCAATGTTTTAAGTAACCATTTAACATTCCTGTCATGCAAGCGTAAGAAGTTAACGATTGTGTGATAAAAATAACCATTTTCAAAAATTAAATGTGTATGTTTGTTTGCTACATTTTGCCGGTTTCTGATGGTGGTTTGAACATCAAGTTTAGTTTGGTGATTTAAGACTTACAGTTTGTGATGGAAATTTTTTGTTACAATCCACTTTTGGGATATTCAACTGTGGAGTTTCCACTTTAGTTTGTAAATATTTTTTAATGTTAACTTACCAAGTATAACTACATTCAGGACGTTGAGGCCAGAACCTTCATATGACTAACTCTTGTATCACCAATTTCCATTCAGGATTAGTTAAATAACTCTGTTGACGACATCTTGCTGACTCGAGATCCCGCTGCATGTCTCAAATAAAAATATTTGTCCCCACCCATCGCAAACCATTTAGCTTGCTGTTTCTTTGTGTGTTCTGCTCCGAGAGGCACACGCATGCCGATGTGTAAGATTACAATAGACGTCTGCTTCAATAGAGGTTGGTTAGTTCTGTGCCAGCCTACGATGAGTGTATGCTAACTCTGCACTGTCTGTGTGTGCGTGGGAGCGTGCATGTGAGCTCCTGTGGAAAAAAAGTTGAAGTCATCGCCATGGCTTACAGCATCTGGTTACATGTGTGCAATCCACACACTGCAATTGACACTGGCTCTTTCACTATTGTCTCCTACTTGAATTAATTTTCCTTCCACAGCCCATTGTTTGAATAGTAAAAGTCATCAACTAGCAACAATCTAGTCATATGCAACATCTGTGAAACCTGAACATCACAGATCTTTTGATTGTGGATGGGCATTTCCTGGATTTTGTTTTACCTTATTTAAAAAAAAAAAAATAAAGACAAAATATATTTTAAAAGATTTTTTATACTAATCATAATCCCACAAGGGGGAAAAAATCTACACACACTGATTTACATTCATGATAGAAACCACACAGAAACTCTGACTACACATAGGCAATCATGCAAAGAGAGTGAGAGAGGTATGCAAACTCTTTTGCACCTATTAAAGCGGATATAGAGCCGATGTCTTGCTCAAGGGCACCTTGACGTTAGTCAGGCAGAACATTATCATCTGTTAGATTATCCTCAATAATGCTTAATCACAAGCATGAGAAGAATTGTTTTTAACTTTTACTTAAAAACATTCACACTTGGAGTTGGCTTCCCTTCTAGTGACAATACCATGTGTGTGCAGGAAAACTGCTAAATTGCAGTCATAACCCCAAATCCTAAAACATGAGCTACTGCTGCCCAGAAAAGTTATATTGTTGACGTATAGTCTTTAAATTTGAATATGTTTGCAGTGCTATTATTCCAGTTCTGCAAAGGCCAGTGATGCATTAAGTGATTACATCTACCATTTGCATATGCAAGAAGGAGATAACGGTATGTGTGGCCTTTTCCATAGATCACAGTATTCAGAGCTACACTCGGGCTATTACAAAATGTTAATGAAAAAACAAAAGTCTATGTGAGGTATGTTGTAATATTGGATTTGCACTGAACATTGATGGGACAACCACTAAAATACATTTCTTGTTAACTGGCTTTTACATAAAACTGTCCATCCAACCAGCCAGTTTCCTATTCTGCTATTACTCATTAGGTGCAAATCACATCTTAATGTAACGAATCTTCTATTTGGAACACATTCAGATTAGCTAACTTCTTCGTTTGCCATGCCACACCCTCATGCATGATTTTGTTTAAATCCGACAAGCTGTTTTTGCTAAATGTTGGTAACAAACATACCCATCATGCTTTCTGCTTGAAAGATGTAGGAAAAAAAAAATCAAATACACCACACTTGTATAATCATGACTAAGATAAAAAATTAAATGCCCGAATCACTCAAAGTATGATAGTTTTCCTGTGCACTTCTTTGGTTCATGTCCTGTACAAATGTATACACGGGCACATACAGTGAGATTTATGTAAGAACCAGTTGGTCCTGTCCCTTTTAATGCCCTCACAGACTTAAAATTCTTGCAACAATCTTGTAACAAAGGAAAATATGACATGGGCAAATGCATACACTCTTTTCACATCAATCTCTCCACTTGTGGATGCTTGCATTTTATTCAGGGGAAACTTAGGGCACAGATAACAACAGACACAGTTGGTATAAAGTTGCAGTGGTGCTCAAATTTCTGTCTTCTCCAGTCTTGGGTTTTCAAGCACTCTGGGTCAGCTGACCAGAGTGTTGTTCATGTCTTTGTGGTCATCTGATAAAGACTGCCACTCTGCCAAGTAGAGTAGGTTTTGTTCTGTCTATTAGTTGTTTTAGCCTAGTTAGTTAATTTTGGGCCTTTGAAGTAATCTAATCTGAGGCAGACTAATTCAACTGTTGGGTAATCACAGGGGTTTGATAACTTTGCTGATCATTTGGTGCCACAAACTCCCTTGGATCTTGCGTGCAACATTTTTGTGCAGGATTAGGTCTGGTGATGGCTGTAACAGTAGAAGGCTATTTTTGACCTGCCGAACAAACAGCTCAATTGTGCGACCTCAAGGTGCATGAAATCACTTGATATGCCAGGATTAATGTGTATTATACTCCCCAACAGCCTACCAATTCTTTGTGTGTGCCAGTCTTGCTTTTAAGTAGCATTTAGAGCCTGCACAGAATTGTTAATACTGTATATAAACAGCATATTTGGTATGAAAATATAAATAAATCCATTTATCTCTTATTATACCCTTTTGAGCTAAACCCTTCATGCTCTGGTCAGATGGGTAACCTGTTTAGTAGTCCCGATCTACACCCAAAATTAATCTGGTTGAAATTTGATGGAACTGTTTTTCCAGGGATTAATTGGTGCGGTGTTTGTAGTAAAATAACCATCGTGACCTCAATCCCAGCCTGTACTCCAAGAAAGTGACCACTTTGGTCTAAAATTTGGTAATGACTGTCTGAAAAACAAACAACCCCATTTGTATTAAGGCTCACATAGCAGGAGAATACTTACAAGGTTTAGATGACTATTTCAATGACCATTTTTTTCCACATTTCTCAAGTTTTATACTGGTAAGAAACTTGGACTGGAAATTATTTATTTTTCCATGATTTCTTCTTTCTAAACGAATCTAATCGACCAGTGTACTTGTGCGTGTGTGTGCATGTGTGTGCGTGTGTGTGTAAGATGACTGGTGTCCAATGATTACACTTGGACGCTAGTTTCACACACTTCACTTTTTGTGAAAAATATAGTCGTACATAAGTATAGTAGAAACATTGCAAAATTACACAATTTCTTCATTAACACTGGGAGGTTTCCCAGTTAAAACAGATGTTTGACTTCTAAAACCGTCATTGGCATGGAATGTATTAAGACAATGATAATGATAAACCGGAGAGTCACTGATTGTGTAGTGGTACACACACCTGACTTAGGTGGAGGCAGCATGGGATTGTTTCCCGCTCAGTGATGGTGTTGATATTGATGATGCCCTGTGACTGACTAACTGCCAACCAGTTCAGGGTGTAGTCTGTCTCTCCCCTGAAGCTAGCTGGGTTAAGCCCTGGCTCTCCCGTGACCCTTGTGAGGATAATGGATAGATGGATAATGATTAACCCAGTGAGGCATGCCAATTTGGGTTTAAAATGAATTTTAAAGTTAGAAATTCTCATTCCTGGTAAGTGTACAACATTTAAGATTCCACATTAATAACTAAATAACTATGCTGTGTAATATATTTGTCAACCACCAAACTACTGTGGATTTTCCAAAGTTGAGCGCCATCTGTTTTGTGACCCTGCTTGACTTCCAACTTATTTAAAATAAATAAATAAATAAATAAATAAATAACAATCATCATTTTTAAACAAAGTACAGTAAATAAAATATTGTCAGATGCACTGGTAAAACACTCATTGACAATAAAAACATGTTTTAATTCACATTTTAGTATTCTTATCTGCCTAATAAAAGGATAATCAAGTAAAACTACTCACCTCTAGAATAAGCCAAACAGATATAGAATAGAGAAGGAGCAGGAATTGTATGAAATTAGACTGTCCCCTCATGGCATTTTTTGTGTTGCTCAAACTGTTGAAGCCAGGTTGCTCAACACTATCAAAAGCAAAACACAATTTCTCTCAACTGTTTAGATGCTCAGTGAGCTGGAGTTTCACAAGATTTCCTAGTGTCTTAAGTGACTCATGCATGATGAATTAATGAATAAATCCAAATCAAGATAGTGCAATTACATGCTAGGGACTAACAGGGGATCTCTTTCTTTTAGCAGGTCATGCGGTAATTGGTGTCTGACCATTTATGTATGAGGTAAGGTTTGTACAAGCATTGCACACAGCTATGCATATAAAGCAGTCACTTAAGCTAGAATTGACAACATGAGTGATGTTATGGCTCATCCGTCTGTATTCTAGATCCTTAAATGTCTACTGACACTCCTATATATATTTTAAAATAGATATTGTTATGAACACTACATATATTATCCACTTCAATGTCTAGACAAAAAAAAAAGGTAGCGGAGCATGTGACATTCATGGGCAAAGTTGCGGAAGATTCACTCGACATCCCAGTGGCAGCCATATTGCCTGCTACGTCATTTACAGATGTCACACTGGGACAGTCGCCATTGAGAAGACCTTGTGCCACCTGCTATGGGAGACAAACAACAGAGATTTTCGGATTGTTCTGACGCCCCTTCTGACACGGAAGCTCTTTTTGAAGAAGAGAACATCTCACAATTGAGTGAAGTGACCGGGGCAATATTACGCTATCACTTCGAGCCATATTTAGATGATATGCAGCTCACTTCTAGCTAACAACAGACTCCTCGACAGTATATATGACCGTATGTAGCGTACTCAGGAGGACCCATGCCGGGCGAAGTAAGTACTTCAGGGGTGCCCAGACACCGGTGGCCAGTGGAGGGGGAGCTCTTTTCCCCTCCCGCACGCAGCCAAACTACCTCCCCGCCCGACCTAAATCCGTGGCGGCGGCGATGGACAACGTCGGCCCGTGCACGTTGACACATTTAGCACCCCTGACTTACGTACTTTAAGTTATGACGTAGATCTTTTGTTACGTTCTCAGAGAAGGATTATGTCGTCCCCCACAACTGTTATTTTTTTATACACACCTACCTGTCATTTAGAACCCACAAAGCTCTCGTCCTTTGCACCTGTGCAATCCATTTTTTCACGACGAACCGGGTCTTTTGGAAAAGTGTGAAGAGTGAATCCATCCTCCCGAGTGTTCGGGCAAAATCCAGCAATACAACAAGACAGGGTTTTGGCTAACACGCAAGGGAAAACAGCTACTTTCCCACGGTAAAACTGGTATAAACACACAAACCCGCCAGTGTCGGCGTCTATAAAAAAACATCACTTCCTCCTTCTTCTCTATAACAAATGCCTCGAGAGGATTATCATGGCGGGAAATGCAAAAGTCCATATACGACAACATCATGACGTGTGGTGGAAAAAAAAGATGGGTTCATTTCGGCTGCCTTGTTTTTCTTTAAAAACATACTAAAAATCACCCTTTATGTGTTAATAGACCTTTAATGTATGTGGTTATGTCAAGAAACAAAATAAAATGGTAAAAGTGGAATCATCAGGAACATAGCTTTAGTGCTCTTATCTCTAAAAGTCTCTGGAAATCTTTTGAGCAACCCATCTTCCAAAATTTGCTTCCCCTTTAGTGTTTCTGAGTGGATGTTGCTGTCAAACATCAAACAATACATATGCTTCAAAGCCCTGAGAATAAAGAATTTAAGACCAAACAGCCCTGAAAGAGAGGATGCCACCATCACTGGTAGAAAACAAACTGTTGATGTGGCAGCCTTTCGTGTAGTCCAAACCAAGATAAAGCTCACGGTCCTTGGACAGAAAAATATAACACCATTGATATTTATTGCACATCCTTTTTGAAGGGATCTGTGTAATCAAGCCATGTCTGTTGCTCTCAATGCAGGTTTTGTACCTGTTGACAAGGATTTTAGCCCAGTCCCCTTTCTGTATACTGCTTAAGTTCTCTGAAATTTGAAGAGTGTCTTTAGCCGCATTAACATCAAGTTACATGGGCATAACCATATACGATAATGTGCTTGTCTTTCATTTTTTTTCTTTTTTTTAAGAGAGCTTGATCCTTTGCTTTGTGTGGTCAATGTTCAGTGCACTTTCACACCATTATACCAAACAGGACAGTACATGTACTGTTCAACCTTTAAATGGAGAAACTGGCTGATTACAAGTTTGAAGAAACCTGTTATGCTTTTTACAGGGCAAATGCTTTTATTGGGGTATCATAATATTTGCCCAGAGCAGTTGAATTTGTAGCATGTTTTCTACACATGTTGGACCATAAAAGTCAAGTGATACCTGATTTTCATCTTTTCATTATGTGTTTCGTGATGGGTTTTTATGTCTTTACCAGATGTGAACAGAATTGTTGGTACCTGTCTGTGTTTCCTTGCCCCATCTTATTTGTGCAGACGACCAAGTGTGAGGAAGCACATTCATAAAGCTCTGCCTAGGGAGCATGTTTTTGATTTTGAGGAAGCCAGATAAAAGACAAGCTTGAAACTAATCAAGAGAATAGTGAGAAATGCTGGTAGATACAATAGCTATAGATAAAGGACAATGTTATGATTGTCTAGGTGGCCTAGAGACATCTTTCAATCCATAACCACACCACTTCATCAAATCAGAACTAATGTGTTAAAAATAGGGATGTTTATTGTGGCCAATTTCAAACAATAGGGCAATTAACTACAAACATTTCCTTGGTTTCCACTGTTTATTTACATTTGCGGTCCAACCAACAAGTTCAAAGCTTGTTCTCATTGTCATTTTCATAGTTGTTTTTGTCTAGCAAAAAGTACTTTCTATTGCTGAGAAAATGGTTCACAAGAACCGACTACTGTCCTTCAGAAGTTGTTCGAAGGTCAAACTGACACGGGTTTTAAAAGAACAACCTGGAAGCAATTAAGGTTACCTGTAAGTAATGCAAATCTACCCAGAGCAAAATTTACAAGATGTAGGTGAACAACACTGAGTTTAGATTAGTTTAGACATTTAACACTTAGACACAACGTCTAAGATTTTTTGCACTGACTGAGGCAAATACTGGGATTATTTCTAAAATGCCCTCCCACAGAGAGAGAGATTTTAATATTCATTGTGGCTTGTTCCAGTCAAACCCTATTTTTAAACTCTCTGGAACTATAAACCAAACCTCGGTAATCAAATGTTTTTACATGATTTGGGATTTGAATAATGTTCTTTTACACCTATGGTCACTGATGGTGTAATGGTACACACGCCTAACTTTGCTGCAGGCAGCGTAGGATCGATTCCCACTCTGCGATGGTGTCTATATGTGCCCTGTGACTGACTAGCGACCAGTCCAGGGTGTAGTTTCCCTTTTGCTAAAAGTTAGCTAGGCAAGGCTCCACCACTCCCACAACCCTTGTGAGGATGACCAGCTTGGAAAATGGATGAGTGTTTTGGAAATATGGCACAGCACTAAACCTAGCAGTGTACATTATAGTTTTTGTTGTTGAGGATTTTACATCAGGAAATAATTTCACACATTGTTAATCAGCAGCTCAAAACAAATTGTACCGTCAGTCTAATTGATCATATATCAATTAAACCCAAAACAAGTACTGTAAATCTAATGCATGAATTTAATCGTCACAAAGTGGGGCTTTTACATTGGACAGCGATGTTATCCTTTTTATTTAGAGAATTAGTCTTATGCTATTTTGTGTTCTGTTCCACTATCCAGTATTTAGGTGTGGACTCAGTTAAATGTAATTGGGCCAGACCTGCAGGGTAGCTGAGTATTTACCCGGATAAGCCAATTCACACCATTTACGCTTATCGGCTGAGAAGCCTTCACTGCCGTTAGGAATTCTTTTTAGCTACCAATCTCTTCACCACCACAAACCGTCAAAGCATCTGTCACCATGTCATCACGTTTCCATGACTCATTCGTCCTAAAGCTGATGACCATATCAATCATCTGTCTACCAGCCATCATCTCAAGTCTTCATCCTGTGGTTGATTAAGGGGTGATTGGAATCTATGCAAGATAACATTGGACACAAGGTTTGGTTACACCAAGGACAGATGATTTGAAATGAATAATTTTTGCTTCAACATTCCAATGATAAGTCTTTTCTAGGTAAGCAATTGAACTACAGTTATTAAACACATTTGTGTTTTTGATGTGTGTATTTTGGGTTGGGCGTGATAAAGGTTGACCATCTGTGTGTCGTCTGTGTCAACAAATAAAATGGGGTTATCCCTTAGAGTGAGCTGCTGTGTTGAGTGCCTTTATCGGTGTTGTGTAATGTGGAGAATGTGTTTGATGTGAAGGGGATCACTGGAACAAGAGAGAGTGATGAAGTCCATGAGAAAGATTTGTGACAAGATTAAGGCTATTTAGTTATGATTTTTATGATGTAGGATCTGAGATTAACTAGTCCAACAGAAGATGCATTTAAGATATTGTTGTTGATACAATAATGATTTCAAGTTAGACATAAATGAACAGGATGTTGCAGATGAGTTGGGGGCTTTAATATTAACTCACCCCCCCCCCCCCCCCAACAATCCACAGAAAACTGGACTGCAGCAGCTGGGAGAAACGTTTTGGCCAAAGGGCAATTCCACAATTCTGTCAGCATTCAACATGCAGTGATAATTATGTATAAATGAGAACAATTATTTTCTCGGGTTTTACGGATCAATATTTTTGTTGTTGATTTCTGATCTGTGGTGGAGCATTGAGTCCATTTAAATGATCTGTTCATTTATTTTATATCCATCCATCCATCCATTTTTTTGAGCCGCTTATCCCCACAAGGGCTATGGTTTTGCTGAAGCCTATTCCAGCTATTTTCAGGCAGGAAGCGGGGTACACCCTGAACTGGTTGCCAGCCAATCGCAAGGCACATGGGGACAATCACAACTAGGGGCAATTTAAAGTCTCTAATTAAGGCATGTTTTTGGGATGTGGGAGGAAACTGGAGTTCCTGGAGAAAACCCACACAGGCACGGGGAGAACATGCAAACGCAGAACTGTGAGGCCAACGATCTAACCAATGCCGTCACTTGTGTACTGAATTGTTAAAAAAAAAAAAAAAGGACCTCCATAGTGCCGCAAAGCATGCTGGGAGCATGTAAATAGCGTTTAAAGTGCATGTTTTGTGACAATTATTTTGAGAGTATTTGCTAGATATGCTACTCTGTTTGCTGTGGTGTGATAATTTTACTTTCAATGTGACTCTGTGAATGTCAGTCAATTTGGAGGGCAATACAGGGAGTCCTCGGTCTACGACTGAGATCCGTTCCTACAGTAGCGACTTAACTTGAATTTCGACTTAAGTCGGATTCTACCATTAAAGTCAGAATTTACATCAAAATACTTTATATAAAAAAAACAAATACATTGAAATAAACAAGATGATGTACTTAGCATTACTGCTGAGAGGTGGATGGAGAAGAAGTAGGGGAGGCCATGCATAGCTTTTGCGAAGGAACCTGCTCCTTAATCCTCTCCATCTCGACAAGTATCCAACAAACTTGTTTTGTGATCATTGTATCCGACATAGGAACGAAACACTTCACGTACTAAAATACAGGCTTTGTCTTTAATAATTGTCACCACGGTCGACCAACTGAAGCCTCGGTGGTGTTGGTGTCTCTCCTTTCTCCAATCTTTTCATGATCATGAGCTTCGTTTCCATGGTAATGGACTTTCTTTTGGCTGCACAAGCATTGCTAAAAGACAAAGGGGTGATAATGTCTAAAAAGGAGGGCGAAAAAAGCAAAAATACTCCTACGACACAAACACTGACAAGCATTTGCCTGACAAAATAACGGACACGCGTTGTAAAGTCGAAACATCTTAGGTCGAGACCGTCTTAACCCAAAAACTTCCTGTGTAAGATTCTTTTGCTTACAGATGTGAAATGCAATCGTTCCTCACTGCCTCATGAGCACAATCATCTGGTGTCTTATATACATACACTTGCTGCCATGCATGCAAACAGTGTAATCAGCGTGTCCAAGTGAACAGTTCTTTGGTGAACAAGTCAGACAACAACATTTGCAATTGGTTGAACTTAGTGTGCATATGAGGTGGACCGCATTGTAAGGAGCCATGTCTATTCTGGCACCTTACCAATTTACAAGAGAATTTAAGACCTTTACAATCGTGAAAATAAGTACGGTAAATTTGGAAAAAAAAAAAAAAAAAATTGTGACCAAATGCGGACCATGAACGGTGAACCGTGAAAGGGAAAGGACTCACTGTATCATCCACTTTTTGTGACATTGTTGTTTGTTGGTGTGCAGTAAGATTTCAATTGTAAAATATGTGCCTTGGCTCCATTGAGGTTGGAAATCACTGGTCTATAGCTTTAAATAATTTTGCTGACAAATCATAGCAGTATAAATGTCAAATGTCTTTTCCACTCGCTGGCGTTTTAAATGGACATTGGGTCGTCTGTGCACTGCAAACAGAACTGAAAATGTGAACATTGCTGTGAGTGTACCTCTTCAATGTATGTGATACCTTAACAGAAACTAGTGTCATTTGTCAATCAACATTCCACACCTGGTTTCTCTGACAGAAGAATGCAGTGCGTCGTTTGTTTTTGTGCGTGGTTGTATCTAACTTTAGGCAAATTGCACCACAGAGTCAGGTGAAAGATGACTGGGACCCATGGAATGCTTACAGAATGATTTATGTCTGTATGTAAAACATTTTGTATTGTAAGCATGCGGAAGTTCTACGTTATATTAGCAGTCAGGACTTATTGCTCCAGAGTCTAATATTTTTTTATGCTACTGCGGTATATGTAGCTTTTTTTAATTCTAATTTTTCGGATTAAGGTATGAAAGTGATCACGAAATTATTTGCTTAGTTGTACAAGCATTGGGCATTTTTTTGAACAGTAATTTTTAGCCCCAATTCTAGTGCTAACACGACACGTCTTCTTTTTCTTTCGGCTTGTCCCATTAGGGGTCACCACAGCGTGTAATCTTTTTCCATCCAAGCCTATCTCGTACATCCTCCTCTCTAACACCCACTGTCCTCATGTCTTCCCTCACAACATCTATCAACCTTTTCTTTGTTCTTCCTCTCGCTCTTTTGCCTGGCAGCTCCATCCTCAGGACCCTTCTACCAATATACTCACTCTCTCGCCTTTTAACATGTCGAAACCATCGAAGTCTGCTCTCTCTAACCTTGTCTCTAAAACATCCAACTTTGGCTGTTCCTCTAATGAGCTAATTTGTAATCCTATCCAACCTGTTCACACCATGCGAGAACCTCAGCATCTTCATTTCTGCTTCCTGTTGTTTCTGTACTGCCACCGTCTCTAATCCGTACTTCATGGCCGGCCTCACCATTGTTTTATAAACTTTGCCCTTCATCCTGGCAGATACGCTTCTGTCACATAGAACACCAGACACCTTCCGCCAACTGTTCTCCCCCACTTGGACCCATTTCTTCACTTCCTTACCACACTCTCCATTGCTCTGTATTGTTGACCCCAAGTATTTGAAGTCATCCACCTTCGCTATCTCTTCTCCCTGGAGCTTCACTCTTCCTCCTCCGCCCCTCTCATTCACGTACATATATTCTGTTTTACTTCGGCTAATCTTCATTCCTCTCCTTTCCAGTGCATACCTCCATCTTTCTAACTCTGACTAGTGCTAACACAACACGAGCACCAAAATTGTGCAGACAACGAAAGGAAATAACATTGGCTATTCCCCTTTTTTTTACAAGGTAATATAGAGTCCAACTAAACGTAAGTTCAAACAGGCTAACCCTTCAGATTTATCTGAATTTTAAGACAACTGAGAACATATTTTTAACATAGTTAATAATAGAAATACAAATAGTTCCTCTGTCAAACTTGCCAAACTACACTGATGCAAATCAGATTTTTGGCAACACTTTATTTTGTTCTTGGAAATTAGCCTCCCAATGTAAAGAAGAGTGAACATTACTTCCACTACTAGACTATTTTTAGAGATCCTGTTTTGCTCAAGAGTCATTAAGCAACTGTGTGTGTATGTGCGCGTGCTTCTGTGTGTGAGCACTTCTGCACTTACTTTTTCAGTAATCTTTTATTTGTCTTTCATCTTGGTAGACACGTGATGAAACTTGAGAGAACTTTTATTTTGTCAACCTGAACTTGTGCTATGGTTCGCAGACATCTTTGCTTTTTGATCAACAGGTGGTCTCTGTGAAACAATCGCCTGCAAATTCTAAAATGTGTGCGTGTAGCATTGCAAAACCAACAGCAGTCAGCTGAAATAACCCACAATGGGTATCTTATTTTACATGCTTACACGGGCTATTAGGAATGCGGCCAAGTTAAATGTTGAATTTTATTTAAGCTCAATTACACACTCAGTTTTCCCACGTTCAAGGTTCCAATTGCTTTTGGAATTCATGAAAATCTTTGTTCAGTTTTTTCTTTTTTTACATACTTTATCTGTAAACTGTTCATGCAAGTTAATAAAATTCTTTCACTTGGGTCGTGGGTGGACTGCAGACTATCCCAGCTGATTCTGGGCAAAAGGCTTGGTATTACCTGAACTGGTCAGCAAACAATGATTCACACTCACATTCACACATACAGGCAATTTAAAGTCTTTGGTCAACCGATAATGTATGTTTTTGGGATGTGTGAGGAAACTGGAGGACCTGGGGAATATCTACTCAGTCATGGGAGGACAGACAGGCAAGGCCGTATTTGAACACATATCCTCAGAATTGTGAGGCAGACAATGCTGATCAGTTGGCCAGAAGAAGACTAATAACATTTATATCAGGTATGCAGCCTTTGTGGGTTTTCTCTGGGTACTACGGTTTTCTACCACATCCCAAAAACGTGCGGTAGTTTGATTTAAAGACTCAAAACTTCCTGGAGATGTGAATGTGAAACATCTGTTTATATTTGCCCTCCAATTGGCTGGCGACCACTTCTGGATGGACCCTGCCTCTCGCCTGAACATAGCTAGGATAAGCTCCAGCAAGTCCGCAACCCTAATGAATATGACTAGTACAGAAAATGGATGGATGGATGGATGTATAGTACTGTATATAACATCCACCCATCCATCCATCATATTTCTTAGCCACTTATCCTCACAAGGGTCAAGGGAGAACTGTCAACGGGCTGGAGGCAGGGTGCACCCTGAAGTGGTTGCCAGCCAATCGCATGGCACATAGACACAAATAACTGCACTCACAATCACACCTACGGCAACTTCGAGTGTCCGTTTAATGTTGCATGTTTTTGGGATGTGGGAGGAAACCGGAGTGCCCGGAGAAAACCCACACTAGCACGGGGAGAACATGCAAACTCCACACAGGGAGGGCCTGGGATTAAGCCCGGGTCCCCAGAACTATGAGGCTAACGCTTTCCAGCTAATTCACCGTGCTGCCTACTGTACATAATATATTTGAGTATTTTTTTCTTGGGGGGTGGGGGGTTTGCTGTGGTGCAACAAATGGAATTCTCTTCACAATAAGCATCAGTTTGGCACATATTGAAATATTATTCATAAAAGAGGCTGGAAGCTTCAGTTGAAATTTAACGTTGAACACTGGATAAAAAAGGAGAATTACACATTTGAAATTTGAAACACCCACATCAGTTTATAAATGTCAGTTGGCTTAATGCTAGACAATGCAAAATGCCATAGACAGGCTAACAAAAAGGCAATCTGTGTGGCAGTGTTATAACATTTAATGTAACACATTTAAACACAAAAACTGCAATACTACATGTAGACATATAATGTGGGCCCTCTCACAAACATATTCTTTATCCTTTGCAAAAAAATTAACCAACACCACAGTAGCTTACCAAGTTAATTAGTGGTGAAACTCTGTCTGTATGACTAGATCAGATGTATTAGGTAGGACTAGATGTTAATATCTCTCTATTCATGCATATTTCAGCTCCGATGAGGCTCTGTGGCATGTTCAAAAAAGTGATGGTACTTTACCGGTTATCAAGCAGTCTTCCTTCCATCATCAGGTGTTTCGCTGATAGGCCCCCGACACTCTTGGGAGGGTTCAATGGTGAATCCCACCGTCCCAGGTTCACCCCCTAGATGCCATCAATTCTCCTGAAGGCCCAATTGGCGTCTTTCCTCTTTATCCACAGCCACTAGCTTGGCTTTTCCAGCGCCTTGGAGAGATCGCTGACTCCCTGCTGGTGGGCCTTCCCTCGGACTCTCAATTCTCTGAAAACCCTTTGCAGCCAACTTCCACCGGGTGTACCTCTGCTCTCCAGCCTTGCTGTTGCACTTCGCCCACAAGTCCTGCATGCCTCAGCCGCTTCCGCTCATACGCATCCTCGACTGTGCCCTCCCAGGGCACTGTGAGCTCGATGATGTAGACGAGCTTGAGAGAGACAGACCAAAGCACTAGATCTGGTCGTAGGGTGGTAGTTTCAATCTCAAATGGAAAGCAGAGCTTCCAGTCTCTTGCACTGGCCAGCTGTCTGTTGTCTGGTGGCTTGTTCATGTGGCCGGTTTGACTCACCTCCTCCAGAACAAAGAGCCTTGGTTGCCAGTTGGCCGACAAGGGTGGAAGGGCGTTCACCCTCATCCACTGGTTCTCCAGAACAGAACGAGACACTTCAGCACTTGGTTGTGCCACCAGGTGTAACAGCCTTGAGTAAGGCTGGTCTTGCAACCAACCAGGATGTGCTTCAGTGTTGCAAGACTGGGCATAACAGGCACTTGGGATCTTTGGAATACCACTGGTTTAGGTTCAGTTAGATTTAAGTCGCTATAATATACTGCCTCCAGTAGCCGACGTGCACAAACCAAAGAAGCACAAGGACTGCAATAGATTAACGGCGTTTCCATTGATTTCAATGGTGAAAGATGGTTTTATAGATTCATATTTTGAGTTATGGATGTGGTCATGGAATGAATTAAGCTCATACATAAAGCGTTGTACAAGCAATTGTAAGAGATCGATAACATTTTAAGTATTTGGAGTGTCACTTGTTTTTTTTTTTTTTTTTTTTTTTTAAGTGTTCAGGAAAATAAGGTGCTGTCTTCATAGTCCCTCTTAGTCACTCCTTTTGCATGTTAGTGGATACCATATCACCCGTCCATTCCAGAGGGAGAGGGAACACTTATGTGGATGAATGGCTGACGCCATATAGCTCGTTTCTCAGGTAGGAAATTGAGTGGATGGGGTCCAATTTGTGGATTAAGTGATAAAAGCTCAAGGGCACTGTGGCAGCCACGTGACAACAGGGGCAGAGACTGGAGGAAATGTGCGTCTAAACACAGCTCTCAAACAGGAAGTAGCCCTGGTGCTCTCATTGTTGTGTTTTTATAGACTTGACTTCCTGCCCGGCTCACCCCCCCACCCCCGTTACCATGGGCACCATGCGTGTTGTTACTGCGGTGGATTGTAAAGATTATGGAGCGTGCATAGCCTGATCTGTGTTTAGTGACCAAAGTATGACACGAGATTTTTAGCAAATCAATGTCCTGCTTCTCTGGATATTTACGGTAGTACGCTAGTTTTAATGGTCAAATGAATCTCTCGACTTCACTATTGAATGGCATTTGAAGGCAATACAAGATATAGGTATAGGTATACAAGATAATGCCACTGTATTTTTGATGAAACAGTTTTTGAATAAGAAGGAACAAAACGCGTTAAAAAAAGGATGTGGCAGTCTGTAAAAGATGACTAAAGGGGAGTGGAGTCTAATTTTAGAGCCATTTGTGAGTGCAACAGCAGTACTGCTGGCTGTTTACTAGACAAACACTGTGTTACTTTATTACAGGGTTCTCACGAGTCCTTGGACCTCTAGAAAATGTATGGATTTTAATGTCTGAAAAATACGGTGGAATCTCAAAAGTAATCGTTCCAAAATTGGGAAAACAACCACATTCTTGGGGAAAATATGCCTCTGAAATTGCACAAAAATATGACTTCTTTCTGAAGTGTATGTTTCCATATTTTAATAGTTTGCATTGGACTTTAAACACATATTTTTTTAGATGCAATATCCATATTAAATATTTTAATTTTGAACTTGAAAAACAATGTCAATAAAAATGAAAAATGACAACTAGAGAACTAAAAATGAACCCAAAATCCAAATGGGCAATTGTACATTTTTATGATTTGACTACTCATTGGAATATGGCAGACAATATTGAACGAAATCCATACAAGACGCCAAAGTGACTAAAGCCTTTTGCACACCAAGCGAAATGATTGACTCTCACATCAGCCAACAACAGCCAGGATCTAGAACACTCTGCAGGGGGGAAAAAAGGGAATGCTGGTGTTGTAATTGGAAATGTTTTGAAGTTCCTGCTGTATTATTTAATTGAACCCCAAACAACTTCATCAAGAAAAAGCAGAAAACCAGACTGAGATTACTCCATCAACTTATCCTCTGTTTGTTCCATTCAGTTTGCCATTATTTTTGTTGTGAAATATAGCTCCATTGTTGGTAAGCTATAGTAGTTGCACAACCACACTACTGAATAGCTCAGTTACGTTGGATTGCGTCGCCCTGTGGTCAGCTGATACAAAGGAAAGACCCTAATTAATTATTAGGCTTGAAGTCTTTCAGTGCAGCGACTCACATTTATCTTGGGTATAAGACATTTGTCTTGTTGGCTTTATTATGTTTTAATATTGGGAGTGGTTTTCTCTGTTTTTACAATGCATGGTTGGTAAGTGGGAAAAATATTGCCTTTGGTGTATGTATAAAAGTAATCTTTCAAAACAACTGAACATTTAAAGCCCTCCCTTCTCAAATTCTGAGAATTTTACAGTTTCTTAAGTTTTTTTAAGATTATCAAACAAATGTAAATATTAGACAAATACAACACATGACCTTAAAATTGTCTTTTTAAATTAATTTATTCCAGTAAGACGAAAAAAAAAAAACCTTTTCAAAATTGCCTGGCCCAATGTGAAGAATGAATGCCTCCCTTCTTTGTTAAGTCATGTATTGTGGTTATTCACAATTTTGGGGTCATTTTCAGTAATCACACTCAAGTCTGATTATCTCCAGACATCTTCCAATAACATATCACTTAAACACAATCTGTGTTGACAAAATCAATACAGACAAAAGATCCCAAAAAGATGCAACAAAATGACACGGACCAAGGAAATTGAACACAAATAAAGTAGTAGACCATCTACCATTCTGGATAAGAGTTACAAAAGCCATTTAAAGCTTTAGCATTCCAGCATAACATAGGGAGAGTCATTCATAAAACATGGAAGCATGGTAAACCTTCCCTGCAGTAGTTGGCCTACAAAGATTACCTCAAAAGTACAGCAATGACTCATCCAGGAGTACACAAAGATACTCTGAAAAAATTCCAAAGAACTGCAGACCTCACTTGCCACAGATAAGATCAGTGTTCATGAAACAGCACTAAGTAAGAGACTGGGCAAAAATGGCATCTATACCAGAGTTACCTGCCACCCAAAAAAAACTTACAAGGCTCATCTTACCTTTTTTTTGGGTGTGGCATCTGGATGATTCCTAATACTTTTGTGAGACTATTATACTGATTAGATGAAAGTTTAGATTTTTGAAAGCTGTGTGTCTCGTTACATCTGGTGTAGCAAAGCATTTCAGAAAAAGAACATCATACAAACAGTCAAACATGGTGATAATAGTGTCATGGTCTTTGGCTCCTTTTCTCCTTCAGTACCTCAACAACCCGCTCTGCTCTAATTAATGGAACCATTTATTTTTCTCTATCTCTCATAAAACCGTGAAGGAGAGAGTGTTTAAATGACAAGCTGACGCCCACATCGATTTTGCAGCAGGATCATGATCCCAAAAAAGCTGACTTTTTGTACCCTGGGAAAAAAAAAAAAAAAAAAAAAAGTTTTTGCTTGGCCCAGTCAAAGTCCAGACTTGAATCTGGTTGAAATGGAGAAGCATGACCTTAAAAAGACCGTTCCTGCTCAAAAACATTTTTGCAAAGGAAGGTTGGTCTAAAATAGTTCCACAGAGATGCCATTTTTGGCCAGTGTCTTTCTTATGGTAGCGCCATGAACACGGTTCTTAACTGAGGCCAGCGAGGCCTGCAGGTATTTAGATGTTGTTCGAGATTCTTTTGTGAGTTGTCGTTGCACTGTTGGAGTCATTTTAGTTGGTCATCCACTCCTGGGAAGGTTTTCTCCATTTGTGGATAATGACTTTGACGGTGGCTCACCGGAGCCCCAAAGACTTGGAAATGGCTCTGTAACCTTTTCAACAGTGATGAAT
Organism: Syngnathoides biaculeatus; assembly: GCF_019802595.1. Classification (NCBI taxonomy): domain Eukaryota; kingdom Metazoa; phylum Chordata; class Actinopteri; order Syngnathiformes; family Syngnathidae; genus Syngnathoides; species Syngnathoides biaculeatus. The sequence continues at coordinate 32,674,125 of NC_084641.1, forward strand.
TTTAACCACTTCTTTTTTCTCATTTCTTATTGAATTTTTTTGGCCCGGCCCATAATGCATTGGTTATTGAGAAATTGTAGCCAACTTCACTTTCTCTGACAGATTCTATTTAATTGATTTCTTGATTCAACAAGTATGGTGGTAATCAGGGTTGAGTACGACTTGTGAAATTGAGCTCACCATTGCCAAATTTGTGGTTATTCATAGTGACTTTGTAATTTAACAAGGGGGGAGGGGGCACAGTTATTGTTTCACAGAGGGTTAGAATGGCTTGGATTTTTTTTTTGTGCCTTAATAAATTGAACTGGCATTTGTAAACTGCCTTTTGTATTTTCTTGGGTTATCTCTGAGTGATATCAAAATTGGTTTGCTGATTTGAAACCTTTGTGTCTGATATGCAATAAAAAAAAACAGAAATCAGGAAGGGTGCAAATATGTTTTCATGGAACAATAGTTTGTTTTCTAATCTATTTTATTTACGTTTGTTTTGTGTTGTTGGCTTTACATTTTTGTCATTTTAATTGCTCAATTGCACCGCGATTGCATTATTCTGGTCTTACCTGTTGAACCAGTCCTACTACACACCACTACTTTAGAACAAAATGAAATAGATTGGGATGAAATGGAGCCAAATTGCTTGGTAGTCATCGCACTACAAGTGTGCATGCGCCTGCACAACACAATCACACACAATTCTTTGCTACTTTGTTATAGTCTCCTCAGTGAAGCTGGATCAAGCCACCCAGATAGACACTTTATCAGGCAAGAAATTTCAACAGTCATAATTTTAAAATGTATACTTGTTAAGTGTTAAAATATAGAATTTACAGGTGGATTATATTTATACGGTGCAACAGTGATTGACAGATTCACAGATCTCCCTCAGCTCTGAGAACCCGGGTTCAAATCCGGCGTTGTCTGTGTGGAGTTTGCGTGTTCTCCAACTGCTTACGTGGGTTGCCTCCGGGGACTCCGGTTTCCTCCCACATCCCAAAAACATGCATGACAGGTTAATTAAAGACTCTAAAAGGCCCGTAGGTGAGAATGTGGGTGTGAATGGTTGGTTGTGCCCTGCAAAAAAGCAACTAAGCACAAATTTTCACTGAACTCAAATAGACAGGTGATTATTTAACATTAGTGTGCTGTAATAAATCGTGAATGAATGTCATCTAAACGCTTCCAAGCCCAACACATGGTTGCAGATTCTTACTATAATTAACACCATTTGTCATTTAGTTGAGGTATTTTACAAAACAAATCCTGCTGCATTTGGACCGAATGTTGTGAATACTCGACGTGGGACGCCCCGGCAACGATTTCACTGGACCAAAATCATCTGTGTAATCTTAGTACCCAAATTGGAGCCGTATCGTTCGTGTTGAAGCTGCGCGGCCTAGCCTAGCCTAGCCTAGTTCGCTAACATCAAGACGCGTCTGTAATCAAATATTTGCTGAAGAGGTAAACATCAAACGCTAGTACTTACACGACCTGCAACCCCTTCGTATAGTTTACAACGAGGACTGTGAGTAATTATAGGAAGTTGGGCAAGTGGAAACGTCGACTTAAACTTGCCCATAGGCCTAAACCTTAGCTTAGCTGGCTAACAACGAGATGCGTTTGTGATCAAACTGTTGTTGATGAAGAAACATCAAACGTGAGTGATTTAAATTGTACGACGTAAATAACTTGTACATTGAGGGCAATGAGGACTGATAGGAAATTGTACAAGTAGACAACCTTCAACTACTGGAGTGAGAGCCATTGTGGTTCGAATCTCTTTCATCCCCATATCCTTTAAATCTACATATCCTTTATATTTTCATACTGGAACCTTCTTACCCTCATACCCTTTTAACTTTGACATAGAAATGGTAGTATGTGAATTGTGTACCTCATGCTCTGACTTTGTTTATTTGATTGCTTTTTTTTGACTATCTGGAGCCCGTTGGGGAGCACAATAGTGTGTAATCTGTAGACTGGTCCCAAGCCCGGATAAATGCAGAGGGTTGCGTCAGGAAGGGCATCATGAAACGAATTCCATAACGGATAGGTCGTGGCCTGGGCTAACCACGCCCGCCCCGGCACTGTTAATCTGCAAGGCGTAGGTAGAAATTCAGATAATGTAGGTCAAAGACAAAAAAGAGGAAGAAAGCGGCTTAGTCAGCAGAAGAAGAAGAGGAACGCACAATCTGCAGTGATAGCAGGGAGCAGGCGGAGGAACAATTAGAAAGATGGAGGTACGCACCGGAAAGGAGAGGAATGAAGATTAGCCGAAATAAAAAAGAATATATGTGCATGAATGTGAGGGGTGGAGGAGGAAGAGGGAAGCTCGAGAGTGAAGAGATAGCAAGGGTGGATGACTTCAAATACTTGGGATCAACATTACAGAGCAATGGTGAGTGTTAGCAGTCTTCGATGGTTTGGACATGTCCAGAGGCGAGAGAGTGAGTATGTTGGTAGAAGGGTCCTGAGGATGGAGCTGCCAGGCAAAAGAGCGAGAGGAAGACCAAAGAAAAGGTTGATGGATGTTGTGAGGTAGGACATGAGGATTGTGGGTGTTAGAGATGAAGATGCACAACATAGGCTTAGATGGAAAAAGATGACACGCTGTGGCGACCCCTAACGGGACAAGTCGAAAGGAGAAGAAGAAGTTGAGGTGTCTTACCTGGGGTAAATTCAAAGAAACATTTTTTCTTTTTTAAATCTGCAATACACATTTGGTGAAATGATGAGATATTTGCGTCATAACCATTTTTATGGGTGGAATAATGTTTCACACAGATATTCAAAGTTAATCACAAAGTACACAAATAGTTGAAGATTGGACGTTTTTCAACAATTCACCAATTCTCCAAACAAACTTTTTTTTTCCGCAAAATGATGATGCTATTTTGGCTGCATAACTTTTTCCAATGTGTAAATAAACGTACGATACTTGGGAAAGTGTAATACAGTAACTTAATTAAAACCCCTAAAAAATCCAAACGTAGATTTAAAAAAAACAAATCAACAAATGTAGGTAATAAGTTAACTGCTTACATGTTAGAAAAGGAGTTGAAGGAAGTATAAATGTATCTTTTCCTACCCTTATGTCTATATTTCGTTAAACGGCTTGGCTGAGGACTCAGTATCTGTTTGTGTGTTTGTGCTTTTATAGTTGTTTTGTTTTTCCTAAATTGTTAAAATTGGTATGATTCTTCATTTTTTTTTCCTTTTTTTCAGTTTACTTCTTATCTGTTTACATCAGTTTGTTTTGAGCTGTGGTTGTATTTAAAGTGCAATAAAGTTGAATTAAGAGAGTTGGGGGTATTTGTTCATTTTATTTTTTTGGTTCCCCTTCCAGACAGTTGAAGGCTGTCAGAACCAAATATGTCATACAGAGTACTTTCATGCTGACACGACACAAACCCGATCCATTGACGGGATAACGATGTTATTTAAAAGCAATCAAAACAGACCTTCCACGGCAGAATCAAAATATTTTCCTTGTCTGAGCATGATTCACAAGTGTAATGGACAGTAATCGAATATCATTCTTAAGATGATATACAAACATTTTAGCTTCAAATGACTGGTAGAGAAAATGACGGGGGAGAAAATAAATGTGGTTCCAGAGGGTCACTGACGGAACAATTATGGCGTTGTTTCTAGCCTTAAAGTACTGTTTCCTACATGGGAAGTGTGTGATTATCAGTTATTTCACAAGCCAAAGGACATTGTGTATCTACTCACTGGGAAGCCTGGCTACCAAGTGGTTAAAGAGACTATTTCTCCAATTGAATGTTCAGCCCATGTATTGACTGTGGTTTTTATACATAGAAATTGCAGGAGCTTCAATTACTGCAAAAGTAACAGTAGCAAGACCATAATGTACTTAATGTTATTCAAAAGCAGACTAAAAGGAGATACACTTTACTATTGAGCTTTAAATCAGTTCTCAGGTGTCTTAATAACATGGCTGTGACATATGGCAATGGTCAAGAATGTCACTTATTTTTTGCATTCCAGACAACAATTGGGCATTGTCATTAGGTTCATGTTTTTTTTTTTTTTTAATTCAAACCCCTAAATAATTTCCCGATAAGCAAGCTAGTCTAAACAAGATGATCAACCGAAGTTGAGTTTTGGTTGTGGTTGCTTCTTTGTCCCGAGTAAATACTGATATGAGAATTTATAAAGTAGTCACACTCCCAAAAAACACAGTGGTCGTGACTTACATCACAAGGTTTATCTGTTGTACTTGTTTGCATGCATGTTTAGGCATGTTATTTTCTTACCCGCCCCCCCCGTAGACACAAAAGATTACTCTGAGTCAATGTTAGACTAGTATATATTTATAACTACTGGGAGTCATGGAGAGATACTGGTATCCCTAACAAATCAAATGTCTTTGTTTTTTTTTTTTTATTCACTTTGTTAGAGCATTTTCTCCTCCTTTCCAATGATAAGGGCATTGCTTCTCGCTGTCATTAGCAGAAACAGTATGTGTGTTGACCGGGAGATTTCTGACATTCTAGTCATGGCTTGTGTACATTGGCACCTCCTCATATGAGCAACGCTCACGATGTCTCATTAACCCAAAGAGCTGCTTTGGATTCTGTTCTACTCAGCCCTGGCAACCTTCTCAATGAGTGGCATTTATACTTCACACTCTGCAGGTTGACATTTGACTACCAACTACAGCACACATTGATGATGTCACACCAAATTGCTTCGGGGCGTGTGTTTGTGTGTGTGTGTTTGTGTGTTGTGTGTGTGTGTGTGTGTGTGTGTGTGTGCGCGCGCACACCCCCAGCATTTTCCCGAGCCCTTCCTTTCCTGGATCGTGTTTTCAGTGCCAGATGAGGCAATAGGTCCCATTGACTCAACTCTGCAATGCAAATATTACCAACAGAATCCAAAGAGCGTGGAAATACGTCTAGGTGTACATCAGATCCAGGCGGGCATAGAGTGAAAAAGTGTTTCAAAATGTCCCCAGTGAGACTTTGCAATCTACTCAGCAGACACTTGAAATTACATACAGTACATCTACAGTTGAGCTCAACCTTGGGAAAAGTCGGTTCTTTGAAACCTAAGCCTCAAATGTTATTCCTGACTTTATGTGGCAGACATTTTGGGTCATTGAAGTTGTTTTTCAGGAAATTTTGAATGAATTTTATGGTTTCTCCAAATGACTACAGCTGTTGCTGTTTGTATATATCGAAACCTAGCTACTACTAAGAGATCTGATTATTTGTATATTAAACAGTGGTTTTACTATCATATTCTGAGTCATTACTTATTTAATTAACTTATTAAGTGTGGTGGTGGCATTTTCTTAGTCAATCCAATTTAAAGGTTTATGAGCTAACCTCATAAAATATGATTGGATAAAGTATGTGTAATGATGTTCTATTTTCACCCCCATCTGTTTTTTTCTTTTTTTATTTGTGTTTGAATTGAATTAATTTACAGGAAACTTACGTAGCATGTAATTTATATGATTACTGTTTTGGTCCATTTTATAAGATGGAGTAAATCAAGTATAAATATGTGATGAATAGTTTTGTCTCTTTCATTAGAGATTCCTGTGTGTTGTGCGTCACCTCGTTTCTCATGGACCTCAGGGTGGGAGAGCGGGGGATGCGCCCTGGCTCCGACACGGCTCTTCTCACACCCCTGCACCCGCCATTGCTTCTCAGCCCATTCTCCTCGCAGACCCGCACCTCCTTCTCTCAACAGCAGCTTCAACAGCACATACGGGTACAAAGGATACTTACTTTAATATGTGTAAAACTTTTCTTGAATTAATGCCGAATTTCCTCAAATAGTGTCCCCTCCGCCAATTGACCTACATGTCAGTGTTCACATTTAAATTTCTTGGATACAGCTCCTACTTAGGCATCCCAACGCATCTCTTAATGAAAACATTTTTGTGAATGAGTTAACTGCACCCTATTAATAAGGATGGTAAAATGCTGCAAATCTCGATGCATATTGTTATTCAAAAAAAGTTATTTCTAATGCGGTTTTTATTGTGTATTCGACTACTACCCTAATGTTTAAACCTTGAGGTCGATCACTCGTATTCAGCATCTCATCTTTCAATCGACCAACGAACATTAGACTCTTGACTCACCAGTTTGCTGCCATCACCGTACTTCTAATGCTCTGTAAAGCGGTCCTCATACGTCTGCCTAGATCCGTGATACGAAAAATCGGCTGGTTGTGGATGAACGTAATGGATAGTTTCGCTAGGTAGTCCAAGCGTCACTGATGCTGAACACTGAAAAGTATTCATAACAATGAGACTGGTGGCCTGAATGATGACAGCAGCATGAGGTGAATCTTTATTTTAAAATTATTCTTAATTCTTCTGACCCTGGCAACGATGTCCTGTTTTACAACACTTTATACTATGAAACAAGATGATATCGGCTGGCTCATTGAAGAGAAAAACACGCACAAAGCTTCCACTAATTGAAATGGCTACATTCAGGGTAGCAGTGAGATTGTTTTTGTTTGATCCTATACCGGTCTGTTGGAATATGTCTTTATGTGAAACTGGTCCTTGGTGCTTTAGTGTGCTGGACAATTTTAAACATCGGTTTATCGATTTTGACTGAGATTTCGTCATATCGTCGTCGATGACAAAAAAAAATCTTAGTTGTCAACCTTTGTTCTAGTTAAAAAAAAATATATAATTTTTTTAAATGTTGAAAAATTAACCATTTACCTGATGTTTAGTTTAATATGGAGCAGCGGCGACGTGAGCAGGAGCACAATGAGAAACAACAAGAATTGCAGCAGCTCAAAAACAAGGACAAGAGTCAACAAAGTAAGCGTGTTCACTGGCAGACATGCCATGTGTATTCCAATATTACATTTTGTAATAGTTTTCCCCATTCCAAAAATAGTATTCACGGATAAAAGGCTTTAAGTGTTTATCATAACCAAAGACTGCATCTTTATCAGTTATCTTTTATTGATCCAATTTCCTCTGTTTCCAAAGGCTGTTTGCATTGAGTTAAATATAACCTGACTCAATATTGACTTGAACACCTTCTGTCACCTCTTTTGTACACACATAGACTAATACTTGCACAAACGCACAAAACAAGTGCTATAATCATGCGTCACACTTTAGTGGAACATTCACTAAAAGTTGATGTAGAATTAGTATTTTTTTTTCACATATTTAACTGTTAACAACTTAAATGTGAAATATCTGAGCATTTTTTTTCTTTTTTTTTTTGCACAAACTTAATAACTGCACCTTGATCATGAAGATTCTGTCTGTATTTTTCTGATGAATTTTCGACTGGTTGACTGGATAGGTGCGGTGGCCAGTTCGCTAGTTAAACAGAAACTCCAGGAAGTCATCTTGAAGAAGCAGAAGCAGGCGGCACTGGAAAGAACAAGCGCCAACACTTTGACTCCTACGCCAGGGACATACAGGTGCTGCACAATGCATATACAAGTTTGCAGTACACTACCTGCATAACACATGTATCTACATGCAAATTGAAATTTCATCATTTTGTAAGATTGGCTGGAATTTTTCCAAATGTGCTCCCAGAAGCCTTTGCAGAGAATACACTCTGCATAAAAATATACATCTACGCACATCAAAGGTTTTGATGGGAGACATGCTAGAAATTGTACCTCTGTTAGATCTTCATCATCACATACTTTTTTTTTTTAAAAAAAAGAGTATCAGATGTCCTAAATTGTTAGAAGGAAGTCCATTACATCAAAATCACAACTTCCCCTGGATCCAGTGGTGCAAAATTATAGACTGATACTTTGTAAAATGTTGAGGCCTTTTCTCTTCCATGAAGTTAACTCAATTTAAGGTCAGATGGGTTCATTTGGACTGGTGCTATGTGCTCACAGAAAACTGGGCCCGGACCAGAGTATTTCCTCCCAACCTCTGGTCTCATCTGCCTCGCTGCCATCTTCTGAGGGTTCAGAAGGGACGCGTCTTCGTAGAGCAGGTAAAATACACAATAACTAGGAAATGATTGAACTTTCTCCATCTGAAGAAGGTCAGCATACTGCCCTAGTGGTTAGCACATCTGCTTCACGCTTGGTTTGAGGTTTAAGTCTTAGCTCAGCCCTTTTCGTGTGTAATCTTCTGCCTGTGCTTGCATATACTCTTATTTTTGCTGGGGTACACTGGCCTCCTCCCACACTCCAACGACATATATTTTAGATTAACCCAAGACTCTTATTTGTGCATTGAGGTGAACATGAGTGATAATGATTGATGGTCACATCCATCCATTTTCTTTTCTGAGCCCCTTATCCTCACAACGGTCACAGGAGTGCTGGAGCCTATCCCAGCTATCTTCTAGCAGGAGGCGGGCTAGACCCTGAACTGGTTGCCAGCCAATCACAGGGCACATCGAGACAAACAATCTGTCGTACTTAAAGAAGTCCAAGGTTTTGTGAATGATCACCTCAAGAAACTCTCATGTTTTCTTTATCAGCGTCTGAGCCCAATCTAAAAGTGAAGCACAAGCTGAAGAAACATCTCAACACCCGCCAGAGCCCGCTCACCCGCAAAGAGAGCGCCCCACCCACCATTAGACACAGAGTATCTGATGCACTGGGTAAGAAGATCATCGAAACGACACCAAAACAAACCTTTTCACTGTCTTCATTCCAATTGAGTCGGACTCATTTTGCCTCCTTGTCACCCAGCAGACTCGTCACCCAGTAGTAGCAGCACTCCAGTCTCGGGCTGTAGTTCCCCCAATGACAGTCTTCCCAGTGAAAATGGGCTAATGCCATCTGCTGGCGGCCTCTCACATGAGGTGAACAAACGTGCACAAACACGATGTGTGTGTGTGTGTGTGTGTGTGTGTGTGTGTATACTGTATATACAGTATACAGACACACGGTAAAGATTCAGGTGTTAGAATGGATAAATTCAAGTACTATTTAAAAATCAAAACAAGAACAAGCGACGTTAATTATTTTATTATACAGGTCATTCTTTCATTTTCCTACTCAAACATTTTACGAAAGTCTTGAAGACAAGCATCCCGCTTTAGCTTTATTGTGCCACAATTTGAAAGGGGTTTATCAATTAAACCTTAAAATATATTAGTTTACTTTTAATTAGTGCGTTGGTAAGGAAAAGGCAGCCTGCATACATATTTTCAAAAATGTTTGTGGTTATAGCATATTATTTGATCTTTTCATTGTGTTTTTCAAGTAAACCAAAAATGTATTCGTTTATTTCCAAATGCTCTGCTTTTTTTGTTCAAAATTACACCATTTTTTTAGAGTAGCCTCTGACAGTAGTTTTTCTCTTGATTTGATGACAAATATGGTTGGATAGATAAAGTGATCCCATTATTATTATTAATGTCATCTGAGACTCCAGTTGGTCTTTTGGAAAATTAAACTGGTTTCAAACAAGCAGATGTGTTATGAAAAGAGTAGCCTCTTGTGAATGGAGCATGGCCAGACACTGAGTAATGACATGTTTAATGCAGTGGCACACAAACCCGCTGGAGTGCTGAGTGTGTCAGATGCTTATGCATAATTGATTTAATCACAGAAAAGTAAAAAATCATAGTCACATCTGCTGTTTGTGTGATTCTTGACATTTGATGTGGCTGATTAGGTTAATGCCCTTACATGGGTATTGAGCTACATTTTATAAAGGGTTTATATTCCAGCTTACAAATTGTCTACGTTGATGATTGTTTTAGGAATCTGGTTGAAACGTTTACCTCTATTGCAATGCATATCTATTTTTTTTTTTTTTTTGTAAAAAAAATTGCACCGTATTTGCTATTTACTAGGCACAAAAGCTGCTGCTCAGAGATGGCACTCTGGCAAACTTCACCATCCAGAGTCCTTCCACTCTGCCTACCATCACACTGGGTCTACCGGCCAATGCCAGGGTAAGCGTTGCACGTAAAAAAAAAATGAAAAAATAAAAAAAAAAAAAAAAAAAGGATTTGTGAAAGGTGACCAAGGGGAGGACAGTGCCCACCCCCCCCCCCCAAAAAAAAAAAAAAAAAAACAGACCTTGGAGCACAGCAATTAGATCCTTTAGAAATCCTTTTGGGGAAATTCAGGAACAAGGTCGTGAGAAAAGCAAAATACATGCAAGATACATACAAATAAACACAAAGACCAACAAATCATATAAAACAGATATCCGGTAATATAATCCCAATAATAGACACAAATAAATATACCTACGTCTTAAGCTTCTTCCCCAAATGAGGCATTTTCACTGCAATTGGGACAAAATACCTCTTGAACCTTTCAGCCCATCAGTATTTTAAATGAAACTGCTATCTATATTTTATTGTCTGTCAACATGTATTGGTAAATTTTATACATGATTTATGTTTTTGGCACATCTGGTCTGTAAAATGTATTTAAAAAGATATCTACGCTACAGGCAACCCAATGAGCCAGCTGGGAAGCTCACAGTTCTGAGATCCTGGGTTAAATCCCAGCCATGCATGTGCCCGTGCCTGTGTGGGTTTTTGCCAGGCACGCTGGTTTCCTCCAACATTAATTGGACACTCTAAATTCCCCCTAGGTGTGATTGTGAGTGTGGCTGTTTGTCTCTTATGTGCCCTGCGATTGCCTGGCAACCAGTTCAGGATGTACCCTGCCTCCTGCCCGTTAACAGCTGGGGTAGGCTCCAGCACTCCCGTGACCCTTGTGAGGATTATCAGCCAAGAAAGTTGATGGATGGATCTACACTACATAAAATTATTGATTTTAAATTAATCCTTCCCTCCATTTTATAGCTCGCTTATCCTTAATTAGTGTTGCAGGTGTGCTGGAGTCTGTCAGCTGACTCTAATGAGAGTCGAGGTAAACCTGACAGGGTTTGGGTTAACCCTAACCGCACGCCTAAGGACAATTTGGAGTCTTCAGTTAACCTAACATACATGGTTTTGAAATGTGGCAAGATATCAGAGTACCCAGAGAAAACCTATGCAAGCACAGTACAGTAAGAACATGCCAACTCCATACAGGAAGGCTGAAGGCAATACATTCAACAGTTCTAGTAATAGACTCGTCAAAGGCCATGACTATATTTGTTGTTTTAGCAATTATTATCAGTATATGTATATCTAAAAACATTCAAAAAGAGGATTTGATTATGAAAGTAAAATGTGCCTCCTGTGCCTAGGGATGTAACTATGGCCTGATAATGGACATTATTAAAACCAAAAATACATTGCACACCATTTAAATGTGCTGGAACCTGCTTCTCAAATTAGAATGGAACCAACATTAATGCATTTCTACGTCGTACATGATTGCTGTGAAAAAAGGTCTAAATCTTTTAACCATAAAATAACATTCTACAACAAATCTGTTGGGCAGGTTGAAGGGGAGCTGTCCCCTCTGAAGCTTGGTCAAGGGGCCCTGGTCTCACCTGGAGGCCCACAGGTCTTGTTGCCCCTGAGCAGAGAGGATCAAGCAGGTCATCTCAGCTCACGCCTTCCTGTTATCATCCTGGAGCCATCAGGACTGGTACACGCTCCGCTACTCACTGGTAAGATGCACTTAAAATCCAGTATATTACCTAGGTACCTAGGTTCAGCCACCCATTCATTGATAATAAGGATGATTATTGATTATTGTTGCATGAAAAATCACTCAGAAGCATCTACAATTTTATGCACACATCAATTTGCGATTATACTGTATAAACATATCCGTAAATCAATTAAAAAAAATCCTCAAGGGAAATGAGACTTTTTTTTGGGGGGGTGTCAACACTTGGCCCATAATCCCAAAAACTATCTTTAATGTAAAAAAACAATCTGGTAAGATTTGAGTGAGAAAGGGGGAGACTAAATCACAGTTAATTTTACAAATATAAGAATGGGACGATACATGCAAACGTATCGTGAAATAACTCTGAATGTATATTATGTATCATGATTCTAATAAAATGACAATTCATTTAAAACTTTAATAGAAACAAAAGGAGCTCAGTTAGTGGTTAAATTGACCTGAAATCAACTGCATTGTGATCCTGCTCCCTCCAACCTCATCCAAATGAACTTCTCTTGTGGTTTAGTTATGTTCTATGTGTTTGATAATCTCTGTTTCTCCTCTAGTAATACATTGTGACACCAATTGCTGTCCGTCTGTCTGTCTCAAACAAGTTCCTAGACTCGACTCGGTCCCACTACAGTTTTCCCCTCATCTGGACCAACTGTCTCCAGGGGGCGCTCAAGCCCACAAGCCCCTTAGCAGAACCCGTTCAGAGCCCCTCCCGCAAAATCCGAGGACCCTTCACTCACACCTCCTCCAACAGCAGCACAACACGCAACTCCTGGAGCAGTTAAAACAGCAGACTCACCTTGGCAAGGTAGGCAGAATTGTTACTTTTTTGAAATGTCAACAAATAGTGTATCAACATTAAAGATAGTTTACATCAAATATTACAGTTCAGTTTAGTCAATAAACAAAGAACATGAAGTTGAGAAAGTAAATAATGCGGGGCATCCAAAATCCTGTGTGTGGTTATAATAAGAAAATGTCAGTTTGTTTTTTGTCTTTGGCAAATGGAGTGTTTAGCATCACCTTATGGCCGACAGTATATTGTAGGTATTCACCACTTAGGTTGAAATCCTGAAAAAAGGGTGCCAAATACAGTGAGTGGTACCTATACTTACCGTTCCGGAAGTTGTTTCGTCGCTTGAATTTTTTGTAAGTACAAGTGCTTTTTACATGCAAATAGCCTAATTCGTTCCACCCCCCCAACCCCCTAAAAATGCTTTCAAAGTACATAATGTAAAGAATAATAAAAATTATGGTCTTTTACCTTTGGCGTTGGGCAACTTTGCGAAGACAAGAGAGAGTGACAAGCATAAACGACTGTTGGGGACGGAGGAGGAGGCAAACGTTTGACAACTGAAAAAATTTATCTATAAATGGACAAAACACACAATGTAATTCCACTAACGTTTCTTGGGGTCCGTGGTGAATAAAACTGAATAAACTTGCAAAAAACAGAAACGAAACACTCACGAAAAAGTTGTACTGTACCAATATATGGTAGCGTGTGAAAGTGCTAGCGTGATTCAGTGACAGTTACGTGTCCAAGGGAATCAAAAAGGATCATGGGTAAAGCTTGACGTCCCTCCTTGCCAATGGTATGCCAGGAAGATGCTACGGCAATAGCCAATAGGAGAGCAGCTCTATCGCGCCACACAAACCAAAATATAGGATGTTTATGTTCGGTTGGGCAGCACGGTGGCTCAGTTGGAAAGCGTTGGCCTCACAGTTCTAAGGTCCCAGGCTCAATCCCGGACCCGCCTGTTGTGGAGTTTGCATTTTCTCCCCGTGCCTGCGTGGGTTTCCTCCGGGCACTCCGTTTTCCTCCCACATCCCAAAAACATGCAACATTAATTGGGCACTACAAATTGCTCCTTGGTATGATTGTGAGTGCGACTGTTGTCTGTCTCCATGTGCCCTGCGATTGGCTGGCAATCAGTTCAGGGTGTACCCTGCCTCATGCCCGTTGCGATAGACTCCAGGATGCCCTGCGACTCTTGTGAGGATAAGCGGCAAAGAAGATGGATGGATGTTTGGAATTTGGGTGCTGTGAGTCCAGTGCCTATATTTTCCTTTCATGTGCCTTTGTAACAGACAATATTTTTCCGAAGAGGCGGTTCATAACTTGAATTTGTTACTAGAAATGAGGTACCACTGTAATGGCAAACATACCACCATAAACAAAACTGAACCAAACTGTATCGCTTACGTCTGGCATACACACAAGGATTTTTCAAATCCAAAAAGATTATCTATGAGACCCCACACATGAATATTAAAAAACAAAAATAAATTCACACCGGAAAGGGTGTCTGGAGGAGGGGAACCCCCCCCCCCCCAACCCCAGTCTGGTGGCTATCCAGGCCACCAAACACAAGGCATCCGGGTGGACAGGTCAGGAGGACGACCCGGACGCCAAGCACCAGGGTCCCCAAGGGGCGATTCAGGCGGACGACCTCTGTGAGGAACCAAACGGCGAAGCAGGAACCAGAACGACGCAGGCCACTGCTCCGGACGAGAACCTCCCACGCCGTGTTTGCAAGACGACCAGGGATTGGTCGCTACCGCGGCCAGGTCATGAAGCGGCTGGGAGCCATCTGGAGCGAATAGGAAGATGGAGAGAAGGACCAGAGCCATGACCGCCATCCTGAAGTCTCTCCAGCTCCAGGGTGGCTCCACAAAACTCCCCAGCTCCTCCTGGACCTCAATGTGAGAATGCGGCGACACCATCGCCACCTCCTGGACAGCAACGTGAGAAGGCGGCGACAGCATCACCAACTCCACCTCCTCCTGGGCGGGAACGTGAGAAGGCGGAGGCAGCATCACCAACTCCACCTCCTCCTGGGCGGGAAACAGTCGCCACCTCCTGGACAGGAATGTGAGAAGGCAGCGTCAGTGTCACCATCGCCACTTCCTGGACGGGAACGTATGGGCGTGCCCGTCACCGACAGAGCAGGAACGGGCAGCGACCGCGGGCCGGTCGCCGACAGAGCAGGAGTGTGGAGCGTCCGCGGGCCGGTCGCCACTGGCACTCCAGAGCACGGACGAGAAGCGGCTGTGGAGACGTCGCCACCTCCTGGACAGCAACGTGAGGCGGCATCGGGTCGGTCCCCACTGCCACGTGAGCTTGTAGTGCAGCCGTTGAAACAGCAACATGGGCGTGGCGTGGTGGAGAATCCGTTTCCAGGGCAACGTGAACGAGAGTCAGTCGAAACTGACATGTGGGCGTGTCAGTTCCAACTGCCGCGTGAACTCTGCTCGAAACAGCCAAAACCTCGACCTGGGAATGGCGAGGAGGTGGGTCAGTTTCCACAGCTACGTGCGCTTGGCGAGGTGGCGAGTCCGTACCCACTGCGACGCGCACTTGACGAGGTGGCGAGTCCGTTCCCACTGCGACGTGAACGAGAGTAGGGTCAGTCGAAACTGACACGTGGGCGTGTCTCTGGAGCGGGTCTGTTCCAACTGCCACGTGAACCTGCGTCAGCAGCGAGTCCGTCGCCGTTGCGACGTCAGCACAGCTCGGCTGGTTCGCAAATCCATGCCGGACCTGGGATGTGAGAGCCGCCAATTTGGCGCTCTGCCGCTCTATCTCCGCCCGCATTTCACGGTAGAATGCATCGCGATTTGGCAGCTCCTCCTCCCTCTGGGCTGGAAACTTCGCCACCAGCTGGGGGTCCTCCGGTTTCGCGAGGAGTGGGAGGACGATGTCTTAGTTGCCGTGCAGCGGGAGGCCCCGGGGAGCGCCCGGCCGGGGCGTCTCCTCTGGCCGCCACGCGGAGGTCCCGGGTAGATGGCCAAGCGGGTTCCCTCAAACGGATTGGTGTATTTGTATCCACCGGGTGAAGACATTCGGGTGCTGGGAACACGGGGAGGTGGAGCAAACTGACTGGGATGAAAAGCCGGTCAAAGAGATTCAAAATCAAAGTCATCGGAGTCGTACTCAGGCAGCCGGTCATACAAATCACGGTCCTCCTCATATTCCGAAAAGTCAGAGTCCAGAAGAATATGAGGAGCCGGACGGGTCGTGTTCGGGACGTATTCATACCTCGCTGGCGGAGCGTAAGACAAGGAAGCTGAGGACGTCAGGGAGCCTACCCGGATTGGAGAGGCTTGGTCCTCCGGCAGACCTTGCGTTGGTCCCGGCGACGCCAGGTCTTTCCTGCTGGGTCCTGTGATGGCCAATTCGTTCTGTCACGACCCATCGGAACGAGAGTAGGACCCAAATGCAGGACTCAGAAGATGCAAGGTAGTTCAAGGAGACACGTTTATTATATGCAGAGGTAGGGGATCGAGCAGGCAGTCCGGTGCAGCAGCGGTAGTTGGGACGTCGGGCGAAGAGAGCAGGTGAGCGGACAGGCAGGAGTCGGTACACAGGGGAACAATCAAAGCAGGCAGAAGTAACGAAGGAGTCAGGCTTACAAGGTAGGTCGTAGAACGGACGAAGGTCGGTACACACAGGTTCAATCAGGGATACCGGAGCACACGAACGGGACATGAAGATCAACGAACTGGCGCTGGCCAGTTGTCATCGCGGTCATATAAATCCACAGCATAATCAGGCTGCATGAGGGGCAGGTGTGTACCTCCCAATCAGCGCACCTGCGCGGGCACCCGCACAGCTCGTGCTGGAGCGGCAGGATCATGACACTTGTTGGAAAGGGAACCCACTTACACGCATGAAAAAAAACAAAAAATTACACCTGCTTTTTTGTTCCTCAGTTAGGGTGCTTCTTTGATTGGTTTAATTCTGGCTACATTCTCTTTCATGTCACAGTTCTTGGTGTTGTGATTCAGAGAGTACTTGGCTTTCCCCGCACACACAACAAATTTTGGGTCGTTAGTATTGTAAACATTTAACAAAGATTGTTTGGACCAACTGGTTTCGTACCCTGTTATCGGGACAAGTCCATACTTAACACACCTGTGTCCAAAGGTTAATCGAATAAAGTAATTTCATAATACATATTCTGAGGCTGCACAGTTGTGCAGCTGCAAACCGTGGCCTCACAGTTCTGAGGTCCCGGGTTCAATACCCTGCCTCTTGCCTGTTGACAGCTGGCATAGGCTCCAGTACTCCCTGCGACCCTTGTAAGGATAAGCAGCTAAGAAAATGGATGGATGGATAATACATATACTGTATTTTGTTGCCCTTTGTCAGGAATAAACAAAATCAGGACATAAACATCCCGTTTTTTCTGTGTATAACAGGCCGTAGTGAACTATGGTACAGACACTATATTATATGTTGGGGCAACTTTTGCCATTACAAACACAATTACTTCAGCAGTATGTTAAACAAAATCGATCTGTACTGCATGGTAAAATGAATGCCAAAGAAGGTACGGTGTAAATATTATTTACAGTAAATGTAATGACTTTCATGCATGTATTGCAAAATGACCACCTTGGACTCAAAATGAATTCTGGTTCTACGAGAAACCTCGATTAACTGTTACAATCCTACTTAAGTACATCAAATTGAAATGAGATTTTCTAATTTGGAACAATATTAAAGATTAAGGACAATTCATTAAGGAGATGAACCAGTTGAATGGTATCTGCCAATTTCACATTATTAAATGTCATGTAAATCTCAATATTTGACAGTTTGTGGTTTGTACATGTGCAGTTTATGTCCAAATCCAGTGAAAAGCCCAGATTGCTTCAGATCCCTTCCGAGGACATGGACTCTGAGGACGGGGGGGTGACGTCGCCCTCAGAGAAGACTTTTCAGAGTAGAGTGAGGGGGGATTCTCTGAGGGAGGTGGATCCAAATACATCCAGTAGTCAAGAGCAAATCAACCTACAGCATGCACTCATACTCAACCAGGTTGGTAGTGCACTTAACACAATCTAAGAAATTAGAGCATATAAACTATACATAAAGTAGAGTAGGTCCTCTAAAGTTGTTATTCAGCCGTTTGTCCTCTAGATGGAGGACTATCCACGTCTTCACCACATTGGTTATTGAATAGAGTTTAAATTGTGTTCAGTTGGGAACCAATGTTCACAATAATCATTTTCAGGAATGATTGGTCCTCATTTAATGCAAAAATTGAAGTCACTTTAATTTGATTCAAAACAACAGTGTCTATCTTTTACTTTACATGATGCATACCTGAGTATGTTGTTTCTTTATTTTCTCTGTATTTTTTTACAACTTTATATTAGTAGTAGTCAGTGATTGCCTGGCGGGCAGTAGATACTGTTTGAAAAAGTAAAGAGAGAGAGAGTGAGTTTTGTTGTTGGTGTAATCATAACACATCTCTTATTAGAGGTCAAACTTCATTTTTAGCACAGTCTTCTTCTTTTCCTTTCGGCTTGTCCCGTTAGGGGTCGCCACAGCGTGTCATCTTTTGCCATCTTAGCCTATCTCCTGCATCTTCCTCTCTAACCCCAAATGCCCTCATGTCTTCCCTCACCACATCCATAAACCTCTTTTGTCTTCCTCTCGCTCTTTTGCCTGGCAGCTCCATCCTCAGCACCCTTTTACTAATATATTCACTCTCTCGCCTCTGAACATGTCCAAACCATCGAAGTCTGCTCTCTCTAATGTTGTCTCCAAAACACCCAAATTTTGCCGGCCCTCTAATGAACTCATTTCTAATCCTATCCAACCTGCTCACTCTGACCGAGCGAGAACCTTAACATCTTCATTTCTGCCACGTCCAGTTCTGCTTCCTGTTGTTTCTTCAGTGCCACGGTCTCTAATCCGTACATCATGGCCGGCCTCACCACTGTTTTGTAAACTTTGCCCTTCATCCTAGCAGAGACTCTTCTGTCACATAACACATCAGACACCTTCCGCCAGCTATTCCAACCTGCTTGGACCCGTTTCTTCACTTCCTTACCACACTCACCATTGCTCTGGATTGTTGACCCTAAATATTTGAAGTCGTCCACCCTCGCTATCTCTTTTCCCTGTAGCCTCACTCTTCCCCCTCCACCTTTCTCATTCACGCACATATATTGTGTGATTTTTAGCACAGTGAAGTTGAAAATGACTTATAATAGCAACAGTATAAAACTGAAAAAAACTGTAAAATTGTCACATGTTTCTTTGCATACCACTTCCAGTGATAAATTCCATTTTATTGCATTTTGGCAAATCCATTTTCGTTACCTCATTGTCATCACTATTTGTTTCGGGCTAATTGTCATGGATACGCTCGTGAAATTAAGAACACTCAACAACACAACAAATGAACAAAATTTGAGGCTGAGGAAATCAGCTCAGGCAAATTGCTTTGTGTCAACCAGGTTTTGTTTACTTTGTTGATTTTTGTTTTCTTGACCTGTAGACAGTTTTATTTTTTGAATTTCTAAAGGTGTTAAGTGTTCCAGCAGTCCCATTTTGTGATTCTCCTATGTGACATTATGTATGATGTACCTTCTGTCTCATCAGCATCTCTCAATGTTTTATAGTCCTTACTGTGGGAGCAGCAGAAGCAGCTGCAGCAGTTGCATCGACAGATGGAGACGCTGGCGGTACCGATGCTACGTACTGGTGGAGGCGGTGTAGTCTGTGGCGCGTTGGCTGTGCATCGGCCCTTGTCACGTACACAGTCCTCCCCGGCCTCCACATCTCTCACGCCACCTGAAAAACCTTTGAGCCTGACCGGGCAGGAGGCCAGCATCAAATCACGCTTCACAACTGGTGAGTGTCACGTAAGGGCCTTTCCTGGTGTAAGTTTGCATGCTCTTTAACCTTGTTTCACCGACACTGCGACCGTAGCCCGTGACGTTAAAACATTGAAGCCTAATAGGAGACGCTGTGATCACTTAGACTGTCTTTGTGAACGCTACATATGAGGTTATTTCGCCTGTGCAGGACTGGTGTATGATTCACAGATGCTGAAGCACCAGTGTACCTGTGGAGACAACAGCAGTCACCCAGAGCATGCTGGGAGGATACAAAGCATCTGGTCCCGACTACAGGAGAGAGGCCTAAGGGGGCAGTGTGAGGTACGTCACAAGACACGGGCCGACAAAGCACTAAGTTGTCTTGAAAATGAAATGGTTTCTCCCTAATGGCTATTTTGTTGAATTAAGACTTTTTTTTTAGGGACTGAATAAAGTTGATGTTCCAAGGGTGCGCCCTCGTAATCCACTACCAATTATGTGTCATTAACCAATGCCATGGCCACCCTCCTTGTGTTGTCACAGAGCATTCGTGGTCGTAAGGCAACTTTGGAAGAGTTGCAGTCCGTCCATACTGAGCGCCATGTTTTGCTCTATGGCACCAACCCGCTCAACAGGCTCAAACTGGACAACCGCAAATTGGCAGGTATGCTGACTTAGTGTTTTCTGTACCACTTCTCTTCATTTGGGTCTCCGGTGAGCTGGAGTCATCCTGACTGACTTTGGCCGAGAGGCAGGGTTCAGCCTGAACTAGTCAGCAGTCAGTTGCCGGGTACCCTTAGACAAAAAAAGCCACCCACACTCACATTTATGGATGAGTCGTCTTCAATTAGCATAAGAAACCTGTTTTTGGAATATGGAAGGAATCCGAAGTAGCCGCAGAAAACCCATGCAAGCTCCACATGGAATGACCCGAGCTCGTATTTGAACCCCTAACCTCAGAACCATGCCACTCAATTTAATGATTTAGCGATAAATGAGAAGTTCCTTGGCACTGCAAACGTGATCCAAAGTGGCAGTGTGAGCGTTACATCCAGTTGTGCTACACTTACATTATTCACTCGTACTGCATTTTGATAACCTCACTTTTAGGAGTTCTGTTCCTTACCACTTTTATAGCTTAAAAAATGGATTGTACTATTTGAGTGATGTCATGGTTTGTTTTTTCAGGTATCCTCTCTCAAAGGATGTTTGTCATGTTACCGTGCGGAGGTGTTGGGGTAAGTTTAAAATGCAGATCCACCTAGTCAGTACCCTAAATAATGACATTGTATGTTCTCTGCTTGGGTGTAATGAAAGATCTCACATGAAATGCAGTGCAAATGAAAAATAAAAAGACATCCACTTTTTTTTGGACTGCAGTTACACGCTCTCTTGACATTCTCTGACCATGACTAATAAAAGCAACATGTCGAGGACACGGGAATGAACCAATACAGATTGTTTCTGATGTTGAGTCAGGTGGCTAGTAATCCCATTTAGTTAAAAATTACACGATGGAACCAAAATGGATCTTGCAAAGAAATTCGGAAAACAAAATATTAAGTGTAATGGTTTCCTTTTAAGTGCTTGAAATCGTAACCTCCAAATTCAGAATGGCAGTGAGAATTAAAAACTTTTGTAAAGTAACCAACATTTTCAGGAAAGTTTCCACTCTGTAGTCAAAACATAATCTAGATTGTCGAGTGTCTTATATGTGTGTTTTCATCCATTTTGAAAGGGAAGAGTGTTTTATGGGTTTGTTATGTTAACTAGAACTAACTGGTTAACGTCTTTGTTCACTTGTGAGTTTATGTTCATATAGAATGAGATGCAAATTTGCAAGATATACAGAGTGCTATCCTGATTCAATTACAAAAATTGTTCTAGTGTTGATGATTCTTATGGCAATTCGAACTGTTGAAATGTTTGTTTAAAAAAAAAAAAAAGCTTCAACAGCTAATAATTGGTAGTTAGCAAGCGTTTTACTTTAATACTTTAATTTGCATTGTTTTCTTTGGCATGAATTATTTTGAGATCGGAACAAATTGGACAGTGACTCGTGTTTCAGATCAAATCGTGTTTGACCTCAGGAGTTCCATACCTATTTATTCTTCTGATTTTTTTTTTTTTTTTTGGGAGACAATTTGATAAATAAAATACAGTGCAGTTAAATGTGTTTGTAAAACAGTACTGGATGTATTTAAAGTTAATTTTCACTTTTTGTCCTATGAAACGAACTACTTCTATCACTATAACACAATATTTCATTTTTTATGTGATTCAATGAAATAATCCTCTTGAGCATCTGTTTACTACATGTATATTGAAACAAGAAAAATGTAGTTGACATCACAAAAAGTACTGCAAAAGCTTTGAAAACAGATGCATTTGAATCTACCCTTTGCAAAGGTGTAAGAAGCCTGATGGATGGTTGTGCCTGAAAATTGATTTGTCATGTCGCTGTCTTTCGTGTTGCAGGTTGACAACGACACCATCTGGAACGAGTCGCACACGTCCACAGCATCACGCATGGCCGCTGGCAGTGTTGTCGAGTTGGCTGTCAGAGTGGCCAAGGGTGAACTGAAGGTAAGAGTATTTTTTAATTTTTTTTTACTTTTGTTATTGATTTGGTCTCCCCAAAGGCAAGATTTCAGTCTATTTAATTTCTATTATGACATAAATGCAGTCAAGAGACACACAAGACAATACTTTAATGAAATCCTTTATAAAGAATGCATGCACTTGTAGTAGCCTTTTTTTTTTAAATGTGGCTCAACATGACAAGTCTAAAACACTTTCCTGTCAGAACAATGTTTGTGGCACATATTTCCTTACTTTCCCTTTCTTTTCCCTCATAACGATTAGCAGGCTTCACTGGTCTTTACATCAGGTACACCTGCACTTGCACCTATGCTGGTCTTCTAAATGTAAAGAACTCCATCATACTAATTTCCATTATATTTCATCGTATTGAAACCTATTATTAAATACGTATCGCTCTGTGTGTTTAAATGACAGCATGTAGGCGTATCTGGTACTTAAATAATGAATCTTCTGTTTCCCCAGAGAGTGGCAGCTAATATTGAACCGAATCAATTACTTTTGATTGATTTGATTGAATTAGTACCGTAATTCCCGGCCCACAGAGCGCACCTGGTTATAAGCCTCACCCAGTACATTTGTAAAGGAAATACCATTCGGTACATAAATACGCCACAGCTGTGTAAAAGTCGCAAGTGCCCACATTGAAACCCACATTGAAACACGAGATATTTACAAAGAAAGACGGTACACAGACAGTTTAATGCTAGCGCCGCCGTGCTAATGCTAGTTGCGCCACGCTAACGCTAAGGCTAACACTGCGCTAACATGGCCGGTTTAAAAAAACATACCGGTAAAAATCATTTGAGACACGGCGGTAACACGCTAGCGCAGCGCTAACAGGGCCGGACCGGTAAAAGTCACTTCCTCTGCACATATATTCCACCAGTCTCACTCTTACCTTTTCCGCTCGAGTGCCCCCTTGCGGCCGTTCGGAAAAATGCACAAATTAGCCGCACCTGTCATAAACCGCAGGGTTGAACGCGTGTGAAAAAAGTTGCGGCTTATCGGCTGGAAATTACAGTAACTCAACGGGTAACTCGGTCAGACACAAGTGTTGTTATTTTCAGTGGCAAATAATGCCACCCCCAAATTTTGTGAACCCATTTCCTGATATTAATGGATGTGTTTATTTTGAGTAACAAGCTGATCATGCCTTCTTTTCCGATCAGAATGGCTTTGCTGTGGTCAGACCACCAGGGCACCACGCAGACCCGTCCAACCCAATGTAAGTGTATGTGGGTTTGAGTCTCCTATTGTCAAGATAAACATCTTGAAGACACTTGGGTTTCTTAAAGAGACGCCGGTCAAACCACTGCAGTCTTCCATTGTATTATTCTCCTCTGAATTTATGCTGGCATTGTTTCTTCACAGGGGTTTCTGCTATTTTAATTCAGTGGCAATCGCAGCCAAACAGCTCCAACAGAAGCTCAGTGTCAGCAAAATTCTCATTGTTGATTGGGTAAGTGTGTCATCTTTGCTTTATTTTCTGCTGCTGGTGTCAATAGTGATGTGAAAAATACTTATATTCTATGATGCCAGGACGTGCACCATGGTAACGGGACCCAGGAAATCTTTTACAGTGACCCAAGCGTCCTCTATATGTCGGTTCATCGCTATGATCATGGCAACTTCTTTCCTGGCAGCGGCTCACCTGCCGAGGTGGGTGTGGGATCTGGGTCCAATGTACCGGGATGCAATCAATTCTGACGAAATCTTTTTCATTTTAGGTCGGCTCTGGCGCTGGTGAGGGCTTCAACGTGAATGTGGCGTGGACAGGTGGACTGGACCCTCCCATGGGGGATCCAGAGTACCTTTCCGCATTCAGGTGGGGAAAAGAAAAAAAAAAAAGTACAAAAACTGGTGCTTCTTCGGAGCAATGAAATACATTTGTACACAAGTACATGCTCAGAAAACCAGATCTAAAAGTTCAAATCAAGCCACTGAAAATCCAAGTGAGAACACTGACATAAAGCTGACAAACTCGAATACCTATTACAGTCTACTGCTTTATATTAGGATGTCATTAGGGCTGGGTATAAAAATTGAATAACTCTGCAAAGTCGACTTCTGGAATAAGGCGCCTTGAAGCGCTGCTGGGATCACAAAAGAAACAGGAAAGATTTCCGCTCGGAACCGTGTTTCCTCCACCAGAACCAATGTTCCAACCGGATGTTTATTGATGTGCAGTATTGGACCACTGATAAACTGACAAAAATGACAACGAAGCATCTGAAGGTGCAGTGTACATATGATGTATGAGTGAGCTGTATGGTATTTTTTTCTTTTCACCTAAAATAGTAATTGCTAGTGTGCTAATGCTAATCATGAATGCTAACTAACCATTTAGCAAAGGCTGCATGTCTTGTCCTAAGTTGTCAAATGTGCACTCAACACTCCGTACCCACAATATGCAGTTCAGGGAGTGACGTCGAAAGTGAGAATAAAGTGCAGGTCAGTAGCTAAAAAGTTTTTGTTATATTTAGGAGGGGAAGTCAAGTACTCCCAATGTTGCTACGATTATTGATTCTAAATAGATTGTACCATGACAGTCCTCCATGTAACTGTAGCCTCTCTGATTGGATGGAGATACACTGACTTGCCATCTTCACCAGCATGGGGAACTGCTGTGGCTTCATACTAAATTGCTGTATTTTCATGGGACATCTTTCTCTTCTTTTGATTTCGATAGCGTCCAATTAAGGCGAAAAACTAGTTGGGCCACATTTAATTGCAACATCTGCCAGTCGATTCCAGGTAGTAAGTCACAGTGACATTCGCACGTTGGCCTGTTCACAGGTTATGGTTGGAATCTGTCCTCTCTTATTTGCAAAAAAAACCAAAACCTCAGGTATACGCTGTTTACGGGCTCAGCGTCTCCGGTGACTTCAGAGTGCCAAAGAAACAATTTAAAGTGATTTGATGAGCTTCATTTTGACAAAAGTAGTATTTTGCCGCCATAAATATTGATCCTTTCGGCCGTAAATGTTTCCTAAGTCTTATGGGCCATTCCTTCCTGCTCGTCGGCCTGATAGTCATTGGTGCATGGTTGGCATCAATAGAATTTTTGGCTGTCTGATGCTCCTAGCCCCAAGAAGGAGTAGCAACAATGTGGTTACTGGAAAATGGGATAGAGTGGCCACATTATTGGGAGAGGCAGAAGTTATGTGTTTGTATAACGTGCTTCTCTACAAACTGGCTAAAGTAAACATTAAGCCTTCTTCTTTTTCTTGATCTTCTTGTTTTTCATATTACATATACTTCCTTCAAATTACTCTCTCTGGCCAATGAAAATGCTCCATCTTTTCCCTTTTGTTGGCCTGTTTTGTGCAAAGAAACAAAAATTATACGGTTTCAAAGCCCCTCCCTCAACAAATTTTGCAGATAAATACTTTTCACTTAACAGCAAGAGTCAAACATGGTTGTCTAAACTGTTCCAAATTCAGATTGGTAGAGGTTAAAATGTGATATTGCAGTTTCTTTCCTGCACCGTTCAGCCTGTCACCACCTTACAATAACATAATAATATAATAACGATCAATAATAACATTTAGAAATTTTACTGGAAAGCCTGTTAGCCATTTAGTGAAACACACATTTCACAGGCCAGTTTGGGTGTACTTTTCTCTGCACCTTTATTCTTTATTAACACCCAACCCCCTCCCCACCCCATCCGTTACAGCCAAGTCTGATTGATCTTTAATAACTGTCCTCTCCCTCCCATCTTTTCATGTGTTACTTCAGGAGCTGGGGGCTGGAGTGGGGTGGGAGCGCTATGTCTCTAACAGGGAGGAGTTGTTCATTGTTGTATGTAGGAGGAATTTGTTTGCGATTTGAATATGCACTGTGTGTCTGTGTATATGTGTATACGTATTTGTGTCAGTACAATGTTTTCTTGGGATGTCTCAATTGGTCTTTGTGTACTCTGCCTGGTTGTTGTTTTATTACTGTATGGGAATGCACAATTCACTTGTGCATGCTCTCACTTTTGTCAATGAGCTCATATCATCCATCTGCATGCAGTCATGGCAGCAGCATGTGTTTGTGTGTGTACAAAGAGCATGACGGTGGTGGGGGCGAGTGGGGGGAGTCTCCAAAGTCCCCAGGCAGAGTAATGAAGCTAAATGGTTCCCAGATGGACTGTTTCCCTCTTTTTCTCCATGTTGTCAATGACGTGAGAAGAGTGACAGGGCTCTAATAGGAAACAGACTGTCTCACGCTGCCTTTGAACTTTGCCGACTGCACTGAGCTCAGGTCGAGTTTTTGCCAGAAACCCTCCCCAATTGTTCAGTACAATGAAAATGTTCAACATTTTCTATAAGCACAGAGCACCGATCACACAACGGTGTTGATCTTAGATACTCTCAGACGCACTATGCAATCGATATAGTTTGAATCCCCGTGCACAGAACCAGTCATATGTCCCAAATGCCCTTTTCCACTGCTCGCTTTGATGCATTTGTTTTTCCAGTGTAAAAAAAAAAAAAGAGTATTGCGGAAAACATTGAAAACCTGACTATGTTATACAGATCGCTCCTAACAGTAGATGCTAACAAACAACAATATCAAAGAAGCAGAATAAGGGCATGCATGAAAAATCAAATCAAATATTTTTACACTGTGACACAGGTTTGCTGATGTGCACAGAGCTTACATTGGCATGGACACTTTTGCAAATGACGATGGAACCTAGTTCAGTTCAGCTCATGTAATATTTTAGCTTCCTGCTGAATGGTAGTATGGCCAACTGAGCCTTAATTGATGACGAGTGGGCTTTATGTGTTTTTGTGCAACTGCAGGACTGTGATGATGCCCATTGCCCAGGAGTTTTCCCCGGACGTCGTCCTGGTCTCTGCCGGGTTTGACGCTGCGGAGGGCAACCCCGCACCTCTTGGAGGGTACAAGGTCTCTGCCAAATGTAAGCAAGGCTCCTCACCATATGCTCAGCCCTCTGTAATAGTTTTTTTTTTCAAAGCAACACTATGTTCCGATCAACAAGGAACTTTCATTTCTTCCGTCGTCAGAGATGTATTAAAAGGTTTTTATAGCTCGTGTCAAGTTTAGCCTGAAAAGCAGGAGTTGTGTTTTCAAGCATGACTTATTGTAGCTCTGATGTGACCATAATTACAGTGACTGCTTTTTGGCGTATTGCAATGGGACGTCAAAATATATACTTGTCCTAAACAAATATTGGGAAGTGTAGTAAAGCTTACGTCAAGGCAGCAAAGCAAGCGTCACTTTGGTTTGGTCACTGTATCTCATCGTAACTTATGTGTGTTTTGTCTTCCAGGTTTCAGCTTTCTGACTCGCCAGCTGATGTCTCTAGCAGGGGGCCGTCTGGTTTTGTCCCTGGAGGGAGGTCACGACCTCACAGCCATTTGCGACGCATCTGAGGCCTGCGTCAGTGCGCTTCTTGGTGCACAGGTGACGCATACTGGATGATGGAATTCTTTTTAAAAATCTCCCCCTCCCACAACTTGATCCTTGTGGTAAAGTGTCGCAATAGTTTTCTGATGAGTTTAACAATCTTTTATGTCCTCTTTGTCCTGTAGGACCCACTGTCTGAAGAAGTCTTGCTTCAGGAACCAAATGCTAATGCTATCCGCTCCCTGCAGACGGTCATACAAATTCAAAGTGAGCAGCCCAATTAAATTCCATTGCTATACAAAAGTCTGTCCCACACTCTTGTCAAAGCTTGATTCTGTCATTTCTCTGTGTGTGTTTTGTGTGTACTAGGTCAGTACTGGCAGAGCGTGAAGGCTTACAGTGGCTCCGTGGGTTTGTCCTACCTGGCTGCTCAGAGACGAGATTGTGAGGAAACAGATGCAGTCAATGCTTTGGCCTCACTCTCTGTGGGAGTTCTTTCCAGCAAAAGGTACTGGACACACAACTCTCCAAATCCCAAAATCTCACACCCAGATATCAAGCAGTCCATTTTATTTATGTATGTATTTTACCCTTAATTATCCAGGGAAGGCAATTGAGAACAGATTCTAATGTGCAATGTCGATCTACCTGCATCTAGATGAGCAAACATTTACACAATGCACTGTACCTTATCTACTCTTCAGGCAAGATTAACATGGTACAAACAAATTCAATAAAATACATCCAGTTGAAAGAGCAGATGAAATTTGGTCAGTCCCGACAGTGATGTTGTATACAGTTACTGTACAACGATCTCTGTGTGTATACGTCACCACTCAGTTAAGAGAAACACATTGCTTTGTTATTAGCATTGTTTTTATTTTTAGCATTAGCATTCTTTGTCCACAGATTGCAGAAATGTCTTTCCATTTACTGAAAAGGCCTTTCTTCTTTTTCTTTCTGTTAGGGTGCTGACTCCAAAGGTGCACGTACCTCTTAACCGACCATATTTATTTATTTTATTTTTGTATTTTTTTTCTTAGGATAAACGTACTCAATCATCACACACAAATTCATTTCATATTTAAATTAGTGCGAAATTTGAAAAAAGAACTTTGGGCTGAACTGTACAATGCGGTAGCTCCATTTAGTTATCTTTATTCGCCTAATCTGGTCAAAATGGCGTTTGATTTGTTGAAGTCTTCTGAGGTAGCAGCTCTGTTCTTCCGCAGAAGCAAGCACAAAACCTTTTTTCCTGATATGCAGTTGCTCAATTCTGGAATTCCATAAAGCCATACCTTCCAAAACAAGTTCCACGGCTGATGATATGCTGCAAATACATTGTCGCCCACCTCCAGCGATTTCTGCAATAAATCTCCTTTTCGAGGCCCAGCAGCGTATCATGTGCCATTCTGGCAATTCTTGCGTTATAAAATTTTCTGCAGGAATCTTGCATTATTCATTGAGAAAGGGAGGGGAAAAAAAATTCCACAATTTAAAAGAAAAAAAATTATCAGAGTGAGGTCGCACCCCTTCATAAAGGTAAGGGAAAATGAATTTTTCCCAATATTGCAAAACATTCAGCGTAGTAAATGTAGACAGCGAGTGAAAATGGTATTTCCACGGATGAGCAAACTTCATTTGGATCAGCACCGCATTGTACAACATTCAGCGATACCCGCCGCCTCCAATTCCCAGAAACTTGTCACATAGCTCGTGGTTTTTTTTTTTTGTTTGTTTGTTTTTTAGAAAAATTTAAGTCTGTTGAAAACTGTACCAGGAAGTGGGTGACAAATCCAGGATCTACACCTTCCAACTGCATATCTGCCACCTTTGCGCTTGCTTCACATCCCCCACAAAGTCATGGGAAATGCCTCCCTGGCAGAGCTCGTCAGTCAGACGCTGACCTCCCGTTTTCTGTCTTTTCCTCGCAGCGTTCCTGATGAGCCAATGGAACATGACACTGACTCCATATGACCAAATGCTGGAATCAACTCCCATTCAGGAACTTGGCTGGCCCCACTTGTAGCACTGCCAGCACTGCTCACGAGCACGACAGTTTGGGGGGTTAGGGGTGGGGGCAACCTTCAATCCATCTGCCTTATCACCACACAGACATCTAAACGTAGTCGAAGCACCTCAACGCCGAGAACCACTCGGCGGTAAACCTTGTGAAACCTCACCAAAGAGCAATACAAGATGTTTTATGAACTTGACTGACAATGAATTGTGCCTTTTGTACAGTACAACAGCTCTGTGAAACACACACCCACACACACCATTCAAATGTTTCTCCGTCAAGCATTGTGTTGCAGATGGTGTCTTTCCTGCCTGAATATTTGGACCAAGAGCTGCATTCTGCCCCTAAATACCTTGTTGAAGCACATGGGAACCAAATTGCATCACTGACATCAGGTCAACACACGTGAACACACACATACACAAATGACAAAAAGAGCGACAGTGGGAAAAATGCAGAACATTTTGTGTTTTAATAATGTCTTGAATGCAATTTGACCACTATGAGAGAATGAAGAGACAGTAAAAAAAAGGGCAAAAAGTCCTTGATTGATTTGATTGATTGCACTGTTCATTCCTTAATGTGAAGTTTTTAGAAAATTCCAAAGCCTGGGGGCGCAAAAATTATTAAAAGATGTTTTTAACTGTCTTTAACGTGTAACTGAATGAATGGTTTTGCATTTAGCCCTAACTCGTTTAGGATCTCCTAACTGCGCCCGAAGACCGAAATACTGTACAACTTGACATTGCATAAAGTAAAGGAGAATTTGCTTTCACTGACGTAGCGCTTGTATTAAATCGTCTTTTTCATTCCCCACCCAAGCGGACCATTCAAATAAGTAATGGCAATTTTGATTCTCTTGAATACATCACCCAAGTACAACTGCCTGAAAATACCCTGGTTTTGGAAAGAAGGGCTTCCATAGGAACCGTAATATACACGAGAGACGGGCTTTTTTTTTTTTTACTTTTTTTTTTCCGACAATTCCCACATTGGTGAGAATAAAATCTTTATGAAATACTTTAATGAGATAAGAGCTTCTCTCTGTGGTTTGCATGGCAGTTGTATTCCGGGTCGATGATAGCTTAACAGTGCCTCTGCTGGTTGTGGTGTTACACTCCATTTTTGCCTCAGGCATCAACAACTTGAGTATTTCTCAATGGTAGAATTGTTAATGATCAAATAATGGCTTAATTTGAGCATCCAGAATGTATACTGTTCTTAGAAGCATTTAAACCTGTGGATTGGGCGAGCAACACATTCAAAGACTGATGTCCATTTACTTACTTTTGTCCTTAATTGAGTCTTAATTTAAGAAACTAACCCAAGTCTTGTTTTTTTTTCCAAATGTAGCTCAGCTCTGGCTCAGAAGAATTTAGTAATGTTTTATACAAAAGTAATGCACTGTAATTTGTAGAAATTGGATGGTTGTGTTTTTTTAATGCATGTATTGAAAATCCATGTCTTAATCCTCTAACAATTTTAATCACAAGGGTTTTTGTAGCGGTAAATTGGGGAAAAACCCCAGTCTTATTGTTTTACCTTATCACTCAAAAACAAAAAACTAATTGTAATACTGTATCACTCAATTGAAAATTGACATCTCTGTGGAGACAAAAAGAAAAAACAGGCTAGATACATGCACACTGGAAACTTAAAGGGATAATGGACATGACCCTTGATCTTGCCAGAAAATACAGCAGTTGCAGTTATGAATGTAATGTGCAGAGCAGCTTTTTGTGCAATTTCTTTCTAGATTCTCAGACAATG
Source organism: Syngnathoides biaculeatus (assembly GCF_019802595.1). NCBI lineage: Eukaryota > Metazoa > Chordata > Actinopteri > Syngnathiformes > Syngnathidae > Syngnathoides > Syngnathoides biaculeatus. The sequence goes on from NC_084641.1 coordinate 32,705,044, forward strand.
TTGATAATTACCATCAACTCTTAAAGAGTTATAGCAACAAACACCCCTCCCCCGCCCCCAAAGAAAAACGCATTGTACCGAATTGTTTCATTAATGGTGGGGGGCAAACACACAAGACACTCCAGAACCAATTAATTTAAATGCAAGGTATGCATCCATAATTGTTGGGTTTTTTTTGTAAGTTTATTGCTTATGATTTATGCCACCTCTGGAGATTTTTGGTTCAGATAGTCACAAAATGCTCCCCCCAGACCACCACCACCACAGTCTGCACAATCCATTTACTGCATCAAAGCACCAGCTGTTCAGAACCAAACCCTATGATTGATTTTTAATCAAATTCTAGTTCTTTATATGCATCATAAGCAACAAATCATTTGCATCATGTATGAGCTGAAGCATTTAGAGCTGGCTTCTCTGCAGGAAGGGCTGTCCAATTCGGATCTTTACTGGCTATCCAGTATCGGAATTTCATATTATTTCCATGTATACAAGCAAACAACAAAAATATCAAACTTGCATAGCGTTGAATTACAAGTAAAAAAGAAGTGACTTGAGTGATGCGGTGTAAGCCCATCTGATGAGCCTTTTTCCTATCAGGGTTCATTTCAGTCCTCTTTAAAGTTGTGGAAAAAAAAGATTATCATGCAATGCACAAACATGTTTATTATGACACAGTATGTTACGAGCATTTTTTGATTCCATTCCTCTGAAGTTGTATTTGCTTTTAAAATTCCACAGTGGGATGAAATACGTTCCCCGCCCCTGCTTTAAACCAATGACTGTGTTGTGTGGCTCTTTCACAGCATGTGCTGTCCATGATGTAAAATTCTACTTCTGTGTGTGTGTGTACTCGTACGGGATTTGCAGTACTGTCGTATTATCTGTTTTCAGCAAAAACCCCAGTAGACGTTTGTTGACTCATGTAGAGGCCAATATGGCCTCCCTTCTTCTTAACTGCCTCTAGTGCTGATGCCATGTGTACTCTGCTTTTAAGAAATACACTGTAAATAGAAACTCCAAAGACCAAAATACACGTTAGCCATGTGCCTTGTTGCATTCGGTCGGTATATGCGTATTGGTAACTCTTCTTAACTAACTGGACTTGCAGTAATACTGTTGAATTGGATGTTATGCTATTCTTTCTTAATGACCTATACTGTTTGTTATATTTTTGTCCAATTTCTTACCACGTGTATGTATAGAAAGATTTTCTATTTTGTACTTTGTCTTTTCCTCCTGATTAAAAAGAAATACTTTTTGAATACAAATGTTTTCTTTTTCACAGAATGTAAAACTACAAAAGGATTTACTGCTCGAAACAAAACTAAATACAAAAAATACTCAGTATTTGGACCGTTACAGCGACATTGTCTTGGTCTGTCATACTTGCAAAAAAACCAATGAGCTAGTGACCAATATTAATAGTTTGTCTGACACCATTTCTAGAAATAAAATTGCCGTCAATATAATATCAAATAAAGGAAATGGGAAATGATAGAACAATTGCAGTTAGCTTTCAAAAGATTTAGAAGATTTTCACATTTTGCCTTTTCTTGATTTCAAAAATGTCAGCACAAGTGGAGTCGTGAAGAAGAAGAATTACACTGGAATAAAAGTCTAGTGAGCAGATTGACACGCAGATGCATTTATCAAAGTTACGTCAGGGTTTGTCACGTTTTTACAGCGCAAGATTAAAAAATAAAACCCATAGTTCACATCTGCAATGCAAATAACCTTCATGTTATGTCATCATTTGGGATTTGAAGTTTGTGTTTTTCTGTTATGACTCCAATAGCGGTTCCGTCTGTATAAGTTAATCGTGGTTTTATGATGTTGATAGATTTAGACCATTTCCCATTTCTAATGATCCGCTTTTGAAATTGTTCATCAAAGAAGGAAATGATCACCACCCTTCTTCTAACCCTTCTTCCATTTATTGCTTTAGTTGGAAGGGAGAATAAAAGGACTCCATTAGGTCTTGTCTGTAGATTTATCTGTTTTTATGTGGGAGAAAAATAACACAAAGAAAACCCACACAACCAAGGGGAGACCACGCCAAAACCCCAGAGGTACTAAAACCTCAAAACTGTAAAGCAGGCTTGCTGACCACAAAGTCCACCTTGCTTTCCCTGATGGGAACATTCATCCATCCATTTTCTTAGCTGCATATCCTCACAAGGGTTGCGGGCAGTGCTGGAGCCTGTCAGCACGCAGGAGACAGGGTACACCCTGAACTGGTTGCCAGCCAATCGCAGGGCACATGGAGACAAACAGCCCCACTTACAATCACACCTATGGGTAATTTAGAGTGTCCAATTAATATTGCATGTTTTTGGGATGTGGGAGGAAACCGGAGTGCCCAGAGAAAACCCACGCAGGCACGGGGAGAACATGCAAACTCCACACAGGCGGGCCCGGGATTGAAGCTGAACTCAGATCTGTAAGGCCAACGCTTTCCAGCTGAGCCACCGTGCAATTGTTTTTGTCATTGTTTTTTCTACCTTTTGAAAATGAGCCTCAAATAAACCACAAAAATCAGTTCTGCTTACTTAGCCTGGCCGTGTAGCATCCAGGAATTAGTGGATTTTATTTTGTAGTCAAAACTGGAGTGCCTGTTTCTTTTAAGTCAGAACAACTTAAAAATGCTCCACAAGAGGCAATAAATATCCCTAACGCCTGTAATTGCACATTAAAGTGTGCTCTTTTGGGTGGTATTATGTGTTCCTGACTGACCAGGCGAAGGAAGGCGTGCAGACCTCATTAAAAGAAAAATGGGGGTGGGAGAATCTGAGACAGCGTTTAACAAGAGGCAGGAGTCAAAGATGGCGGGTTGCCTGGATTAACGCTAGTTGCAACATCATCATTTTACACTTGTAATAAAATAACCCACAGACATTTTGCAATGACATTTACTGTCAGGACACAAGGAATTAAAATGGCAAACGGTATGTGCTGATGTCTGTTTTTATGTTTCACAATCTGTTCATCATTTTTGTCCAAAATCTAGTTTTAGCTGCATGTTCTCCAGTTCCTTAGAGGTCCATGTTGTCAATAATATTCAGACAGACCATAATCCTTGAAACTGGCAATCCAAAATCCACAATAAAAGTTGGAGAAATGGCGGTGTGGCACAAACAATTCCTTTTCTGAACCGCTGGAGAGACAGAAAGACAAACAGGTTACTCCTTTAAAAATGTTTTTGTTTTTTTTCCCCATTGAAAAGCAGGCACGTTCCCCATTAATGTGTCGACGTTGACAGAAAAAATACAGGAATTTGGTTCCAATTGCTTAAGTTGTAAAAGTACATAAGAAATGATTGGTAAATTAACAAAACAAAGTCAAGCTGAAAATTAACAAAAGGAAAGGTTTTTAGTTTTAATTTGGACATCAAACTGAATTCATGCATATGTAATATTCATGCACCGTCAATTTAAGAAACAAACGTGTACACGTGAAAATATGGATTTGTTTTCCTCGCGTGCTCCTCTTACAGGTGTGAAGTGTAAATGCTCCGGCGTAAGGATTTAAATCTTGCGCTCCATTAACTCTTCACTTCTGAACGGTTCCTGGATTCTCGCAACGTGTGTGAGGTAATAGAAATGCAGAGACTGAACATTTGTGGATTTCAGTGGTTTATGTATGCAGCAAAAGATGTTTTTCATTATGTCAGGTGGATTTCTTCACAAGTTTCAGATCTGATCACAGATATTCTGCTGCGCAGGTTCCGGATCGACAATTGATAAATTGTGACACATTTTTCCATGCAGGAGTTTAAACAATCATGATACTGTAAGAGACAGGCTCAATAAATGTGCTAATGTCTGTAATGTGTTGTTTTAACATTGTAGGATAATTTATCTGACCCGGTGTTAACTTAAGTGCTGTGGCTGGCGCAAGACTTAAAAAAAAAAAAAAAAAAAAGACAACCGGGATCAAGAGCCAACATTACCTAAAATGGGCTTTGTATTGTTTTTGTGTGTTTTTGACTTTGACATTGGTACATGTGGGATTATGTGTGTTGAGGAAGGGTGTTGCACCTATGCATGTGTGCTACATAAATCAGCTCTCACGTCCTCCATCACTCCCCATGGTTCATAGAAACCCAGTAGGAGAGCCCCCACATGGGCCTTCCCCTTTGATGGCAACGCGCATGATACATCGCTTTTTCTAAAGCCGTTTGTTTTCATTAGTCCTCGTTGTCAGCCCGCCGAGACTCTATCGCGTTCGTTTCGTGCAACCCAAGCACATTTAGGTCCGGACGAGGGGAAAGAATTTGTGAGCGGTTGCGAGGGTTTCTTTGGCACAAGAACAAACAAAGGAGCTTGGTTTGAATGGAGACCGAAGACTGGCAGGCGGCAGCGTGTGCTTTTTCCACTTTTTTTGATAATGAGCAATAAGATCCTGAATACTGTCCTTCAAACTGACTTTTACATAATATTTTTACCTGTCTGACAGACAGGTAACCGGTCCAGGGTTTAGCTGGTTGGGATTGGCTTTTTCTTTCTGTGACTCTGAACATTTATAAAGCATAGACACAAAAGGACGCCCATTTAATTGTTAAAGAACAGTCAAAAATGCATACCTACGTCGATGTTGGTGTTTCTTTTGGTCCAGAAAATGATGCGAAAGGTAGAACGTGGGATGAAACTTCAGTTTCAGGACCCAAGCTTATTCCTGAAGAACGATCATTTATGAGGTGTGTCTGTACTGAAATTGCTGAAAAAGTGGTCAAATTGTCAGGAAGATTGGAACACGCATCTTGGTTTGGGGGCAAGAACACAAACAAAAGCCCCCTGGAGATGAATCAGAGACTTACAAATGAACAAATTATGATGTAGGCTTGAAAAACACATTTCGATAACTTTTTTTTCATGAAGAGTCACAGTATTTGCCTCACCAGTGAGCCAAACCGATGTTGAAACCTGAGACTTTTGAGTCAAAAAGCTGACCCATTTTAAAATCGAGCGAGAACACTATTTCGTCAAAGATGAGGCTAGTGGCTGGCAGACATGGTGGACCAGGCCCCCTCCATCCTCCAAACGGAGAAGGCATAGCTTAGTCTCTCGTGGGCCAGGTAGTTACAGCCACTCAGCTTTGAATCTGTCTCGTCGCTCTGTAGAACCTGGTACAGGAAGTCGATGTAGCGTGACGCCAACTTCAGCGTCTGAATCTTGCTGAGTTTGTCCGAAGGGAGTGTCGGGATTATTTTCCGCAACGAGGCGAAGGCTTCATTCAGGGATTGCGTCCGTTGACGCTCTCGGATGTTGGCGATCACGCGCTGGCCATGTGGGTCCTCGAGAGGTGACAAACCTCCAGGACTTGGACCAGGAATCGGAGAAAGGCACGGGCCTGCAGAGGAAGGCAGATGTGGAGGACTCCTTTTGAGTTTTTTTGGTCCAGTCGGAGTATCGATCCGGATGTCGTCTCCAGGCTTGTTATCAATTGATGTGGCTGCGGCGGCAGTGTCCGTGCCAGGTGAGCCATTGTGCCGTTTCCGCCTGCGGAATCCTGGTGTTGCCACAAGGACGGGGCAGGCATTTGACGGTGGTTTCCCAATGTTCTCCTCACTGGAAACCACCACTCCCACTGGATGATCTGCACCAGTCTGCTCCTCGTCCCTCATTCCTAAGTGGCCCTTCTTGTGTCCTTGAGGGATACTTCCAAGTCCTTTTGTTTTGTCTGTTCTTCAGGAACTGTTTTATTTTCTTCTTTGTCAAAATGGGTAAAAACTCAGCATTCAACTATGGTTTTCCACCACGCTTCTTCAGCCACATTACTGCAAGGCAGCCAGTAATCACCGCATTGGTCGTCATGTCCCGCTGCTCCCCGAGCTGCATGTGATCCAACAGAAACTTGAATCTGACTTTTAAAAAAAGGGAGGGGACCTTAAAGTGTTCAGCGGTCCGCCCATCTGATTCGGTGATTGGTGTGTAACTTTTTTTTTTTTTTTTTTTTTTAAGATCAGTAAAACAGGAACCTTAAACTATGGGGTACTGTGATCAAAGGAACAAGGTGTCTGGTACAGCCAACCAAATCAAACCTCAATGACGTTTGCTCCCCGCCATGGAAGCTTCCCAAGTATATTGGTTCCAGATTTCCTTCTAAACATGTCCTTGTCCCACCAACCCCCCTTTTGCTCACCCCACACACACACTCTCTGCTGCTTCTCCCTCCCGAGTGTCGACACCACCAAGTTCATTCTATTTTTCTAATAAATATACCCATACTATGTTTTTAACATGTAACATTCCAGGGGGATGGAGTAACTGTCTTAAATAAGTTTTGGAATAAGAAGTGTGTTGGTAGAAGCAACAAGGCAAACACAATGGCGTGTTTTATTCGAGTTGGCTCTCGTTTCTAATCATAGGCCTAGAGGGAGGAAGGAGCTGGCGTTGGCTCAGCACCGCACCACCGAGGTCCAATCAGAGACCTTAGAAAAGAAAGCGCAGAGTGGAACGAAACGAAGACCTGCGGGACATTAAGGTACTTTTATCCAGAACCAGCCTCGGAACCTTGTCCAGCATTGACTTTGCTGTCCAAAACTCTGAGGTGACTGGGTGCACAATTCACCTAACACACCTCCACAAGAGATAAGTTGATTGTTTTATTTCATGCACATCATCACCAGGAAAGATGCTTCCACGCAATGAAAACAGTTTTGGTTTTGGATGCGCAGGCTGCTCATGACTAAGTGGAAAAACTCCCAGTGAAGATCCCTCCTCAGTATGAGTCAACCCTAAGGTGGCGCAGGTCCACCACAAGTGAAGAAACCTCTTTTGTCAGACCACAGATGACATGCGCAAGCAGCCCAAAGCAATTGTCTTAAACCAAAGGGTTTTGCTTCTTAGTATAGATGAGTATATATCTTTTAGTTGTGTACATACGCATCTATTCTGGAAATGAATGATAAAGCTTTTTGGTCTGGCAGGCATAATTCTTCACCAGTCCTCTCCAAAAAAACACAAACAATTATCCTCTTTCATAAAAACAATTCTCCTGATTTTACATTTACATTGCATTTAAATTGTACTTATTAGCTACTTGGTAATTAAAGCATGAACAGTTATCATCGTGTTCAGTGGTTACACACTCGCAACTGACAAAAAGTGCCCAAAATCATTTGCGTTTGGCACCCAAAGATGAAAATGAAATAGAGACTTACAGCATTTTAGCTTTTATCTCCAGGTATTCACATCTGGAATAAAAAAAATATATATATATATATATATATATATATATATATATATGTATGTGTGTGTGTGTGTGTGTATATATTCTGAATTGCTTCATAACAGTTAGTGAATTTGTAAAATTGCTCACTTAAAATGAAATGTACAGTTTCTCTTGGTTTTTTTTTTATTTTTTATATAGATTTATGTTAATAAAGAGAATAGCAGTCAAATTTTTTTTTCTGTATTAGATTACACATCGGCTTGTGTAAAATTTAATAAAGCTAGTAAATTGCCCTAAGGTGTGATTGTAAGCGTGACTGTTGTTTTGTCTCCGTGTGCCCTGTGATTGTCTGACAACCAATTCAAGGTCGCCCCCACTCGCAAACGCCCAAAGATACCTGGGATAGGCTCCTGAACTCCCACAACCCTTGTGAGGATAAGCGGCTCAGATAATAGGTGGATGGATGGTGTGCCAACCACAGGGAAGTATCACAATCCACTGTTTGAAGAAGACTTTGAGAGAGGAAACATACAGGCAACACCACAAGATGCAAATCATTCATCAGCAAAAAGAATCGGAAGTCCATATCGGATTTTGTCAAGAAAAAAAAAGAGATGAGCCACAAATGACTGAGACCAAGATTAACCATAAATGAAATGCAAAATGAAACCAAAACGATAGTGGGCCAGAGTCTGGACAAAGAAAGGATCTGTTTATGATCCAAAAGACACAGCTCATAGTGAAGCATGGAAGAGATAATGTCATGGCTTGGACTTACTGGAACGGGCACACTAGTCTTTATTGATGATGTAACTCTTGATGCTAGCACCAGAAAGAATTCTCAAGTCTACAAAACCCTTTTGTCTGGCAATTTACAGAAAAAACTAATGGGCAGAAGCTGAAACCCAAATGATCTCAGTACACACCAAAAACAGGTGAATTGACATTGCAGTTCCAATACTTTTGGAGGGGCTGGTATCTTGGGGCTCAGGGGTCAACAACCTTTATCAGTTCATGATACGAGTAGTACTAGTATTTTTATTTATTTATTTTTACACATTATTTAAAAATGTTCATTAATATAAGAAAGTCAGATTAAAAATCTAAAGCACAGATAACAATTTGTGACCTGGGTTATTTTCAGCCTTGTGGGCACCTGAAGTGGTCATCACGACCACCCTTGCGCCCCCAGGCACCTCATTGGTAACCCTAGCTCTAGCTCAAAGCCATTTTGGTGCACAGATGATACAGAGGGAGCACAATTAGTCTTGAAAGAACCTTAATCTGTGCTGCATTATTTCTACCATGAATAGATCTCATGGGACAGCGTAATTCCCATAGCCAAGCAAAGGAATGTTTTTCTTCTTGGTGCACAAGTACATGCCTGTCAAATGACAAGGGCATGTAGGGTAAATCGCGTGTTCATTTCCACTTTTGACTTGCATGCAGCCTTGCCGGGACGTCTTACAACAAAGCCCGCTCTTGGAGGTGGAATACGAAGATTCCTCGGGGCTTGCAAAAGACAAAGAGGGCAACCCAGGACGAGATATAAGGATTCTTTCGTCAAAGAGCTTTTTCTGCACCTTCCATCATGACTTTTTCTATGCGAAATGAGCTCAGTTGTCCAATTTGCCTACAGTTCTACTTGGACCCCGTGGTCCTCCCGTGCGGCCACAACTTCTGTCAGGTCTGCATTTTACAGACCATGGACAGCACTGATGAGCCATTGATATGCCCCGACTGTCGTCAGGTGTTTCAGGGCGTTGGTTCCTTACAGAAGAGCTCCAAACTAGGTAGCATCATCAACAGCTACATGGCAGCTACATCAAAGTCCGCTGATCAGGCGGAGAACCAGTGGAAACCATATAACCATTCTGTGGTGGCACCATCACAGATGTGGAACGACTGTGACGTCCATCGTCGTCCCCTTGAGTACTTTTGCTCCACCGACATGAGCTTGTTGTGCTCCGTGTGTTTCACGAAGGACCAACACCAGGACCATGAAGTTCTCAGCTTCAGTCTTGCTGAGGGAGAGATGAAGCATGCCCTGGAGGTCCGCACCAAGGTAGAGCTCTTGGGTTTCGGTTTGTCATAATGTTACATTTCTTGATAATTTTATAAAAAATGAAAACATTTCTTATGAGTCAACATCGGAATCAAGATTTTTTTTTCATAATTACCTATTCGGCCGCTTAATTACTGATCTTCAGTTATAGATGCATTGTCAGTGAAAGCCACTTTAAAATCAGAATCAGATTCAATGGCCAAGTAAGTAACACACAAGGAATTTGTCTCTGACAGTCTGTGCTACCATGGTATGACATTCATGTGGAGTACGGAGAAGAAAAACAAACAAACTAACAATAACAAAGAACAATGGACATTCAATTCATAGGGAACTATTCATTATAGCAATCACAGTAGTTCAAAGATGCAGAGTCTTCAAGCTTATACAGAGTGCCCTTACCCGTTTGCAGTTCACTGTTGTAGACCAGTGCAATGGCACTTGAGAACCCATGGGATCACAAATGACCCATGTAATTAAGGGCTCACTGCAGAAACACAATGCACCACAGTTGCTCCTTTTACCCTTAAAGTGGGACTGTCATCCCTATAAACATTCTAAAATAGATATTGTAATAGAAAATACATATAACAGTGTTAATTTCAATGTCTATACGAAAACAAAAAAAGTGAGCGGAGAGTGCGTCATCCGTGCACAAAGTTGAGCAATTGAATGTCCCTCGACATCCAAGTGGTCGCCATATTAGTCACGTCCTCTGTCCTTGACGTCATCACTTCCGCCATTGAAAACGCGCAGTGCCTGCTACTATGGAAGCCGAACAACAGAGATATTCGGATTTTTCCGACGCCCCTTCTGACACCGAAGCTCTTTTCGAAAAGGACATCACACAACTAAGTGAAGTTACCGGGGCAGTATTACACTATTGTTTGGAGCCCTCAGAGCAATTTTACACTATTGTTTCGAGCCATATTCAGATGCTATGCGATCACGGCCAAACCGCATCTCCGTTCGATCATCGCGGCTCATCGCAGCCGGCTGGTGTGTCTTATGACAGAGCCGAGCGGTGCTGGTTTAGCGGGATGTTCACAGACGCCACAGTACTGAGCAACACAGTCGAGCCGGGGCGGTTTATGCACGCACGCGACTGAGTAACGCATTCTCGGCTGGGTTCTTCAGAGCCGCCCCGTCACAAAGTCCGACGCGCAGCCTTCGCAGAAGCTGTGACCGCCGAACGCGGCGCCTCAGCCAGCGAGGCTGATTTTCGGCACCGTGGTATATAAGGAGGAGGTGGAGCCGAGCCATGCTGGTTTTAGGAGTATGTTCAAAGCCGCCGCAGTACGTGATGAACACTATCGAGACGAGACTGAGTGAGATATTTTTGGCTGGGCGATGTGCACATCAACACATTTCATACGCGGTTCTTTTGCTACGTTATGAGAGAGACCGATTACGTGGTGCGCCCCAAACTATTATTTTTTTTTAGTAGCTGTATGTGCACATCAACACATTTCATACGCGGATCTTTTGCTACATTATGAGAGAGACCGATTACGTGGTTCGCCCCAAACTATTATTTTTTTTTTTGGAGCTGTACACACACCTACCTGTTATTTGGAACCCACGGAGCTCTCATCCTCTGCACCCGTGCGATCCATTTTTCACAACAAACAGGGTCTCTTTCAAACTTATGAAGGGTAATTCCATTCTCCAGAGTGTTCAAGCAATGTCCAGCAATGCAATGAGCCGGCATTTTGGCTAACACTAAGGAACAACGAGCTACCTTCCCGGAGGTAAAACTAATGGAAACAAACTAGTCCACGAGGGGGCGCCGCTGTCCTTTACGTCACTTCCTGCTTCTTCTCGAAAACAAATCCCCGAGAGGATTTTCATGGCGGGAGTTACAAAAAGCTGTATACGTCATGCTTTGTGGTGAAAAAACACATGGGACCATATTGGCTGTGGGTTTTTCATTAATAATATCTAATATCTTTATAATAAAAATCATCCATTTCATGACAGGCCCACTTTAAAGATCATAATTTCATGACTTAATTCCAAGAGGGAAAAAAAAACAGTTTGAGTGCCTGCTAGTTTTGATTTACATTGATCGGTAGCATCTTCCCGATGGAAGGAAATAGAAGTGCTGCTGGCCAGGATGTGGAGGGTCTGAAAGGATCCAGCCTGTTCTGGTCCTAGTTTGAGTGGGATCCAAGTCTTCAAGGCTGGGTAGGGTGGTGCCGACAATCCGTTCAGTGGTTTTGATTGTCATGTTGCAGTCGGAGATCGTCCTTTTTTGTGGCAGCCCCAAACCAGACTGTGATTGAGGTACACAGTATTGATTTGATGACTGTTTGTAGAACTGTCTCAGCAACTCTTGTGGCAGGCCATGCTTCCTCAAAAGCCTCAAGAAGTACATCCTTTGCTGGGCTTTTTTTTAGGATGAACATGATGTTCGTCTCCTACTTCTGATACTGTGAGACTGTAATTCCTAAGAACTTGAAGGTTTCGACGGTTGAGACAAGACAGTTGAACAGTGTGAGGGGCAGCTGTGGTGAAGGATGGCTCCTGAAGTCCACAATCGTTTCTACGGTCTGAGTTTAACGCCAGGTTGTGTTGGCCACATCAAAGCTCCTATTTCGATACTTCCTGTCAATACGCAGACTCATCACTGTCTTTGATGAGGCCAATGAGTGTGGTGTCATCAACCATCTTCAGGAATTTGATAGCCAAGTGCCTTTAGGTGCAGTCGTTTGTATTGTGCAAGAAGAGTAGAGGGGAGAGGACACAACCTTTGCGGTGCCTCTATGCTGATAGTGTGTGTACACGAATGTTTTACTGTATGTAATAATGTTTTGCAAGAATACAAATAGATCTTACCCCTTGAGAGACTCTTTTTGCAAACAATATTTTCATATATTTGAGGTCATGGAACAATAACCATTTACAGCAAATTTGCTGAAATTAATAAATAACAGGCAAACATGACATTAATGGTTGTCTAATCAAGACAGTCTACCCTGACTTTGTGGAATGTGACTGATACATAAGCAAAGCCAAATACATTAATTTGTATAGCGCATAGACAAGGTAATGCAATGTGCTTTACACATGGATTTAATGTGCATGTGCAGGTGGTTTCCAACAGATTGCAGATGACAGACTTCCTCATCGAGAAGATTAAGGCAAAGGAGGAGCTCTCAGATGCTCGTGGAGACAAAATGGTCAACAAGGACATCATAACAGCAGAAGTCATGACTGGACTGGTGAATGGGTAATGTGGCAGATGCACACACGCACACGCATACACACACATGCACACACTGAGGTTTCACTGTAGCCTAGGGAACAAAAACAACTTTTTGTTGGTAGTGTGTGACATCCTCTTCATCACTAAGTGATATGTTTTGTTTACATTAATGCTGTGGTAATTCTTGCCATCACTGTGTGCTATAAATTTTAAAATTTGGCAGTTTTAGAAATCCCCGCTGACGGGGGATGTCGATCATTTTGGCTTGTGCTTTATCATAACCAGTGGTGCGCCACGTCTTCTCTGCTGGCCTAAACACCATCAGAAGTGATGATCTACATTTACAACTTAAACAAAATTATATAAATATATTTTCTATAGTCTGGCTGTGAAATTTCAGTCTTCTATTACCTGCCCAGTTTCTAGTAGTGTGTACTTCAGATTTCACCCCACCCCCAAACAATCAAATTTCAGATTCACCAGTCTTGCCTTTTGTGGAGACTTAATGGCCTCTGCCTTTTTCATCTTCTGGTTGGTTGAGCTAAAGGAAGTTGAATCTCAGACTCTGGAGGAGCTGTGTGGTTTTCGTTCTGGCTGTGGAGCAGTGGCCCAGCTCTACACCATCAGCAATGTCCTCAAGTTTACATAGGAATGCAGAAAACCTTAGATTATCACAGTTTGGGATTTTCCATTTTTGTTGATTTTTGTTTCGTTGTGACTTTTTTTTGGTCAAATTTAGTTAATTTACAAGTTCAGTGATAGATAGATAGATAGATAGATAGATAGATAGATAGATAGATAGATATAGATAGATAGATATAGATAGATAGATGTGTGTCTACATATGTATATACTGTATATGTCATGTAATTTCAGTTAAAAAAAAAGGTATGTGAAGTTCATTGGGACATGGATTTATTGAAGCCCGGATCAAAATATTTGGAATTTATCAGATGAAGAAATCATGTAAGTGACTCGCAGTGATGACGCCACCCTGACAGGGAAAAGTTAAAAGTCACATTTTTGGTGAAATGATCAAGCTAATTTGATGCACGCTAATTGTTGGAGGCAGGTGGCCAATTGCTTGTGCTGACTAATACTAACTTCATATACAGTAGATTCTTTGTTTGTGTTTTTATGGCAAGCAACTGGGTGACTATTACACAAGCAGCTAATTTAGGTTTTTATTGTGCAATTTATGTATGTCCATAATAGAAACACCTAATACATAAACTGACTTTTACTTTCTCAATGTGCCTGTGTAACTATGCGAGGCTAAAGGACAATTGCACTTTCATTTTTAAAAATTCTCACTTTCCTTTGTAAATTGTCAATTGGAAAAAGAAAGAAAGAAAAAAAAAACAATATCAAGAATTAAGAACATCCAATGAATGGATAGATGGGGACAATTTGATTCTAGATTGAATAATGTAATCAAGCGATGGTTGTTAGATTTCTTGATCCACCGAAAATGAATGTGCAAATGCTTGGCCCAAAGGCAAATCCTTCGCTCAGTTTTGTGGGGATTTGATTGCTGGTTTTGACAAGTGAACTTAACTGCAACTTACAAGTCACCTCGAACTCTAACAATTGGCTGATGTGGTAACAAACCTGTAAAACTACCAGACAAGTACAACGTTGTTGTTATTGTAGCAAGTTCCTTGGCTGGCACACAATTTCTCCTTGTGTTCAGGTACTGTGAGAGATTGCACAAGCTGCCGGAGGAGGAGCAAAGTAAGTGTAGAACCAAGTGGCAGTTGGGAATTGGCACACTGGTGGAACAACAGCGGATGCTAGTGGACAGCCTGCAAAGTGCAACCGAGGCTCTCAACTCGACAGACTCACGAAGCTTCGTTAACCGGTATAGTGCATTAACTGTTTTTTTTTTATGATAATGCATACCCATAGTTAATGCATATTTAAAGATACAGTCACCCAACTTTGATGAAAATAGTGTGGGCTTAATTGTCACTCAGTGATAGTAAGAATGTGAGTACGTGTAGTGGTCTGTGCAGTGTGACTGACTGGAAACCAGGTGAGCATTTAACTTGGAAAGTATTTGGAAAAGAAAATGTCCAAAATTTGTGATTTGTGAATTCACACTTAAATAAAAGAAGATGAAGTCCAATGTGTCTTATGCAAAGTGTCATGATCCTGCCGCTCCAGCCCGGGCTGTGCGGGTACCCGCGCGGTTGCGCTGATTGGGAGGCGCACACCTGCGCCTCATGCGGGCTGATTATCCTGTGTATTTATATGACCCCCGATGACGACTGGTCCGGCCAAGATCGTTGAGCTTCATGTCCCGTTCGAGTACTTCCGTATCCCTGATCGTCAACCCGTGTGTACCGACCTCCGCCTGTTCTCCGATCGACCCTGTAAGCCTGACTCCCTTGACACTTCTTCCTTCCTTGATCGATCTCCCGTGTACCGACTCATGCCTGCCCGCTCACCTGCTCTCTTCGCCCGACGTCCCAACTACCGCTGCTGCACCTGACTGTCATGCTCCTGGTTTCCTGCCCAGGCTGGCGTGGCCAGCCAATCAGTCAGAGCACACCTGCACCGTGTTACAGTTGATGACGCCCAGTATAGATAGGATGTGGGGGACGACTTGTCCTTCGCTAGATCGTCGTCCTTGATGCCTCGTTCCCGCACTCCTGTTTGCCTGACTTCTGCTCGCCGTGCACCGACCCACGCCTGTCCACTGACCACCCTCGTAAGCCTGCCGTACTATTACTTCTGATTGTTGGGACTGTCTGCCTGATCTCAGACCTTGGACCGAATAAAGGTTTCCTCTGTAGTGTCTGCTTTCTCTGGAGTCGTGCATTTGGGTCCACCCTCGAGCCCCGTTTCGTGACAGAACGATCTAGCCATAACATGGACCCAGCCGACTCCGAAGCCATCCGCTGTGCGCTGCAAGTGCAGGGCAAACGCCTGGGCGAGCAAGAGGCTGCTCTCCAGGGTACTAATCAACGGATCCATGAGCTCTGCGCCCAGCTGGAACCGTGGCTAGCTTCTCAAGCTAGCGCGGCTGCTACTGAGCCTCCCCGTGCCGGCATAACTCCGCTCTCACGACCAGAGCGGATCTCAGGCGACTCCGGCAACGTCAAGCCCTTCCTGGCGCAGTGCGATCTCCACTTTGAGCTGCAAGCGTCCGTTTTTCCCACGGACCGCTCCCGGATCACCTTCGTCATTTCCCACATGACGGGGAGGGCGGAGGGGTGGGCCACCACTGAGTGGAGTCGTAACTCTGAGATCTGCCGCTCATGGGCGAGCTTCGTCTGCGCGCTCACCCAGGTTTTCCAGTACACGGCTCCGGAACGCCAGGCGGCGTCCTCGCTCATGACAATTCGCCAGGGACGTCGCCGCGTGTCCGACTACGCCTTTGAATTCTGGATCCGGGCTGCCGAGAGCCGTTGGAATGAGGAGGCCCTCCATGACGCGTTTTACCAGGGACTGTCCCCACAAATGCGTGGCCACCTCGTTGCCATGGATCTTCCGCCTTCGCTAAACTCCCTCATCGCATTGGCCCTCAAGGTGGACCAGCGCCTGACCGTGCAGAGGCAGATGGAAGGCCTGAGGGAGGAGGAGACAGAGAGGCTCAGCCCGGTCGCTTCTCGGCCACCCGCGTTGTCTGCTACATCGGAACCCATGCAAGTGGAGGGGCTTGGCAGCCCAGCGGAGGAGAGCTTACGTCGGCGACGAGTAGGGCGCTGTTTCTACTGTGGTCGTTTGGGACACGTAATCGCCCGCTGTCCGACTCTGCCGAAGCGCCCCGACCGTGGGATCTCGACGCCGGTGAGTGTGCGGTATACTGGCGCTAAGTTGGAGCGGTCGCTGTTGCACCTCACAGTCGGGACAGACGCTCATTCATGCATAGTGACCGTGTTCATTGACTCTGGTTCGGATGCGAACCTCATACATCCGCGGATAGTCGAAGCGTTGCGGGCGGCAACCTTTCCCACACAGCGTCCTCGTGTTGCTTACGCCGCCAACGGCAAGTTCCTCTGCCGCGTAACTCACCGCACGCAAACTATACGTATGGACTTTCCGGAGGGGCACACAGAGCGTATTAGTTTCCACATTTTCAATTCTAGTAACAGTGACATAATCCTGGGGAGCCCGTGGCTCAAGAGACACAACCCACACATTGATTGGGTCACGGGTTGGATTAGGGCATGGAGTGAGGACTGTTGCAAGCAGTGTGGCGTCGCCGGGGACGACGGGGGGATCCAAGTTGCCGAGCTTAGCACCGCCGCCGAATTAGTCACAGTACCGTCTTGCTACCATGATTTGAGGGAGGTTTTTTCGGAGTCCAAAGCAGGAGCTCTGCCGCCGCATCGGCCGTATGACTGTGCCATTGAACTCCTGCCGGGTACCTCACCCCCCAGAGGGAAACTGTTCTCTTTGACAGGACCGGAGCACCAGGCAATGAGGGAGTACATTGAGAAGTCCCTGGCAACCGGACTTATTCGACCGTCTATTCGACCGTCATCCTCACCAGCCGGCGCGGGTTTTTTTTTCATTAAGAAGAAGGATTCCACCTTGCGACCCTGCATCGACTACAGAGGATTGAATGACATCACGGTCAAGAACAGGTATCCCTTGCCCCTGATAGCTACAGCCTTTGAACTCCTCCAAGGAGCCCGGATCTTCACCAAGTTGGATTTGCGCAAAGTTTACAAAACAGTGGTGAGGCCGGCCATGATGTATGGATTAGAGACGGTGGCACTGAAGAAACAACAGGAAGCAGAACTGGAGGTAGCAGAAATGAAGTTCTCGCTCAGAGTGAGCAGGTTGGATAGGATTAGAAATGAGCTCATTAGAGGGACAGCCAAAGTTGGATGTTTTGGAGACAAGATTCGAGAGAGCAGACTTTGATGGTTTGGACATGTTCAGAGGCGAGAGAGTAAGTATATTGGTGGAAGGGTGCTGAGGATGGAGCTGCCAGGCAAAAGAGCGAGAGGAAGACCAAAGAGAAGGTTTATGGATGTGGTGAGGGAAGACATGAGGGCAGTTGGGGTTAGAGAGGAAGATGCAGAAGATAGGCTAAGATGGCAAAAGATGACACGCTGTGGCGACCCCTAACGGGACAAGCCGAAAGGAAAAGAAGAATACCAAAGTATCTTAGGTTGGATTTGGGGAGGAAAAGAAAAATTAATTCATACGGTTCAAAATAAAACTGCAAACTAAAAAAATTCAATACAGTTCATGTGTCATCTGGACGAAAAAAAAAAAAAAGCTTTACCTGCAATGTGAACAGAGCCAAAAAGCCTATAATACTTTCGAAGGTCTTTTGCAGACCATTTCCCCACGTGAAACTGTTATCACCTTTAGGGTATTCATTCGTTCCAGGATTAACTATGTGTGTGTGTGTGTGTGTGTGTGTGTGTGTGTGTGTGGTGTGTGTGTGTGTGTGTGTGTGTGTCTTTGTCCATGTAGACCAAGCTGTTGGCGGGATCAATTTATTTTGCATTATTGTGGAGCACTTTTAGTTGCATCCCCCCATCCAGTTGACAAAATTCATTGAAGCACACTGGTAGCAGGTAACTCTTTATTGGCACTTCAACATCACTTCCAGTCTGTAGCTGGTAATGATTTTGCCCAAAATGGCTCTCCATTTACATCTATTAATTATTCTATTCCTTTCTAATGATGGGAACACAACATAAATCAGTGTTCCATGTTTTGACTTGTGGTGGGACATAGTCTTACCTTTCTTTAAAGATTTTGGGGGTCTGGTTCCCCTTGGTGGCACCCTGGCTCAGCTGGTAAAGTGTTGGCCTCACAGTTCTGAGGTTCCAGGTTCAATCCCGGACCCGCCTGTGTGGAATTTGCATGTTCTTTTTGTACCTGTGTGGGTTTTCTCTGGGCACTCCGGTTTCTTCCCACATCCCAAAAACATGCAATATTAATTGGACACTCTAAATTGCCCCTAGGTGTGATTGTGAGTGTGGCTGTTTGTTTTGATGTGCCCTGCGATTGCAACCAGTTCAGGGTGTACCCCACCTACTGCCTGTTGACAGCTGGGATGAGCTCCAGCACTCCCCGCGACCCTTGTGAGGATAAACAGCAAAGAAAATGGATGGATGGATGGATAGTTCCTCTTAGAATTGCCAAACTCTACCAAGGTTGTACTGACCAGACAGTACAGAGGTGTATTTATCACAAATAGGACAATAACTTCACTTATGGTCATTATGGATTAGCTTGATTTACAGTACAAGGCTCCTTTCATATTTCACTTTGTTGAAGGTCTTGAGAGACGTTTGCATGATAAACTGCTGCTTTTTCCCAACTTTGGTGGCATACCTTTCTTTAAAATATTTGGGTGATACATGCTTGACAAAGGCTCTTATAAAGGCTTTAAGATCCATCAGATAATTTTTTTCTGTCGCAATTTTCATAAATAAAAAAAAAATGCAACCCAAAAACGTTTACAGAGAAGAACAGCCACCCACCCCATCCCTGATAAAAGAGAAACAAGAAGATATCTGATGCTCATGTTTTTCACTATCCACTTCTTCTCGGTTTAAGTTAATCGAAGAGAAGCTGAAGAAGGCTGCCACTATCACCATACCCTGAAACATCACAATAAAGGCTTCCCTCAACACCAAGGAACTGCAGGAAGGCCTCGGGCCACCTTCAACCCGTGGACGGCCCACCCCAATCTGCAACTGAGCAGCGACCTGCGCACGGCCAAGTACAGCAGCAACAAGGAGCCGTGCGCTAAGCACCCGGAACGCTTCACCAGTGCCCCACAGGTCATGTGCAAACAGTGGTTTTCTTATGGCAAGCACGTGTGGGTGGTGGGGGTTGGTCCCGAAACCATGTGGTTGCTGGGGCTGTGTTACAAGAGCATCTCCCGCCGCGGCAACCGCAGCCGGCTGGGTCACAATTCGGTGTCCTGGCGGCTGCAATAGAAAAGCAGCAAACTGACAGTGTGGAAGGCCTCGTCCAATGTGGCCCTTCACCAAATGATCGCACAGTTAGTGAAGATTGAGCTGGTTTTGGATTATGAAGGCGGCAAGTTAACGTTCCACAGTATTAACGGCCAAAGGGAGCATCTCTACACAATCACAACTGAGTTTGAAAAGATAGTTTACCCAGCTTTCAGCATCCACTCCAGCACAGCAGACTCATGGATCAAACTCCACCATGGCCTGTGAGGATCTGCTTGTGTCGAATAAGCCCTCATACTAAATTTATCTGGGTATCGATTTCTTAAAATTCAAATACAAATTCAAAGTGAAAAATGCTTGGCGTTTATTTTTATCCTCAGGAGTTTGCCCAAATACTCATACTCCCGAATATATTTTGAGATATGAGTATTGTCATTATACTCTAGTGCGGCTACTGTATGTCACAACAGTGAAGGAAATACCATTTTGATTAAATCGCGGCATTCGTATAGCATCACTTATCTTGAACATTCTTATCAGATGGGAGTTTATGTACAAAGGTACTCATCATTTATATTCAACTTCAGTAATGTTTTATTATGCTGATTAATACAGACGGCAAACATGCAACTTTTCTTTTATTGTCAAAAATGTAAATTGTCGATTGACATCACAAGAAAATCAGTGCTTTGTCAGTTTTTTTCTCTATTCTAATGTGAACATGAATTGTGGTGTTTGTATACCAGAGTGCAAATATTTGTGTTTAAAAATTATAAATAGAACAATGACAAAATAAATCAAGTTAATACCATCCATCCAATTTCTGAGCTGCTTATCCTCTCAAGGGTTGCGGGAGTGCTTGAGCCTATCCCATCTGTCAACGGGCACGAGGCGGGGTACACCATGAACTGGTTGCACGCCAATCGCAGGGCACATAGAGACAAACAGCCGCACACACAGTCAAACCTAAGGCCAATTTAGAGTGTCCAATTAATGTTGCGTGTTTTTGGGATGTGGAATGAAACCGTAGTGCCCGGAGAAAACTCACGCAGGCACGGGGAGAACATGCAAACTCCACACAGTGATGGCTGGGATTAAACCTGGATCCTCAGAACTGTGAATCCATCGTTTGAATTTAATATCCTCACTTCAAATTATTACACAGCTGAATGAATGTGTGGCATCTCCCATTGGCATTTTAATTTTGTCTTTCATAGGATGTTTCCTGGTAAAGTCCTTGCTGCCATGTTGAAGTGTAATAGTGCCAGATTTCCGACACTCGCATTTACAGGAGGGCCAACAATATCGTCTTTTTTCATTGTGTCATACAGGATTAAACTTATTCCCTTATCTCTTTATCACACCATCTCACACTTGACGCATTCACCATTACCCTGAAGTGAACGGCAACGCACCAGAGAACTCAAAGAGTCTCGGTCAACTCGCTTGGTGTGCAGCAGGTTGAAAATGTTTGCATTCACACTTAATCACAATGAGCAATCAGAATACACAAGAATTCTGACAGTTGAGATCTTTTTCAAAATCATCTCCTTGATCTGGTAGCCATTTAGTCACAATCGTCGCATAAAATGAAAATGTTCTCTATTTTTGTTGGTAACTTTTTGTGCTGAAGATGACTGCTGACAGGCTTTCATGCAAATCCACAATGAAAAAAAGAAGGGTTTCTGCCTGCTGTTTACACTCAACATGAGTCATTCGGTACACGTGATTCAATTGTGTGTACTCAAGCATGTTCCCTCATTTACTGTGAGGCCAATTCTGAGCAACACATAAACATTTGGAAGAGTTGTCCTATAAAAGCATTTCACTCATATGATTGAAGCCCCAAGTGTGAATGTTTTTAAATCCAGGTTGAAAATTCTTTTGTTTTCTCATGCTTTTTAGAGTATTTTTACTTTTAATATTTCTTGCACTGGACACTGTTTTTAATTGTAGTTTTCATTTTTTAAATCTACATATTTTGTTGTCATTTTTATTTTTTTATTCAAATCCTTTTAATCATCAAAGCACATTGTGTATACAATGTGCTATATAAATACATTTGCTTTGCTTTCCTTTGATATCAACTCACATTTGAGGAATAACTTTCTCGCTCAGCAATATTCAAACATGTGAAACACATACCACAACCCAATCAGCAATCAAGATTTCTCTATGTAATGTATGACTTTCCTCCAGGTTATTTTAGTGCACATAGAAACTGTCTGTGTTGCATATTTTTACCACAAACAGCCCTCATGGTGCAGTGTATTTCCCGTAACTCAACAAAAGGAATGTTGTTCTTCTTGGTGCGCATGTGCACGTATTGCCTATCAAATGAAAAAGCAGGGCTACTGGTATTTCCATTTTCTTGTTGGACTTAGATACAGCCTCTACGTCTTAGAGCAAAGGAGAGTCCTCGTGGGTTTTGACCAAAGGGCCAGCTCGGATACGAAATCAGCAATTATTTGGCTAAGACCTGGTGCTGCACCTTCCATCATGAGTTATTCTATGCGAGAAGAGCTCACTTGTCCTATCTGCCTTCAGCTCTACTTGGACCCTGTGGTTCTCCCCTGCGGCCACAACTACTGTCAGGTCTGCATCTTGCAGACCATGCACAGGACCGATCAGGTTCTGCAATGCCCGGAGTGTCGCAAGGAATTTCAGGGAATTGATTCTCTACAGAAGAACTTCAAACTTGGGAGCATAATCAATGGCTATATCGCAACTTCCTCAGAGCATGACGATCAGCTGGAGAAACGTCAGAATTCACAGGACAAGTCTGCGGACGAGGCATCGCAGTCAGGGAATCTGTGTGAAAGCCACTGTTCTCCCTTTGTGTACTTTTGCTCCACCGACATGAGCTTGCTGTGCTCCAAGTGTTTCATGGAGGGCCAACACCAGAACCATGAGGTTCTCACCTTCACCGTTGCTGAGGGGGAGATGAGACATGCCCTGGAGGTCCGCAACAAGGTAGGGCCTTTGGATTCCCGTCCAAATTGTTTCATTTCTGAATGCATTTATCAAAAATAATAAAAAATTTTTTTTCATTGAGCTAAAGTTTTTTTTTTTTAAGATGCACATCAAAAACAAATGTTACAACTTAAAAGGTTTTGTCACCAGATAAGTAACAATGACTCTGACAACAAATAAAAATCCAGGAGACCTGTCACAGTAATTGTTAGTTCATTAGTATGTTAATTCATTAATAGTAATAGTTATCATATGAGTTTTCTCCGGGTCCTCAGGCTTTCTCCTACATTCCACAAGTGCATGATTGATAGATAGACAGATAAACACTACACTTGGGTAACGTAGCAGGTATTGTAATAACAATGTTATTTTGTAATTTCTGTGTGATACAATAGAACTATAAGTACATTATTTGTAAACGGGCAAATATAGAGCTAGGTAACTAAGGAGATAAACAGATAATACTTTTGAATTACAAACACAATCTCTAACATTAGAAGGGATTTGTATGTTTGGAAAACTTCAGAGTCACTTGTGAATTTGAGTGAATACTGGTACTTTTCTGGGACTGTTACGTGACCAGTACAACAATGGAAGGAATGCATGAGGGACGAGTGACGTGACATTTGTTTTTGGCCTCTCTCTGTGAAATGTGACTTGACATGGATTAAATGTGCACGCACAGGTGGTTTCCAACAGGCTGCAGATGACTGACTTCCTGGTAGAGAAGGTAAAGGAGCAGCAGGGACTCTCTGAAGCTATTGGCGACAAACTGGTTAACAAGGCCATCACGACAGTGGAAGTCATGGCTGGACTGGTGGACGGGTAATGTAGTGGACAAAAACCAAAAAGAAACACACAGACATTGAGGTTTTGTTGTACCGAGGGAACAAAAACGAGCCGTACACACTTGGAACAAAGTCACATTATTTATAGGAAATTACATCCATCCATTTTCTTTGCCGTCTATCTTCACGAGGGTCACGGGAGTGCTGGAGCCTATCCCAGCTGTCAACGGGCAGGAGCCAGGGTACACCCTGAACAGGATGCCAGCCAATCCCAGGGCACATCGAGACAAACAGCCGCACTCACAGTCAAACCTAGGGGCAATTTAGAGCGTCCAATTAATGTTGCATGTTTTTGAGATGTGGGAGGAAATCGGAGTGCCTGGAGAAAACCCACGCAGGGACAGGGAGAACATGCAAACTCTACAAAGGCGGGGCCGGGATCGAACCGGGGAACTCAGAACTGTGAGGCCAATGCTTTACCCGCTTTTCACCGTGCCGCCTCGGAAATTACAATAAAACAAAAAACTGTTGAGTCTGATGGGGTCATTAGGCACAACGCACCTGATGATCATCTCACGGCACGCAATAACGTGCAGCAGGACAGATGTTGCTGCGTTACAAGCAAGATTGTCATGCCACCGACTCAAACTGTCACAGGTATCTGTCAAATAGTTTTTAGGTTTGTTGTAGTAAATAGTGTGATATGTTTATTATTCATCACCAAGTCATATGACCATGAACATTGATGCTTTTGTAATTTATTTAATGTGTTTAAAATAATAACGATCGGTTTTGACTCATGCTTTACAAAAACTCACCATAACTAACCCTAACTTAATACTGTATAGGAAAGTCTGTGACCTTGTCAAATGAATGTAACCAGACTACTGATTAACTCAAGTACATTTGTCGATGTCCATAAACTTATTTGTAAACTTGAAGCACTTTTATTAAACTGCGCTTGACACTTGTGGATTATTGCAAAATATCACAATGATATTAATTACAAATCAGGGTTGTATGGTTTCCTTTTAAACCTATAACATTTTGAAGTTTAAGTTAATAAGCCTTTCTTGCTTAAAAAAATAAGAAACGCAAATGGCCGACACATGAAACAATAGATGAAAAAAATAAGATACAAGACATGAATGCAAAATCTTGCCAAATTAATACATCTTATTTCAAGTGAATAAAATCATACTCTACTTTTTTTTCAAGACACTACTTTTTCTGTCCAGATTTCTTTGCAACTTTCAAGACTTGTTTCAAGACCACACAAAATCTCATTTTGAGAATCTTAGAAAAGTCAATCCATGCTTGTTCCATCTGCATTTTTTTCCTCACTTAGTTTACGGACAGATGTGTTGTTTTGATATTTGTTTTTGCATGTTTTGAGAAAGTAATCCCTTTGCCTCGACCCCTCCATTGTAAAACCAATTTTTTTTAGCTTGAGTTGAATTTTTCTTATGACGATGACATTTACAAAGCGTCATGTGTTATCAGAATAATAATTTTCACAAAGAAAGACCATAATTATTTTCACATTGTGCCTTCAAACTTGAAGAGCAAGACTAACAGGTGACTGTTACAGATAAAAATGTGGGCTTATCAGTCTGTTGTTGTCACATGTCGCTCATCCGGATTTTATTCTGCTAATACAATGTTTTTCAACTGTGACTCTTGTCAGCATTCAAGAAGTCCCTGCCACCAAGTCACAATGACATTATTTTATTCTGATGAATTATTATTATTATTAATCAACATAGAGACAAACAGTCACACTCACAATCACACCTATGGGCAATTTAGAGTTTCCAATTAATGTTGCATGATTTTGGGATGTGGGAAGAAACTGCACGGAGAAAACGCAAGCAGGCACGGGGGAGAACATGCGAACTCTACACAGGCGGGGCCGGGATTGAACCCGGGTCCTCATAACTGTGAGGCCAATGCTTTATCAACTGATCCTCCAGGGATGTGAGGGTGCTGGAGCCTATCCCAGCTGACTCTGGGCGAGAGGCTGAGTACCACCTGAACTAGTCGCAGGGCACATATCAACAGCCATTCCCACTCACATGCACACCTACTCAAAATTTAGAGACAATTAACCTACAATCCACATTTTTGGGAGGTCTGAGGAGACCCGAGTACCTGGAGAAATTCCACACAGCCACGGGGAGAACAGCCCTCATACTTGGTTGATGTGTTTGCAATCCTGTCAAATGACTGTACTATTCAGGTATTCAGTCACCTTTTCCTTGGTTGGCACTCAATTTCTCCTTATCTGGGTGTTGTGTTCAGGTACCGTGAGAGATTGCATAAGCTCCTGGAAGAGGAGCAAAGCCACCGTAGAAACAGCTGGCAGTTGGGTGTAGGCGCACTAGAGGAGCAACAGCAGCTGCTAGTGGAGGCCCAGCAAAGTGCAACCGAGGCCCTAAACTTGACAGACTCATGCAGCTTCATAAACCGGTAGGCTATTATTTTG
Source organism: Syngnathoides biaculeatus (assembly GCF_019802595.1). Lineage (NCBI taxonomy): Eukaryota > Metazoa > Chordata > Actinopteri > Syngnathiformes > Syngnathidae > Syngnathoides > Syngnathoides biaculeatus. Next base: position 32,730,638 of record NC_084641.1, read on the forward strand.
AAATGTTTGTAACTGTGCGTATTCATTGCTACATTCACCAAAACAAGTCTTGCCAGATGTCTGCATGACGAACACGGGGTTTAGGCACAACAGCATATTTGTTTTGGAAAAAATACATTTGGTTGTTAAATGCTCAACAGAGGATTTGATGAAACAAAAAATAAGTAATGAGCATTTTTTTCCCCACCCATTGTCTGCAGGTTTAAGTTGATCGAAGAGAAGGTGAGGAAGGCTGCCACAGTCACCATTCCCTGCAACATTCCCGCAACAGCTCCCCTCAACACCAAGCAACTGCAGGAAGGCCTCAGATCCGAGGCCTTCCGAGCCGAAATGAACCGCCTCGCTGAGTTCCTCTGCATCCTCTTCAATCCCCTGGAGCTCACCTTCAACTCATGCACAGCCCACCCCAACCTGCAACTCAGCACCGACCTGCGCACTGCCAAGTACAGCGCTAGCAAGCAGCCGTACGTCGATCACAGGGACCGCTTCACCAGTGCCCCGCAGGTCATGTGCAGCCAGGGCTTTTCCAATGGCGAGCATGTGTGGGTGGTGGAAGTGGGCCCCGATAGCATGTGGTCGCTGGGGGTGTGTTACAAAAGCATCCCCCGCCGTGGCGACCACAGCCGACTGGGTCACAATTCAGTGTCCTGGCGACTCCAGTGGAAAAGCGGCAAACTGACAGTGTGTAAGGCTTCGTCCAACGTGGTCCTGCGTGAAATGAGCCAGCAACCGCTGAAGATCGAGGTGGCCCTGGACTATGAGGGCGGCACCTTGATGTTCCACAGCATTAAAGGCCAAAGGGAGCATCTTTACACATTCAAGACTGAGTTTAAAGAGATGGTTTACCCAGCTTTCAGCATCCACTCCAACACGCCAGACTCATGGATCACACTCCAGTGTGGCTTGTGAGCATATTGGATTTGGCATTGATAAGCCCTTGGACAGAACAAATGTACTTGGTCCATTTAGTGAAATTACACCCATATAAACAATACAGTACTTGGATTGTGAATTATATATTAGCTAATTTGACTCTATACTGCAGCAACTGTATGTTGCACAGCAGTGAAAGAAATAAAATGATTTTCAACCTTAGTATAACACCATCACTCAAACCAAACATTCTAATCAGATAGTAGTTTGTTTACATAGGCATTATTCAGTAACATTAGTGACTGTTTAGTTATTTTGATTAATGCCGATGCATATTTTTTTATGTAGTGTAAGTTGTTGATTGATACCACACGGGAAATCAGTGAGCAGTTAATTTCCTTTATTTTTTTTCTTTTACATTGAAGTGTGAATGTGAATTGTGATTTCTTTTGTATAGAAATAAATTATTGTGATGATATTTGCACGTTTAGTATCATTACTACTGACAACAAAACAAGGGCATGTACTCTCCTACAATAATTACATCACAATTAATTACTGTGGTTATGTGAGTGTGATTTGTCATGGCATTTTCATGGTTGTTACTATGACTTTAAGAGGAGCTTTAAGGTGGAGCCAAGGCTGCCATGTTGGATTGTACAAATGATTGGCTACATATTTTTATTTCTTTTTAGCTACACTAAAACTGAAATTCAGTTACATTTGAATACGTATTCATACATATTTTTCTCTATTCTATCGTTATACGTCTTACTTTTTCGTGCGTGTATAAACTTGTAAAACGGGTAGGAAAGGGGGATCTGGCAACCCGATCCCATCTGTCATTGGGCAGTACGAGTTCATGAGATTCGAGTTTGAAAGGAAAGAAGCTGTAACTGTACATAATAAATATAGAGTACGTACAAACGCAATTTGCGACATGGGCTCGGGGGAAAGTAGGACGAGGAAAGTGTCTTTTGGTGTGGACGACGAGGACAGAGTCAGGATTCTTCGCGGAGTCAAGGTAATGCTAATTAAGCTAGTGTTTGTTTGTTGCTAGGCTATGCTAGCAATATATACGAGTCGACCAGTTGATAGAGTACACTTGATTACTCGTGCAATCGCGCAAATGGACAGTTGCTGAAGTGGAATGGAATGAAATGAAATCCAACTAACGATGGTGTTGATGTCTGGAGGATGCTATGTGGACGTTAGACAAGTCGCATCTTTACGTACCCCATCAGAAGCGAGAGCTCCCTTGGAAAAAGTAGCAAGTTAAAAGTATTGCCATTTCTTTCATTTTATTTAAAAAAAATTAGATCATACCGTTATTAACAGGTGAGACGTTTATTTCATTGTAGAGTGTATATGCTCTCCTGATTAATTCATCTTAGTTTTCGCCCACGATGCCCCTCCAGAACGTTGCAACATATTTTTGTACTTGAGTTTTACTTTGAAATTAAACACCCATTCCATTTTGGTACAGGTGCTCATAAACACGCACGGACAAAGTAGTACTTCGGTGAGACACTGAAGAACATTTGCTCTTGGAACATTTTCTTTGTAGCATTTACAAAAGGACAGTGTTCATTGTACAATGGAACCTCTAAATCTGGAAAAACATTTATTCAGTTCAAACTGATTTGTTGTGATAGAAATTAATTTGAGAATGAAACTGTGATCATCGATAAACACTGTACAGGTAGTGTTTTAAATTGTTACACCAATTAACTGTCCTATCTGCCAAAAATAAGTGAAATATTTATAAATGCATGTTGCTAATTGCAAAAATCATTTTGCTCTTTGAGCTGAGCGATTTATTTATTTTTTTAAATTTTTTAAATCAAACTTGTTTTCCACTGGTCTAGCTTTCAGAAGATGTTCTCCAGAGGATGAGGGGTGTGGCCAACATTCCTCCACAGTGTACACAGAGAGAGACAGGTAATCTAGGACTTCACTGTGGCCCTGGGTGTTGTGTAAACAAACATTTTCACCGTTTGATAATTTAAAAATGAGTGGTTTCATTGCATGGCTCTCCCGGTCCATACATCTGCTGTAAGATAATGCTGCACCACCGCTCTCACCGTCTTTCCCCGTGTTGAGTTGAACAGGTGAGGCAAGGTCACCACGGAAAAATATTTGCAGCTTGGGAGGTACATACATCGGGTGAAAAGTTTCCAACTTATCCGTAATAACTGTTTTATATTACTGGTGTATCTTTGAAAAGTGTGATTGACCTTGACCGTGTGATTGCCTTCCACACTGACTGTCCTTTTGTAAATTAGTACCTCTTTGGCTATAGCCATATTGTTTAGTGCAAGTAGGATGTGTCAGCAGGGGGCATGCTTTGAATTACGGAAACCACACACAAAAAAAATCAATAAGATATGCTCTAGTGAAGGTGATGCTGATCTGTGGATCCTGTCAATAACAAGATTGTTGTGCTGAAAGAGTAATACAAATACAGGGATGATAATTTTCTGTGGATTTGCGGAATTCTGAGTTTTTTCAGCTGAAAATGTCATAGTCGTGAAACGTGTAGATTCGTTGTGAATATTTTTTTACGGCTTGACGCAGGGCGAGGCTGTTATCAAGACCGGGTGCTAGCATCTGTTGGAAACGTTCATCGTGAAATTAGTCACAGCCGTGATGGCGGAAAATGGCATTGGTACCTGTGTACGGCATTGCTATCTGTTTGCATTAAATTTGGTGTTTTTAATAACAACATTCCGCAGTATTTTCACTCTGATTTTAATATTTTTTGGAGAAGCGTTCTGTTTGCTACGGCATAAATCTAATTTACATAAATACGGATATGTTATCGAGCGGTCTGCACGTTTTCCAGTATGGCAAAAGGTAAGTTGGACGTAAATTTCCCAAATATTATATAATGGACAACTGTTAATACAATTAGGCCTATCTGTAGCACTGGCCCTGTAGATCACGCATTTTATTACTCACTTTTCTCTTTCTCTCTCTCTCTCTCTCTCAACAAATTACTTAATTACTTGTGTACTTATTTTCTTAAGTATAACTAAGTGCAGTAGCCTATTTGATATAAATTTCACTCAGTCTACATTTTTATGTCTGAATTTTGGCAAAATTATTTTGTTTGGACTCATATTTTAAGTTTTCAAAATATTATGATTGCCTTGTATTTACACTGTTAGAAGTTACCAGAGGTCACCATTTAATAGTGTTTTTTATAAAAAAAATATTTTTGAACCCTCCCAAGGCAGACGTTTTCAGTGTTTTTCCAAATTGGTCATTCTCATGCCTGCAAATAGAAGGTAGCAATTATTTCTCATTGTGATTTCATAAAATTTTTCACTGTAATTTTTAATTATTAGAAATTGGGCTAATGGAAATCATGCAAGTGTACAATATGCATTCATTTGTTGTCAGAGAATGTTATGAAAGTTATGTTTCACCTTCAATAGTGGCAAATAATTTAAATGAGTAGGAAACTGCAACCACAAAATAATGGAGGAACACAGTATGCTATTGAAAAATCATATTCCTTTGTTTGCATTTTTTTTATAACATTGTGTATTCTGAATGATGCCATTAGTAAATAATTTATTTCACAAAAAGTTTTTTCAGCCATCAACCTTTGATTTGCTATCAACTTGTCTCTTTCTTCAGGTGCCTTTTTAAGTGCCAACTCCAGCAGCCGACCCCAACAGAACCCACAGCACCAGACCCAGTCAAGCACCCAGCTCAACAGGAACAAAACAACTACTAAAGTTACGGAAGATGCGCAGAAGTTGGTGTCAATTCTAATCCTTTATTTTGTACAGTTGTTTTTGTCAGCTCCTAATTTCAGGTTGATGCCATTTTGTGGCTGGCGTATCTGTTTTTCCACATCACATCATCACATTTATTTTACTTTAAGAGGAAGGAACCAATTTTGTGACTGTAAAAAGAAAAGCACTATATGCATTCCAATTACTAATGGGTCTCAGCTCACTCATCACAAAAAGCCATAAATTAGTATATTTTGTTTTTGCTTCTTGAAAATTCTAGTTATGTTCTTAAATCAAGAGAGCTAAATAAAAGTCTCTTGTATATTAGAAGAATCACTCCTTGACATCACCATGGAAAAAAACGAATTGTTGCTATTTTAATTTTCTCCTGATGCACTAGGGTGGCTCTGTTTGGAGAAAAAAAACGTTATCTTTACTTGGTGATAAAAGTACATAATTTTTCATATTTTTTTTTTTGAGGGGGGGTCTTTAAAATACTGTCACATACACAATCTGCCATGTGATCTATGCTGCCCTCTTGAGGAAGCTAATGTTGGAGGCATTGTATTTTGCACTCAGACCTTATAAGGGGCCTGTAGGCAACGAAAGGATGATTATGCATGTGTGTGTTTTCGAGGACTGGTGATTGCCAGCACAGCATACTGAGGGAGGAGTTGGACCAGGAAAGAGAGGCAGAGAAAGGGAAGGAGGAGATGATTAAGGCATTGAGTCGGGACAGACAACAGGCACGCCAGAAGGCTGAGGAGGCCAAACAGTTGGTATGTAAGCATGCACACATGCACAGTTATTTTATGATTGCAGCCCAAACCGAAGTCATTAAAATGTAACCCTTATTGGAATTGAGGCAAAAAATGTGTTGCATTATTTTTGGTCCACGTAAAACCACCAAGGCTCGCTATAGACCAAAGAATAGTCACCTGTTTAGAAATAAGTCTGATGTTGAAAAAAAAAAGGGGGGGGAGGGGGAGTCATTGATGGTGTAGGTCTACATTGCAATTCAGCGCTTTGATTTTGGACAAAACAGCTTGGCCATTAAAAAAAAAAAAAAAAAAAAAAAAAAAAAAAGTCAATCCAAGCAACCACAAGGGCTATTCTGACAACTCTATCATCATCATCAAGATTCATGGTAAACTAAATTTCTCTTGGTAATTGAACTAAAGAAGTGAAACTCCTCTATTACTGTTGAGCCACACCATACAGACTGAGATACTTCAAAATTCTTTCATATAATCTTAACTGTCGCTTCAAATTCACCATGTCAAGAAATTAGAACATTCTTCCAGAAGAAACGACTTCATACATTGTTTCATTATGATTTTATTTAAAAGAAATGTTCTATGTTAAAAGTGTGTTACTAAAATTGCTGATGTAAATACTATGGTGACTGTGGAGTCTTTGATGCCCTCAGTCCAATAAAATTATGGAAATTGAGTTTTGGTTTTGGAAAGCTACAGCCATCTTTGCAATTTCCTATGAGGTTCTGATTAACACCTTGAAATTATGTTCATGCAGTTTAGTTTGTATTTATTGATTACTGGTAGATGTGTATAAATTTGTATTTTCCAATATTCTATTTATTCATCTTGATGCCATGTAGCTCTGATGTGGTCCTTTCTTTCGAATACCATTTTTGGGAGCTTTTTACACTCTCCCAAGGTGAGGCTCTGGATTACATTTGTAATTCCGTTTAAATCCCTTTTCTACCTCCTCTTACACTCTTTTCATCATTTCCACGCATCTTGTCTCCTTCCTCGGCAACCTCCTTCAGAGTTTCCGCTCATTCCTTGAATTTTGCTATAGTTGACTCCCACCTTACCCTTTTACTATATCGCTTCCAGTCTTTTAACCCTTTCAATCCCTCCTGCCCCCGAGCCTGCATTATCAGTGCTAGTGCAAGTGGTAAATTGCACCTCAAGAGTTTCCCGGAGTTAGAGGTAGTACTGGTTGGCGGTGGATTGGTTGAAAGGAGAAACGAGAGCTTGTTTTACACGCCAGCTGTGGCCCATTTCATGTGTCTCGTCTCTTGCACCTGCTTCCCTGACTTTGATAAGGCATGCTGTAGTGGCTGCCTTATCTTCACTCCAGCATTCTCCCGTTGTTAATAGAAAGTCACTAGAGGGACATAGTAAGCACAACAACTGCCGCAACAAGACTGGACATGCTAATGCCAAAGGCGCCTTGTAATTACTCTCTCCTGTGCTATGAATACTTATATGCACATGCAATTCAAGTGCATGCCAGGTTTGCGCTCATTCACTTGGAACTCAAATTAGATTATTTTCCTATTATCGCGTCAAGAGAACATAGTGGCTCAGCATTCACACGCTGTGAATGCTCAAGCAGGTAAAGGTGCATTGCTTTTACCTATTTAATTGCTTTTTTTTTTTTTTTGCTTATTTTGACGTAATGGTCAGTTATGAACACAGCGACAAGCATATTTGTTCAATAATATTTAGGACAGGAGTATATATCTTGTGTTTCAAAAATGCTTTTTAGTTCATCACAAGATTGGCTGTCAGGTGATGGAATTAAAGATTAATTCCAGTTCTTTCATGTCCTGGCGATTGTTTTAAATTTGTTTTTTTTTTATATATTCATATCAAAACTATGTAATGAGCTAGTATATTTTGGTTTCAATTCTGAAGTAATAATTGATGAATGAGCAATTGATATTTGAAGGTCAACTGACATGTAAAGCATAATTTTTAGTATGGTTTTTAATAAAAAAAAAAGGCAGCCGCAATGGACTCATCCATTTTTTCATGATGTCGTATATGGATTTTTGCATCTCCCACCATGCAAATCCTCTTGAGGCATTTGTGTTGGAGAAGAACCAGGAAGTGACGTTTTATTGCAGTAGCAAGGTCGAGTGTTCATATTGGTTTATAGGTATTGTACCGGCGAAAAATTACTTGTTTTTTTTCATCATGTAATCCAAAATGCCGGCTCGTCGTCTTGCTGGATTTTCCTCGAACACTCGGGAGGATGGATTCACTCTTAACACTTTTCCAAAACACCCACTATGTCGTGAAAAATGGATTTCACAGGTGCAAAGGACGAGAGCTTTGTGGGTTGTAGATGACAGGTAGGTGTGTATAGAGCTGTTAAAAAAATAATAGTTGGGGGATACTAATTTGTTTCACAGTTTATAGCATATGTTACGTGTGAATTTACAATAAATCCGCTTGGTCAAACTGGCAAAATATAACAAAGCCCTTGTATTGCGTTTAAGACAATTTAATCACACACAATACAATATAATACAACACAAAACAATAAGATAGAACTACAAAGACAGTTTAGTAGCATGTAACGCGAGCTAACTAGACGTATATTCACCTAACTCAAACAACTTCTCCTAAAGGAGCAATAATAATAAGCTCAGTCTACGTCCGACAACGTGATCCTTCTCTCAAGAGTTAGGAAATTGAACAATTATAGGCCCGTCATTTTTCCGTCTGTCGGGGAGTCTCTTGTTAGTTAGAAGTGATCCGCATATCATCTAAATAGGGCTCGAAAGGATAGAGTAATATTGCCCCAGTCACTTCACTCGATTGTGAGATGTTTTCCTCTTCAAAATGAGCTTCAGTCTCAGAAGGGGCATCAGAAAAATCTGAAAATCACTCTTGTTCATCTGCCATAGCAGGTGGCAGAGCGTCTTCTCAATGGCGTCTGTCCCAGTGTGACATCTGCAAATGACGTTGCAGGCAAAATGGCCGCCACTGGGATGTTGGGTGAGACTTGCGCAACTTTGCAAATTAATGACATACTCTCCGCTCATTTTTTTCCGTTTAGACATTGAAGTGAATAATATGTAGTTTTCATAACAATATCTATTTTGAAATATATTATTGGCTGTCAGTTGACCTTTAAGAATTCTATCAATTCTGTGGGGTTCATTGTAGATTGTCATTACATTGTCAAACCTATCCCTGCATTTCGCTGGAATTGGGTTGAAGCCTCTCATTGCTTCACTTTACAGGAAACTACAAAAACACCACGTTTGTTGAGCCGTTAATATTACATTGTCAAAAAGATCATTGTCCCGTTTTCAACACTTTACAAATTGACACATGGGCACTGACCAATAGTATTGATTTGTGAATAAAAGATTAAAATTACCAAATTTTGTCATTGGAGGCTTTGGTCGATGCCAGCTGTTAAAAATTCATGCAATTATGCTGACAAATTTAAGTACGCAAAATTCCTGCCTCACCAAAATGAAATAGGCTCCTACGTTTTCCATGCCCCACTTAGAATTTCTGCTCACCTTGAAGAAAAAAAAAATATGTTGGCATATGTCACTCCTGCATCTTTTTGTTCTGATTTACAAAGAAGAAATGAGAAGCAACACTTTTTAGAAAAATACATTTTAAACAAGTCACACGATGACTAACTTTTTGTTCACAATGGTATTTTAGGTAGGGAAATTATTAAATTATTAAATATTAAATTATTTGTTCTTAAGCACTATGACATGTCTCTTGTAATTTATCATGAACAGAATTCAAAATTGCAGGGATACTATTTGATTGCAAGTCCCAATGCCTGAAACTGTCAGCCACCTTGACAATAATATTTACAGCATTTGATTGGAAGTGTAGAGTTATTGTACCGCAGAATTTTAGTTCAACAGTTTCCTGTCTTAACGCTCAACACTTGTCGATTGTTATCCAGAAGAAAATATTTGCAAATGTTATACATTCATTTGCAGGATTTTAGCTGAAGCACATGCTTATTTGAACTGCATAGTTCGTCAATGTTTGCAATGCATCACCTTTTATGAATGTTTTTACTTTGAATATAAAATTCCATTAAAAAAAGAACAACAGTTGCATTACAATTAACGCGATGGAAGTACAGTTCAAATAATGAATATGGGGTTTCTCGATCTGAACCTTGAGATTGGAAATTGGTTCAGTGTCAGCAAGAAAAAGGGATGGGCTCGGACTGGATCCAAGGTATCCGATTTTACTGCTGTTATACAAACAGTCCATTCCACTTTTATCCAGCAGCGGAGGGTTGGCGTTTGGAGTGCACATGATCACAAAACCAGATTCTAATATAGTAGCAATGAGTAAGAGTGAATGTTGCTTGCTTAAAGCCGTTTATTGACAAACCAGTTGATGTTTCAATAGACAAGACATAACAAAATTACACTTTTGGAATGTTCCAATACTTGAAAGACTATTTCTTTCTTTGTTTTTTTTATCACAAAAATCGCTATCTCAAAGCTAACACAATGAATAAAAAAAGGCATTGATGAGCTACCTAAAATTAGCAATGAACTTGGGCCACTTACAGATCTTAATGTGTTGGTACACGAATGCTGAATAAACGCATACAAACGGGTAATATAACAGTACTCTGTTGTATATTCTTGAAGCTCTGTGAAAAATGAGCTATACTAACCAGAAATGGGTCGAGCAGCCAAATAGTGCACTCAAGTAAGAATACAGTTACTTTAGAAAAATTGGACTTGAGTAAATGTAAAAAGTAGGCCTCTAAATATTTACTGAAATCTCTGTATTGGCAGTCTCAATTTAAGACTATGCCGCATGAGAAAACATTTTTTTGGCGTATGTAAACATTCGCGTGCCTCTCTTTATTTTCCCCCAAAATCTGTCACTATGATTTTTGCACAAAGGGTTAAATTGGAGACAAATGGCACTAGTGATCATGTTGGATTGGCCGCATTGGCGGCCTATTTTGTATTCTAAAATTTGATTGGCCACACAATAATGGATAAATAAAAGTAGCAAGCAGCATTTCCATTATTAATAAAAGTACTAATTCTTATTCCCATACTCAAGTAAAACTAAAAAGTATTGTTCATTGAAACTACTCTCATAAGCACAATCAGTCCAAAAAGTTACTTGAGTAAATGTAATGCAAAACATTACTACCCACCTCTGATAATGTTTAATTGTGACTTGTTCTACTTTCTTTTTTTTTATTGGAAGTTTCTATCTCATTGCGTGAACCACATTGCCCCCAGAGGTGAAGATGTGCACAGCAGTTACTTAAAGTAATCCCCTGGCTAATAATAAATGGGTTAGGTTTTCCTCAGCCAACTTTTGCCGGTTCTTGGTCTCCTTTTGAATAATATCTTTTTTTTTTTTTTAAACAATCCATGCTACATAATTAATAAAATATATCTGATTATTGCTGAAATCAGATCCAACCGATATTGGTGTCTGCCAAAATCCAAAGCCCCAATATTTGGATCAGATCATAAGTGACAAAGTTGGATCGGGATTTATGCTGTGTCTCACCTTCGGAATGGAAAACAAAGCGACCAAAATTGAAGTAATTATTTTAGAATATGAATGATTATCAACTCCACCTAACATTGTTCTTTGACAGCAGGCTAGATGCATGCATGTTTTAGGATGAGATCATATTTGTTGTTAAACTGGTCAACAAAATTAATCACTGTTTTTGATGGTGAACTGTTGGACTTGCCACTTCCTTGTAGATGACACCAGATGGCAACAAAACCATCCTGGACAGATTAAAAGTCTTGCAGCGAAAGCTTTACTTAAGGTTCCACAGTAGTTCATAATGTTGCTTCATGGTAAAAAAGGTTCATGGTGTTGAGTTTGTATTTTCACATTAGGCTTATGTGGGCTCTCTCTAGATATTTCTCCCACAGTTAAAAAAAAAAAACAAAAAAAAACTTGCATGTTTACTTTATTTGTCTGTCGGACTGAATGGTTAATAGTTTATATGCCAGCCCTTCGACTGTCTTCAACCATCTGACAATAATTCTTGCACATTGTCAATGGGGAGAGACCCCCCCACACACAAATGACCCTGAGCAGGATGAGCCAAATGGATTTATGCATGGGTGTATGAATGGATGTCTTCTGCTCCTGCTTCATCTTGTTTGACATGCAGAATATTAAATCAAATTGCCAAGTGTGAAATTCTCTTTTGGACAGCCACGGACAAATGTTTTCTTATCCCTGTTATAATCCAATCTACCTAATCTCTCTAACGACAATGACCCTGGTTATAATTTTTGCTTTCGTGCAAGGTTCAGAGTGACACAATGACGTTGAACACTCGCTTCTAATGTACTAATCAATGCAATCATCACTGAAATAACTCATAACTGATAATAGTTGTATATAGATCTTCAGATTGTCTAATCTTATTCCAGTTACTATTTTTGTTCACTGGAGAAATGTTGAGTAGTGTTCGCCCTGGGATGCTCCTTGCTGTATAAAATACCACTACCACAGTTAACTTCAGCTCTACAGATGCCACCTCTGGTGTGCAGGCAATGTTTGTTGAGATAGTTACTTCTAACATCTCACAGCACATGTCAAACCAGAAACAGGAGCCATCTATTTTATTGAAGCGGCTGCATCTGGTGATGAATTGGAAGATGGTATCTCTTAGATCGATGTTTTAACGAATACGAAAGCTTAACTGTCTCTTGTCCATCAATCTGTTAGTGGAGCTGCACTAGTAAATTGATCCAGATGTTTTCTTTGATTGGACTCACCTACCTACCTTGTTTACACTTAATGACATGCCGTTAGCTGGAGATCCGGCAGCAGTGTCACATCTATCCGACTCGGGGAGTACATTCAGACTTTGGTAATGGGTGTGAAAGAAACAGCTGTGTACACGCTCTGAGAAAAGCGAGCGGATGCAGATGGGGGCGAGCTTCATTACCGTGGTACACATTAGCTGGTGAATGGCCCCATGTTTTATCATGTACTCCTCCGACTGCTTATTTACTCAGACATATTGCATCTCTATGATATTAGGCATTTGAAATGAGTGAAAACAACTTCAATGTGCATGTTCTTTTGCATTTCAATTGATTTTCCAATCTTCACGGAAGGGTTATCGGTGAATGAGTATATTTGTTCATGGTTTAAATTTAACATTTTATTTGGCACCTGAAGTATACGTTTTAATTCCATTTAGGTACAATCATCAAGGAAATAAAGTAGCTGGAAAGAGCAGATGGAAAGTTGGGAAAAACTGGTAAATGTGAGAGAAATTGGTAAAGTCTGAAGCACTGGGAAAAAATGAGAGTGCAGGGGAGATAACAGAGGCTATAGTGTAGGGGGAAACTGTGAACAAAGAAGCAGACAGGAGAGGAAGAGGCTGAGGTGCTGATAAGACAACACCTGTATCGGTAATTGTAATCTGCAGGAACTGTTATGGTTCTACATGTTAAGATATTAAGCTTGCAGTGTTTGTGTGTATTCAGATTGCAGTTCTATAACATGCATCATGCGTACACCATATAAGTGAAGCTCTTACTAGGTTAGCGTTTGTCTTGTTACACTAATTGATCAATGCTGCTTACAAAGAGAGCAAACTCTGAATTTTAAGACTTCTGTTTGATATCCACATGTTATAGTTATTGTCTTTCACAAGATATCCACAGTCATAGAAAGTTTTAATTAAATTTTCTCCCCAAATTAAAGACCTACTGTAATTTCTCATAAATAATGCATCAATTTTTCCCTAAATATTTTCAGAGTTAATAGAACACATGATATTTAGGTATGAATGAAACATTATATATATAAATATATATATATATATATATATATATAGCTTGCATTTTCCATCGTTAGCGTAGCATGTTTGTTGCTACTTTTCCAAAGATCAGAAACTTCTCCCCGTGAGTTTGTTTTAACTTAAACTAAGACCAAAAAAAAAAAAATGTTGACTACAACGGCTAGCTGTGCAGCTGCTTTTAAAAGAAATGTCATTACTCGTGCCGATGATGCTGCCAACCCGGACGTGGCGTGGCAGTCCGAAACAACAATAGGTCAATGACTTCAGGTTGGTATCAAAACAGCGTGAGCTCAAACTACGTAGTATGAGCATCATGGGCACATAAAAAAGAAAACGGGAGAGCGCACACAATTGAAATGCTTGCCTATTTTTAAATGTAATGCAGCCCTATGGGAGGGTTGCGTCAGGAAGGGCATCCGGCGTAAAAACTGTGCCAAACAAATATGAGCGTTCATCTAAAGAATCCTATACCGGATCGGTCGTGGCCGGGGTTAACAACGCCCGCCCCCGGCACTGCTAACCTGCAGGGCGTCGGTGGAAATTTAGCTACTGTGGGTCGAAGACAAAGAAGAGGAGGAAACCCGATCCAGCGTCAGAAGAAAAAGAGGAATACACAGAGCCTACAACTGAGTGTAGGGACTTTGAATGTTGGGACTATGACAGGAAAAGCTCAGGAGTTGGTTGACATGATGATTAGGAGAAAGGTTGATATTCTGTGCATCCAAGAGAGCAGGTGGAAAGGTAGTAAGGCTAGAAGTTTGGGAGCAGGGTTTAAATTATTCTACCACGGAGTAGATGGAAAGAGAAATGGAGTAGGGGTTATTTTAAAGGAAGAGCTGGCTAAGGATGTCTTGGAGGTGAAAAGAGTATCAGATCGAATGATGAGACTAAAATTTGAAATTGATGGTGTTATGTATAATGTGGTTAGCGGCTATGCCCCACAGGTAGGATGTGACCTAGAGTTGAAAGAGAAATTCTGGAAGGAACTAGATGAAGTAGTTCTGAGCATCCCAGACAGCGAGAGAGTTGTGATTGGTGCAGATTGTAATGGACATATTGGTAAAGGAAACAGGGGCGATGAAGAAGTGATGGGTAAGTACAGCATCCAGGAAAGGAACTTTGAGGGACAGATGGTGGTGGACTTTGCAAAAAGGATGGAGATGGCTGTAGTGAACACTTATTTCCAGAAGAGGGAGGAACATATAGTGATCTACAAGAGCGGAGGTAGAACCACGCAGGTAGATTATATTTTGTGCAGACGATGTAATCTGAAGGAGGTTACTGACTGTAAAGTAGTGGTAGGGGAGAGTGTAGCTCGACAGCATAGGATGGTAGTATGTAGGTTGACTCTGGTGGTGGGTAGGAACATTAAGAAGACAAAGGTAGAGCAGAGAACCATGTGGTGGAAGCTGAGAAAGGAAGAATGTTGCGCGGCCTTCCGGAAAGAGGTGAGACAGGCTCTCGATGGACAACCGAAGCTCCCGGAAGACTGGACGACGACAGCCAAGGTGATCAGAGGGACAGGCAGGAGAGTACTTGGTGTGTCATCTGGTAGGAAAGGGGAGAAGGAGACTTGGTGGTGGAACCCCAAAATACAGGGAGTCATACAAGGAAAGATATTAGCGAAAAAGAAGTGGGATACTGAGAGGACTGAGGAGAGGCGAAAGGAGTACGTCGAGATGCGACGTAGGGCAAAGGTATGTGGCAAAGGCTAAACAAGAGGCATATGAAGACATGCACACCAGGTTGGACACGAAAGAAGGAGAAAAGGATCTCTACAGGTTGGCCAGACAGAGGGATAGTGATGGGAAGGATGTGCGGCAGGTTAGGGTGATTAAGGATAGAGATGGTAATGTGTTGACTGGTGCCAGTAGTGTGCTAAATAGATGGAAAGAATACTATGTTATGATGTTGTATTACCAACAGTTACCTTGGAAACGGTGGTCCCACCTCTTTAAGGTCATTGACCAAGTCCTGTCGTGTCGTCCTGAGCTGATTCCTCACCTTTGTAAGGATCATTGAGACCCCACGAGGTGATATCTTGCAAGAGGCTCCACTCCGATTGAGATTGACCGTCATGTTTAGCTTCTCCATTTTCCAATGATTTCTCCAATGGTGGACTTTTTTTTTTTTTTTTTTTTTAAACAAAGCTGCTCGGCAATTTATTCTTAGCCCTTTCCAGCCGTGTGGAGTTGTTCAATTTTGTCTCTGTCTTTGTCTTAGGTGCCTTTGGTCTTGGCCATGTTACAGGTTTGAGTCTTACTGATTGTATGGCCTGGACAGGTGTCTTTATGCAGCTAACGACCTCACATAGGTGATTCTGATTCAGGATAATACATGGAGTGGAAGTGGACTTTTAATGGCGGACTCAGAGGTCTTTGAGGGTCAGAATTCTAGTTGATATACTGGTGTTCAAATACTTCTTTGCAGCTGTAACACACAACTAAATCGTTAAAAAAAAATCATACATTGTGATTTCTGGATTTATCTTTTTAGATTCTCTCTCACAGTGGACATGCACCTGCAATGAAAATTTCAGACCTCTCCATGATTTCTCAGTGGGAGAACTTGCAATATAGCAGGGTGTTGCTCCTCTCAATGCGGTGGAGCAGCGGCTCGACACTGAGCCCCTCCCAGATGACCGAGCTTCTCACCCTATCTCCACCCAGCAGACGAGACTCATTTCGGGCGCTTCTATCCGGAATCTTGTTCTTTCAGTCAGGACCCAGAGCTCGTGCCCATAGGTGAGGGTGGGAACGTAGATCGACTGGTAAATTGAGAGCTTTGCCTTTCGACTTAGCTCCTTCTTTACCACAACGGACCGATACAAAGTCCGCATCACTGCAGACGCTCATCTACCCCATACTCCTAAAGAACCCCCCACAGGACTCCCCGAGGGACACGGTCGAACGCCTTCTCCAAGTCCACAAAACACATGTAGACTGGTTGGGTGAACTTCCATGCACCCTTGAGGATCCTGCCAAGGGTGTAGAGCTAGACCACTGTTCCACGTCCAAGACGAAAACCGCATTTCACGTCCTGAATCTGAGATCAAATTTTCCGATGGAACACACCCTCCGGTCACCCTTCTTAAAAATTGGGACCACCACCCCAGTCTGTCAATCCAGAGGCACTGCCCCCGATGTCCACAAATCTTGCAGAGGCGTGTCAACCAGGACAGTCTAACAACATCCACCGCCTTTAGGAACTCCGGGTGAATCTCATCCACCCCCGGGGCCCTGCCACCGAGGAGCTTTTTAACCACCTCGGTTAACTCACCCCCAGAGATAGAAGAGCCTGCCTCAGACAACCCAGACTCAGCTTCCTCATGGGAAGGCATTTTG
Organism: Syngnathoides biaculeatus; assembly: GCF_019802595.1. Lineage (NCBI taxonomy): Eukaryota > Metazoa > Chordata > Actinopteri > Syngnathiformes > Syngnathidae > Syngnathoides > Syngnathoides biaculeatus. Next base: position 32,747,172 of record NC_084641.1, read on the forward strand.
GGGGAATTGAGGAGGTCTTCGAAGTATTCTCCCCACCAACTCACAACATCCCGAGTTGAGGTCAGCAGCGCCCCATCCCCACTATACACAGTGTTGACGGTGCACTGCTTCCCCCTCCTGAGACGCCAGATGGTGGACCAGAATTTCCTCGAAGCTGTCCTGAAGTCGTTCTCCATGGCCTCACCGAACTTCTCCCATGCCTGGACTTTTGCCTCAGTGACCACCGAAGCTGCATTCCCCATGGCCAGCCGGTACCTCTCAGCTGCATCGGGAGTCCCATAGGCTAAAAATGCCTGATAGGACTCCTTCTTCAACTTGACAGCATCTGCAGCACTGTTGGTGTCCACCAACGTCTTCCTGGGTTGCCGCCATGATAGGCTCCGGTTGGCCGCCTCAGCAAAAGAGGCGTGGAACATCGTCTTCTCGGACTCAATGTCCCCAGCCTGCTCATGGATGTGAGCAAAGTTCTTTCGAAGGTGGGATGTATCATGTCTTCTAAAGTCAAAAGTCAAAGTCAAAAATTGTAACTTCTTTCAACAAACCTTGTGGAATTTCAGTGATCACCATTTGTCTTCTTCAGAGACGTTTGACAGCACTTGACATGTAAGGAGGCAGATTTGACAGCAAGGATGCGCAGAAAGCCCAGCGACAACAAAACTGCACAATATCTGAACAATGACTGATTTTTGTGTTTCTTTGTTTGTTTAATTATAGTTGTAAATTGTAAGATTATTTTGATCTCAAAATATTAAGATAATATATGTACTGTTTTTCATCACTCAAAATGAGTCACACTCTCCAAAACGCTGACACGCCTCACAGACGGCAGTTTAGTCCTGCGTAGAAATGAAAGTGAGTTCATACAACCCTGATTTGCAGACACTGTGTGTGTGTGGTGTGTGTGTGTGTGTGTGTGTGTGTGTTGTGTGTGTGTGTGTGTGTGTGTATGGAGATTCAGCAACAGGCAGAAGTCCCATTAACCAGGTAAAATAATTATTCAGGCAGTTATTTTGCAAATATTTTCATTGTTCAGTGAAATAGTACTCACCCCATTCTATTATAATACCCTTGGCAATAAGGATAAGGTGTCACTGCTGAGTTTTTAGTTGGTTTTTTAATTAACACTCCGGCATCACAGCAAACCCTCCAAAACAACCACAACGGGCTGCCTGGTTACAGTCACTCTCCCGCCTAGTCTACCTTAGAACACTCCCCCTGTGCTCTTAAAGGGGTACACTCATAGTTACAGATATTACAATATTTGTTAATTCACATCAAAGCTCCACTACATACTATGAAAGCAGAGAGGATGATGGCTCACGGCATTTTTTCTTTGCTGGATTGATAATTTAAGTTCATCTTTTTAATTCATCTGAAAGAGACCGATATATTATTTTGTAAGAGTTGAAAATGTGTTCATTTAATGAATAAAATGTAATTTTCTGAAACATAGATGGACTCAATTGATGTAATTAGTAATACATTATCCCCTAACGGGACAAATCAAATAGCCAAGATCTCAACAAAGTCGAGTGAAGCAATGCAATAGTTTAAAAGTCACATAAGAATATCCATTTATGGGGTACAAGAGCAAGTTTGCAAGTCTCAGAGTACAGGAAAAGCCAGTGACGGTCTCATGGACCATCCACACAACGCATGAACAATGAATACAGAATTTGTATTGTGATTTTAGTCAACAGAAATCTGAATATCCACTTCCTAATTGCCAATGGGTAGTGTGTATACCCTGTATGGCATTACCATCTGATAAAAGCAGCAGTCTGTCTGGCTGTTTCCCCGTTCTCCCCTACTCATTACTTACTCCGCTGGGTTTATTTACCACATAGCTTGCAGCAAGACAATAAATTAGCATTCAATAATAATTGGACTGTTAATTACGACCAGGCAGCTACAAAGAGAAGGAAGAAGGACAATCTGGGCCGATCATTTTTTTTTAACCATTATTTACAGTTCTTCTTTTTGCCATTCATAGTTTGACCCATTATAAAATGACTGTCCTCCCAGTTCCGTAATGCATTTTAAATATGAGTGCAAATGTTCTCAATAAAAAATCTGCGTAAAGCTTTCCTTCTCTTTATCACGGTTAGTACTCAGAACATCTGCGGTGCCTTAATAATTGTAAATTATTACCAAGAGTTAAATAATGGCGCCATAATCTCATTTTGCTTGTTTAAGTTTTAATGACAAAAATGGAGTGCTCTGGTAGCATGATGTAAAGGATCTGTATTTTAGCGCAAACTAAATGTGGCTAAAGATACTGTACAGCATTAACTTTGACATCGACAGATGACCCACAGTGTATAATAAAAAATAATAGTTAAAGATCCAAGCAGTGACAATTTTTGGCTTTTTCAGAAGTCCTCAAAATAATAGTGTCAGGGGAAAAACATCAACATTTTCAGGGGGCACTGTGGAGTGAGTGTTGGGGGATGATATTTGGGACCCTCAAAATAAGCAATTTTTACCAGTACATCTTTAACTCACAAAAATGGTAACTTTGGGACTGGTTATGATGTCAGAAAACAGGTTAAATTGGTGATACCGGTATTTTTTTTTCAAATTAAAAATATGGCTGAAATTGTTTTATTTTGATAAAACACAGTTCTTTATTACAATGACAACAATGACTGATAATTACTTTTGCAAGGTTGAAATTCCAATGATTTGGACAATTTTAAGTTAAATCAACTATCAGTTGATTAATTTGAGTTTCAATTAGTTGTTGATTAAACAATATAATTTGACATTAGGCGTCTCTTTTTCAAAACAAATGTAGAAATAGCATTTTCTTTCTGTGACACTTTGAAGCTGTTACAACGTTCTCGTCACTGTAAACTGCTCCCTTTGCACAATTGTCATTGCACTGGTCTAGAAGGGGAAACGTGAACGGGTAAAGGCACTCTGTACAAGCTTGACACTGTGTGGGACGTTGACACACTCTTATCTACTAACTGTTCTAAATGAAGAAGACTTTACATCTTGCACATCTGTGACTCACATAAGGAATAGTTGCTATAAACACAAATGACTCTTGCTCTTTGTTCTGAATGTTGTACCAGGTCAGCACCGACTGCTGGAGAAAAAGACGTTTTTACACACATGGCCAATAAACCCGATTCACATTTTAAGAGTTAGTGAGATTTTTAAGGATGATTAAGGGCTGCATTTTTACAGCTAATGAAGGTCTTGATTTTAGAAGTAATTGCAGTTTACAGGTAACAACATTAACAGAATCTCCAGCACCTGCCCCAAACTCAAAGGAAATACAGTAGAGCAATAGCATAGCATTCCATCTGTGATATATATATATATATTTTTGTCAGGACAATGTAAGCCCGGATTTTAAAAGTTTGTAGCCGCACTAGCGAAAGCTACCATTTCTAAATTCAAAAAATAAAATAAAATTAAACTATTTACCACTACCCTTTCTATCTTTCTGGATAAATATAGAAGTGTATGTCTGTCTATGACTTTTTTTAAGACCTTTGAATTCCGCATGTAAGCATTAGTGTTAATTTTAAAGATAACTACCGGTATTTTAAAAGAGCGCCGTGCGTCTCCACAGCTGCAGGTTACCAACCCCTGGTCTTGATGCTTTTCATTGCATCCTTTTCTTTTCCTTAAACCACAATGGGTCACTATTTGTGTTTTTTGACTTGTGTGCGATGTGATGTGGTGTGTTACGTCTTGCCGGGTATCCTCTTATCTCTCATAGACTCTCATACCCCTGGAAAGACAACAGGGGAGTTGTATGATTCGTTGTCATTTTCCTCTGGTTGCAAATTAAATCTGGACAAACACTGTCTGCATACAAATAGGAAGAGCAAGTGTGCTTTCTTTTATTTGAAGGCACCCTCTTTTAACTCGAACTTTCCAAGCGCAAACTCCATCTTTAATGTTGAACAGACACACAAACTCATTTAATCCCCATTTTCATGTATACTCGCGGCAGCTTGATTCTGAAGCATAAACTACATTTGAATCTCCCTCCCCCAGCCTTGGTTTGTTTTTCCTACACATATCTGATTTGATTTGGTGTTCAGCAGCGCTGATAATTATGATGAATCTTCCCGCGAGTGTGTGTCTTTCTGGAGCCTGATACTTACATAGTGCTGTTAGTCTTACCTTGAAAAATCTGAGCTTTCATATGGACATTGTGATGTAGTATAGAAAGGTCGAAGCAAATGGCACTGTTCTTTCTTGGGGTAGAAGTAAATTTTTTTTTTTTTGCGCAAACATTACATGTGTAGTCTGTTGCTTAATTGGTACCTTGAAAACTTTCCGTTTTCAGTGTGACACCTAAATTTTAATTCATTTTTTTTCATTGGTTTGTACACTAAATAATTCATTTAGCTTAATAAATTAATGTGTTGTTTTTATATGTACATCATAAAATGTTATGTAATGTAGTGAACAAGAGAACTCCTCATATAAGTGGCTGAAGTTTTTTACTGACATTTGCAGTTGGGGAATACATATACAAAAAAAGCACCTAAAAATATACAGTCTGATTTACTAACAGTTTGCCTGTGCAAATCCTGATGCAAACTTGATTGCTCTCGCAAGCAGATTTGAAGGCAGCTCTAGAAACCGGGCGCACTCATAATTGTTCATTTCTCGCTTTCTGGGAGGAGTTTCCAATGTGATTTATCAACCTTGCGATGAATTGTGACTGCTTATTTTGCATCTTTAAATACTGTGTCTGAAATGCACGTGTGAATGGCATTGCCTTGACTAACCCATTATGAGGAGGCAAAGACAAAATTAGAGGCAAAAAGGAGAATGGATCTTGCCCGTTGATGTAAAGATTTTTAAAATGCCACAAACAAAAATAAATGTTTATATAGCAAGATATGTTGCCTATTGAGGATTGGAGTTTTTCTTAAGCTTCTGAACAATCTCAAGGTAGCTTTGGCGGAGTCACCTGTGACAAAATTTTGATTCTACATTTCTTTGCATCTTGGTCATTTCAGCACAATGTGACAATGGTCTGCTTTTGCCCACCACCGTAGTCGTTTTTGGGTTGTGCTAACCCTAACCCTGAGTTTTAAACACAATATTATGGTGGATTTGCACTCCAGATGAGTTAAATCAAACAAAACAGCATTTTTTTTAAGATGCAGCTGGCTTCACAAAGATTATCAGAGACAGAATTCTCTTTTTTGTAACTCTGTAATGTTTCTTCATCTTCCAGTACCACAATTCCATCACTTCAAATGTAAATTTGCATTTGAGGTGCTCTCCCAAATATCCCATTGTGAACATGCAATTTAGTCCCTGCTAATTGGGAATCTTAGCTCATCAGGCCCTTCTTCATGTCAAAAAGAAATCTAACAATACAAAGTGTGACAGTCAGCACTAATTGTATTTTTACCCATTGAAAGCATGATGGCTGCCTCGCAATAATCAGAGCAATGAATTAGATGCACAATAAAAAAATCATTTCACTCAAACAGTATTTCAATATACTTTTTCAGTTCTCACAGTTTCATATTTTTTATCAAGCTGTTAAAACTGAAGAAGAGCATTATCCATATTGAGACTTTGCGTTTTGTTTGAACTTGATCAAAACTACTGTAGACCTAAAAAATTCACCTTGTACTGCCATGTTTTTAATAAAATTTTGTGTGTTTGTGTGTCTGTGTGCACTCTTGCAGACTCAAGAGCTTCAAAAGAAAGACTTGAGACTGAAAGCGCTGGATGCTTTCTATAAGGAGCAGGTGGCACTACTGGAGAAGAGGGTAAATAAACGCATTAAGAAAGATTCAGAGGTGTCACTTTTATAACCTCTGTAGCAGCAGAGACTAAATTGTGAACTGGTATATTCAGTAAAAAAACGAAACAAAACAAAAAAACAAACGTTAAACACATTTCTGCGTGTGAAGTGTGAAAGATCAGAGATTTTAGTAACAGTCACCCTCTGCAGGGAGTCTTTTTATACGTGTTCATTTCCTTTCATCTGTCTGACATTTGATGGACAGAAAAAAGGTATATTCTCATTGAAGTCTCAGCCTCACCAGGTGCCAACCAATAAGAACCTTTGTATGGCCTTTCCTGGGCAAGTAATTCCTCCAGGTCCTACGTGGAAAAGTCCTTTCAAAACACATTCAGTCGTCTGCATGCCTGTGTTTAAATGCCAGGTTTTGTGATGTAAAAAAGGAGACCTAGATGAATGAGTTAAGAACTTTTTTCACAATATATGTGACCTATAACTGGAAGAACTCAATTGAAAAACAAAAATTCGGAGGGGAAAATAAAATACAAAATAACCTTAGTCTTTCCTGCTTATTTCAGCAAGACGGTTTAGTTTCATAACTACATTCTGCACTTCGTACAACAGCATTTCTTCGTAGTACAAGAGTATGGGTACAAGACTAGATTGCCTGCAGGGCAGACCTGCCTCTGTTTAAAATCTTTGACACATTATGAAGTGTAAAATATGAGCCACCCTGGACTGCTGAACACTAGAAACTGTACATCAAGCAGGAATGGGAAAGAATTCCATCTGCAAAGCTTCAAAAATTAGTGTCCTCAAATCCCAAACTTTAATTGAATATTGTTAAAAGAAAAGGTAATGTAATACGGTGGTAAACATGATCTTGTCCCAGCTTTTTTTGAACATGTTCCAGCCATTACATTCCAAGTTAATTATTTGCAAAAAAAACTAAATACATCAGTTTGAACATTAAATATCTTATATTTATAGTTTGTTCAATTTAAAACAGGTTGAACATGATTTGCAATCCATTGTATTCTGTTTTTATTTGTTTAAGACAACATCCCAACTTTATTGGAATTGGTTTTGTAAGAGGAAGCTTTCATCCTGCTACACTACCCCATTGCCGAGACATGTAAAAAGACAGGATATTGTCTTTACTAAACAGAACTGTTTAACTGGCTATTTAGTACATAACAGAACATTGCTGTCCTGTTTTGGAGAGATGAACAGAACTGTTTGGTAAAGACAGGACAACAATGTCCTGTTATGTACTAAATAGCCAGTACTTGCCATAAACTCATCAATTTTGGAGAGATGTCCAGCTCTTGGTAATGTCCCAGTTGTTGAATAGCGTCTCCACATGGCGATGACTATTTTCATCGCATTGCATGGTATATTTATTCAGATGTGAATTATTTTTACCCTTTTCATGAGCGATACCTATGAACATTGAGATCCCCACTGATGCTGTGAAAGTGCGGCGAACAACTTAAATTGTAACTTGAAAAATGTCAGGAAAAGCCTACTGGAACAGCAAATGTTCGTTGATGTTTTTCAGAGATGCATTAAATCATGGGATATGTGTGCTTACTCCCATTTATTTGACTTTGAATGCAACCGATGTATTCTTAACACAGCCACTTCCCAAGTTATTGGAGATGTGCACACTTGTCCAACAACTTGATTTCAGCTATTTATTTTTCTTTCTACTTTAACCTTATTACGACACAAAAACCTGGCATTTGACCGGGGGTGTGTAAACTTTATATTCATTATATAGTATTTCACTCTCCTGTCCAGCCATTATTAAGGTTACAATTATTTCATTTCATCCCTTTTCCATTACGCCTTCAAACATCTGAAACCCTTTTTTACTTATTTATAGAAATTACATTTGGGCCTTTTTTTTCTCTCCAGCAGATATTCATTATCTTTTATGGTCATGTAAGATGAGGGCATTAATACTAATACAAAAGAGAATGATAGTTACTTAAAATTAAAATGATGTACATAATGTACGGTAGTCTGCGCTCAGGGAGTTGCATTCTATACCACGTGACTTAGGTAGAATGGTATGGTCCACCCAAGACTTGCACAAATTCAGACAACCATGAAAATTCTATGAGCACACCATGATATGTGTCTGAATTTGACTGAACTGGACAGTTGCGGACAAATTATAATAAGTGACTGACACAGGCTTTTTTGATGCGTTGACCCATGAACTAAAGAATTTACAGGCAAACATTGGTTTAGTACATTTAGTAGTTGTAGTACTTTTTCAGTAGTAATTTTTTTCTTTTTCTTTTATTTTACTAGTTTTCTTTTCTAGATAGGAACTGCCCATCCATTTTCCAAACCACTTATCTTTACAAGGGTCACAGGAGTGCTGGATCCTATGCCAGCTAACTTTGGGTGAAAGGTGGACTACACCCTGAACTTTTCACCAGTCAATCGCATGGCACATATGGACACCATCACTGAGTGGGAATCGATCCCATGCTGCCCGCTCCAAAGTCAGGCATGTGTGCCACTACACCATCAGTGACTCTCGAGATTGGAACTACCAAGATCAAATGCGATCCATTTTTTTTTTTAATACTCCGGTTGGCCCCAAAAAAAAAAAAAAAAAAAAAAAAGAAACAGACTTGTGTGTGCATATTTTGTCATGGTTCTCAAGATACGTTGAAATGAACTTGTTTTTGTGCTGTATTACAATCATCAATCTGGAAATCTGAGAAAAAGTACAATTTTCAAGTCTCGCACGATATGAGAAGGCCTTATGTGATGTCAGTGAACCGTAGAGGCGCATTTTTCATGAAAATGTTGAATTCTGATTTCTACGATACCAGAGACTGTTGACTTTAGAAGTTGTATTGTATTTGGTTAATTATGAAGTTGGCATGCACTATCGCATTCCCAAGGAAAAGGAAATCTTTGGCATGTGAGCTTGGTGTCAGATGCGCGACTATTTATGAAAGTCTCATTAGCAACAGGTTTGGTATACAGAAATCCTAGAAGACTGGCAGGCTGGCATATGGGCGCTCCAAGCTGTGTTTGCTGTCAGGCCTCGGATGTTTATTGATAGACCTCTCAGCGGGCGCAGCTATGAAGGACAGAAAGACGTAGAGTGCGAGCACGTCTGCATTTTTCCATGCATTGTATAATCAGGTGTGCCATGTGCACACTGTACAAATGTGTGAAATTCTGTTTCTGTGTGCAGGGCTCAGTATGCGTGCTTTACTGCACCCACATAACGGTTTGGTTTAGTCTGTTTGACTATGCGAAATGTTCTCATTACAGGAGTTCAGCTGTACTGAATCAAAAATGACCTCAGCCTACTCCAGCTGTGCTTATATTGGTATTATATGACTAGTTTTATTCATGTACTACATCGTTTAGAATGCCAGACACATTTTTGAATATTAAAATTCTGGGGGGTTTTTGTATGTTGCGTGGGTGTGGGTGTGTGTGCATGGGTTTGTGTCTGTGTCGGTGGCTATACATCTTGCATATACTTTCAAAAGATCTCTAATATTTTGCCTTCTCAGCTGCTATAGTTTATTGATTAAATATTTGGAGAGGATGCTGGGTGTGTGGAGGCTTAAGCGAGGAAGCTCAGCAGAGAGGCTGCAGTTGTTGTGGATTAGCGCAGTTTTTTTTTAGATTTTTTTTTTTTTTTCCCAACTCCGCACTCCCCAATTCTCCATTATTTAGTAAGTGACAAAAAGCAAAAAAAATCCCAATAGCATTCATCACATACTGTACATCTATCTTAACGTGCCAAAAACATGATTATTTTATTGTGCTGCAAAGTTTATATCAGCACTCTTCACAAACTGACTACTAATGCTTGAACAGAATCTACTGCTAACACAAAATATAGTAAAATATATGGTCCATCAATATTACAGACCACCAGAACTTTTACTAACAATTTAGTCTGCCTGATCTTGTTTTTTTTTTTTTTTCTCTGTAGAATTTTGAACTGTATGAACAGAGCAAGGAAAAATTCCACCAAGCTGCATCCAATACAGAATCAAACGTGAGGTAAGAAAGACTCGTGCGGAGACACACACACACATACACACACAATTTCACTTTCCGTATTAACCCCTCAGGGCTCTGACACACACAGACACGTATGTATACCACACACGGCAGTCGAATAATAAATAAGAATCTGTTCTTTTCCTCATTTTGTAGCCACTTAAATGCCCACATTCTCCTGAGCAAACCTGACTAATATGATAAGTTTTTTTAATTGGCAACTTTAATTAAGCTGAGTTAAAACAATACACTCACTCCCTGTGGTCAATATGTCTCAAAGTGGACCTTTAATGAGCCACGAGCAACAACTTGCAGTTACAGTTTCGACCAGGCTTATCCTCACAGTTAAAGTTTGTGTCAAAATGCCAGTATTGCTTTCTAATGACAAATCACTGTTACTACCAAAGAAGTAACAAAAACAAATTTGACCAATTGAAAGAAGCCCCTTCAAACTGAGGATCTGTCCTGGTCAAAATGGAACTTCTACGGTTTAACACATTCTGTTCTATAAGGTTGTCTGACCTTTTGATTCATACACTCTTCCATTTTCTATCCAACTTGTCCTCACTGGTGTCAGGATACTCTCTGGACTTGTTGCAATATACTCTGTCGAGTGGTGTGAAAGTGTTTTCCCCTTACTGATTTCTTTATTTTAAAAGTTTATTCAAACATCAAAGACAAAATGCAATTTTAAAATGGTTTTTTATTGAGAAAAAAAATCCAAACCTACAGGGTGCTCTGTGAAAACATGTTTGGCGCCTAAACCTAATACGTTGTTGGGCCACCCTTAGCAGCAATACAGTAACTCCAATCAGCCAATTTTGATAACTTCGAATGCGTCTCGTGTGCTGTGGAGGAATTTCGGTGTACTGATCTTTGTACAATCATTATAATTCAGGCACATTGGAGGGTTTTTGAGCATGAACTGTCTTTTAAAGCAATAGTCCGCTGAACAATGAAAAGCCTTAATCCGATAGGTCATGTCATATGTACTGTACTTTGATAATTTGAGGTTAATCCGATATCTTGAAATGGTATTTTTATTGGCAATTAGGAATTTTCATGGGCGCCACCATTTTGGCGAGTCTCATGACTTTAAAAAACAAGAAGTGACGTCTCCTGTGTGCAAACACAATCACGGACAGCGCTGAATTCTCTGATTTATCCTCATATGCTGAAGAAATAGCAGCATCGGTTGATCGGGAAGACAGAGGAATACGTCCAAACAGATTTCAACCTGTGGCTGTAAAAAATGGTGAATATTTGGATGGATTTTCGGATGGGAATGACCTGGAGACTGACTCACTAACTAACCACAGGCGGGCAACGGTCGAACGCCAGTTGTGTGGAAAAATAATTATGGAAACTTTTGACAAAGGTCGTTCAAAGAATAAAATATGAGGAGTACTTGAAGTTTTCAACAAAATGAACAGCCTTTGTGGAGAGGGAGGATTCTGCTGTGTGTTTAAATTAACAGATGGAGAGTATGCCAAAGCTCAACAGAGCCATTGTGGTTTTGAAACTCATCCATCCCCATATCCTTTAAATCGCCACATCCTTTATATTTTCACGCAGGTAGTATGTGATTTGTGTACCTTATGTGCTGACTGTGTTTATGTGATGGCTTTTATTTGACCTTAACTTTAAAGGGCTCCTGTCATGAAATAGATGATTTTTAGTATCTTATTAATGAAAAAACGTCAGCCAATATGGGCCGATGTGTTTTTTTTTTTCACCACAAAACACGATTTTGACGTATACAGCTTTTTGTAACTCCCGCCATGAAAATCCTCTCAGGGATTTGTTTTCGAGAAGAACCAGGAAGTGACGTAGAGGACAGAGGCGCCCCCTAGTGGACTCATTTGTTTCCATTAGTTTTACCTCCGGGAAGGTAGCTCGTTGTTCCTTCGCGTTATCCAAAATGCTGGCTCATTGCATTGCTGGACATTGCTTGAACACTCAGGAGAATGGATTTAGCCTTCATAAGTTTGGAAGAGACCCGGTTCATTGTGATTGCACAGGTGCAGGGGACAAGAGCTTTGTGGGTTCCAAATAACAGGTAGGCAGTAATGCGCCCCGGTTCGACGGTGTTCAACAAGTACTGCGGAGGCTTTGAACATACCCCTAAAAGCAGCACGGCTCGGCGCCATTATATGCCACCACGGCGCAGAAAATCAGTCACACTGGCTGAGACGCTGCGTTCGGTGGTCACTGCTTCTGCGAAGGCTGCGCTTTGGGGACGGGGGCGGCTCTGAAGAACCCAGCCGAGAATGCGTCACTCAGCCGCGTGCACGCGCGCATAAAGCGCCCCGGCTCGACTGTGTTGCTCAGTACTGCGGCATCTGTGAACACCCCCCTACAGCAGGACGGCTTGGCTGTCTCATAAGCCACACCGGCCGGCTCATTCGCAATAGCTCATGTCCGCCGCGGAAGTGTATCGGACGGGGATGCGGTTTGACCGTGATCGCATATCACAGGCATGAGGATTTCGGCAAGTATGGTAACCGATCTTTCGGTTCCGTTGATTTTTGTCCTGGGAAATGGTGGGAAACGATTTTTCGGTTCCCATTTGATAATGCTCATGGGAACCGGTTTTTACATGTACTTCAGAATAAAGCCTTAGCCATATAACAAAGTTTCCTGTTGTGTTTGCAATCTTTCTTTTCTGGTGATTAGCTGCATGTACATGCAACTGCCAAGTGCAGATTGAGCACAAAACTTTATAGATTATAGATTACCGAAAACATAAATTTCAATGCCAACTTTTCAGAAATTTTGTCTGGCTTTAACATTTCAATTTGTGTTATTGAAACACTTAGAGAAAAAGCTTGTTTGTTTCTTTGTTTGCTTGGTGTTTATGACCATACTGAAGAAGCTTTCACTCCAGTTTTACGGGTGAAGGAAGCCAGAGAGAACACCCAACCTCTGGTGAGTGCTGGCCATTCTTTCACACATGACAAACATCCTCTTACCCATTTTGCGCAACCCAATCAGGAACGCACCAGTGTTGAAAGGCCACAAATTTACAGCAAAAGTTTTAGTGCAATTGTGGATCCACAAGCGCTGTTTCACTAAGACACTTACTGAGAGTGAGAGAATCATGACAATTGAATTCCCTGACCAAGGCTGGGTTTTGAACCGGAGCCTCGAAGGTCTGCACAAGTACAAGGCATGCGCCTTTACTACTGATGCAGCCACGACTCATTCCAACTGAAACAGCAAGATGAATATGACCGCATGCATTATGGTTTTGGAATTCTAATAAGTTGCGGAAGTTTCAAGAATCCGGTAGCCTTTCCCATATGAACAACACTGTTATAAATTTACAAACGTGCATGAAACTGGTTTTAGAACATTTATTTATACAGAACTCTGTCTGTGAAAACTTAGCAAATAAATGAAAAACAAACTTAAAATCCTTGATTAAAAACAATCAGTCAAGAGGTGCATTACATGGACCTGGCACCCGGACTAGAATACATGTACGAATAGTGACTACAAGAGATCAACAAAAAATCCAAATAAAATTAGGAACTTCCTATGAGATCATTATGTATTGCTTGGTCAACTTGCTGAACTGTGAACAAAAAATGAGCAGGATTAACATTGTCTCACTCTGTGCCGCGTGTTGAGTCAGACTAAGAAAAACAGAGCACTGTCTGTGTAAAATAGAATCAAATCAAACTTAAAATCCTTGAATCAAAGCTCAGCTGTGATCACGGTCATTGAGATTGATTGATAAATTGCTTGGTGTTAGCTGTACTCTAGATTTTTCCACTTATATGACGGCTTGCCAACTTTATGGGGGGAGGACGCCGGACTACCTGGACAGAACCCCCAACTTTTTGCGAGTTACTGGCAACTCTCTCACACATGACATACACCAAAATTTCCACACCGAGCGCGATCCACATGTATGCCACATTGGTGAAAGGCCAGATATTTCCAGTGACAGCAGCACTGCCACAATCAATGCCACCAGCGCCTTCACTCACTTAGTCACCAAGGCCCCAGTAACAGTGAGGGCAAGAGAATCGTGAAGACCCTGTGACCGAGGCTGGATTTGAACCAGACTCATGTGATCACGGTTATTAAGGACAAAAGGTGCATTTGCCTGCCAGGCTAGAATGAGATACATGCAATTGTACAGTATGTGTAAACAGAACATGGATGCATTTACATTTATGTTAATAACATGTGTAATATATGAGATCAATGAAAAATTAGGAACGTCCTTGGACTAGTTGAACTGGAACTATATAACACGCTTCAGTCATTCGTTAATAACGAATAACAATAACAACAACGGTTATTGTCAATGTCTGATTCGTCTGAAGAGTCACACTCTGACTGTGTGTCAGTGTCCGAGTCAGTGTCACACAGATCAACTAGCAGGTCATTCTCTGCATCACCCTTGCCGGAGATCACTGCTGAGGCCGAGCGTGGTATGAACAGGTCAGGCGATCCTATTTCTGCTGGTAATATTGTCGTAGACTTTTGTGTGACTGTATGTCTGTATCTGCCTCGACTGAGGTCCGGTGACTCTAAGTACAGGCTGACAGTTTTATGCACAAGTTTGGCTTCATAGGTGGGGTCCAGATTTTTTAGGGCTGGGACGTTGATTCTGACCATGAGCAAAGCATTCAGCTTGTTGTTCGACATCCGTAGTCTGCTGTCTGAGAGATGACGTTTAAGTGTGGAGAAACCGCGTTCCACTGTTGAGCTTGAGAAAGACATCACAAGACAGATCTCTATGATCAGCAAGAAATGTGGAAATTTGTCATGATACTGTGAGAAGATTTTCTCCCAGAAAGAGATTTTTCCATTGTAATTGAAGAACTTTTTTACAGCAGTCAGTTCCTTCAACGCCATCTCCATGTTAAACTTGTAAGTGCTGAGAGGCACTTCAAGACATTCCGACAGAATAGGCAAGGTATCTTTTCCGTAGCTTGGATCCTGGCAGTCCCATGTTGTGTTGTCAGCAATTCGCATTGCTTGCAACGCAGGATCCTGGAATGACGTGCAATTAATTATTGCTGGGACAAGATGATTAATGCTGTGTATTATTATTAGCCGGCTTCTCTGTTTTTAACTGTGTGCATGCCCCATTCAATCTACCCATGTTGACGGCTGCCCCATCAGCACACACACTGATCAATTGATCTTTGTACTTCTCAGAAGGTAGGTTTAAATCCGTCAGAAAAGCTGCATCGAATGCTTTCTTTGTACAATCCGCATCTACGCCGCCAAAATCTGTCATCTTCTGACACTTTAAAAACAACTCCGTGGGCTGTCCTCTAATCATGACTTTGCAATATACCAGCTCCTTCTCTTCGTCAGTTTTGCGAGCCTCAGAACCATCCATTTCCCCAGTGAAAACATTAGCAGACAACAAAATATGATGGATGTCATCTTTGACAGCTTTAGCCAAAAAATTGACAAACTTGACACAAGAAAAACGGTCATCTTTCCCTGGCAAAAATGTTAGTCCATTTCGCTTTTGTAGTTCCACTGCAAAAGGGTAGTCACTATATGGTTTTTCACCCATCACCAATGAAAAAGCTGTATTGAAGAGCCGGGTATAGTTTTTCTCATTGCCTTGCCTGATAAAACCTAAGGTTGGATTTGTTGAACCTGCTGTTGCGGCATTAGACACACCACTCGTACTTTGACCACTTTGACTGCATTCGCTTTCAGTTTCATTCGTTTCTCCACAAAACTTTTTTTTTTTGCCCAGTCGTGGAGTGAGCCGCTCTTCACGTGTTTATCTGCATTACCTGTACGTAAGACACCCCGTCAATATAGTTGAGAATTGACTGTAGCGGTGGTCCCGATATGCCTCGCTGCTTTGCTTCGTTCCGTATTGCTGCATGGTGTTCCGAACATATTCTGCACCTCAACTTTATCACCTCACCTTCTTCATTGGTTTCGGCAATAAATTCTTCAGATATAGTCCACTTTTTGAACGTCTTTAGGGACACAGTCTCTTGTCTTTTACGTTTAGCAACCGACATGTTTGACTAGCGTTTGAGTGACCCGGATATGAATAACTCGACCTTGCGCATGCGTAGCGCAGAAGCGGAAACCGGTGCTGTTTGTAAACCACACTGACAAAGCTGGGCGTTTTAATCATTAAAAATAATAAAGGGGTTCATGTAGGTTCGTTTTATACAGATTGTTGTATGTCGTTGAGAACTTGTTTTACATTCCACACATAGGCGAATTTTATCAAAAGTAAGCCCTGAGATCTGGGAAACGGACTTTCTGTTCCGTGTTTTCTCAGGCTGGGTAACGACACGGTAACGGAATGATCCTTTCCGTGAAATGCTCATGCCTGTATTATCTGAATATGGCTCGGTACAATAGTGTAATATTGACCCAATGGCTCGAAACAATAGTGTAATATTGCCCGGGTAACTTCACTCGGTTGTGTGGTGTTCTCCTTTTCGAAAAGAGCTTCCGTGTCAGAAGGGGCGCGTTTGTCTACCATAGTCAGGGTGCACCGCGGGTTTTCATTGGTGAATGTCCGGGTGACGTCACGGACGGAGAATGCAGCCAATATGGTGACCACCTGGCTATCGTAGAATGACACTTCTGCAAATTATTAAATGCAGCCCTTAATATAAATTATTTTATCATGGAGTAGATGGGAAGAAAAATGGCATAGGGGTTATTTTAAAGGAAGAGCTGGCTAAGAATGTCTTGGAGGTGAAAATAGTATCAGATCGAATAATGAGGCTGGAAATTGAGGGTATTATGTATCATGTGATTACCGGCTATGCCCCACAGGTCGGATGTGACCTCGAGTTGAAAGAGAAATTCTGGAAGGACGTGACGAAGTAGTTCTGAGCATCTCAGATAGAGAGTTGTGATTGGTGCAGATTTCAATGGACATGTTGGCGAACATGTAAAACGGGGGCGATGAAGAAGTGATGGGTAAGTATGGCATTCAGCAAAGGAACTTTGAGGGGCAGATGGTGGTGGACTTTGCAAAAAGGATGGAATTGGCAGTGGCAAACACTTATCTCCACTACTTTAGAGTCAGTAATCTCCTTCAGATTACATCGTCTGCACAAAATATAATCCACCTGTGTGCTTCTACCTCCGCTGTTGTAGGTCACTATATGTTCCTCCCTCTTCTGGAAATAAGTGTTCTCTACAACCATCTCCATCCTTTTTGCAAAGTCCACCACCATCTGTCCCTCAAAGTTCCTTTTCTAGATGCCGTACTTACCCATTACTTCTTCATCGCCCCTGTTTCCTTTACCAATATGTCCATTGCAATCTCCACCAATCACAACTCTCTCGTTGTCTGGGATGCTCAGAACTACTTCATCTAGTTCCTTCCAGAATTTCTCTTTCAACTCTAGGTCACATCCTACTTGTGGGGCGTAGCCACTAACCACATTATACATAACACCCTCAATTTCAAATTTTTGTCTCATCACTTGATCTGATACTCTTTTCACCTCCAAGACATTCTTAGCCAGCTCTTCCTTTTAAAATAACCCCTACTCCATTTCTCTTCCCATCTACTCTGTGGTCGAATAATTTAAACCCTGCTCCTAAACATCTAGCCTTACTACCTTTCCACCTGCTCTCTTCGATGCACAGAACATCAACCTTTCTCCTAATCATCATGTCAACCAACTCCTGAGCTTTTCCTGTCATAGTCCCAACATTCAAAGTCCCTACACTCGGTTGTAGGCTCAGTGCATTCCTCTTTTTCTTCTGACGATGGATCCGGTTTCCTCCTCTGTCTCACTGTCTGAAGTCAAATTAGACTAACCCTCTCCTGTTTCAGGTCAGTCAAGATCACGATATGATTTCATTTTTGTTAAATGGCACAATAATGGGAGAGAACTTCTCACAGGATTTTACATTTCCATCGATGTGAAATGTTTACATACATTCCTTACCATCGATTAGCATTACCTGTGAACTGCATGAATTGGGTCTAACGTTTTGGGTAACCTTCCTCAAGCTTCTGAAAGTACTCGACTGGAATTATGGCCCACTCCTCCTGGTAGAACTGGTGTGAATTTGTGAGGTTTGTCGGTTGCCTTGCTCGTGCACGCCTGTTCGGATCTGCCCACAAGTTTTCGGTGGGATTCAGACCAGGGCATTGTCATGGCCACTCCAAGACATGAAATTGTTAAACCCTTTTAACCATTTTGGCAGTATGCTTAGGGTCATTGCCCATTTGCAAGACCCATATGCACCCAAGCTTAAGGCTCCCTTACTGATATCTTGAGATTTTGCTAGAATATCTGCATTTAATGTTCTTCATTCATAATGCAATCTATTTTACGAAGAGCTCCAGTTCCTGCTGCAGCAAAACAGTCGCACAACATGATGCTGCCACCTCCATGCTTCACAGTTGGTATGATATTCTCAGGTCTACAAGCTTACTCCTTGTTTTGGTTTCATGATGTTTATACTTGCGTATAATTATTTGTACAGATCTACATGGCACCTTCAAGTATCTGGTTGCACCCGAGGATGAGCCAGATATGTGGAGCTCCACGATTCATTCTCTGACTTACTGTCCGATCGCTTTTGATTTTCCCATGATTTCAAACAAGGAAGCAGAGTGTTTGAGGTTTGGCCTTAAATACATCCCCAGGTTTGCTGTCAATGGACCTTTCCGACTGGCAACCTTAGGCTCCACCCCCCCTTACCTACAGTTGCCATTTCCCACAATCTTCCAAAAAGACGACTTAATAGAACGGGTTTGAAGTGGATTCTCTTATCGCCCATTCCCGGTAACATTGCGGTATGTTTTTTGCCAAATGCTTCAGACTTGTCCAAGAGGGTTCTACAGAGAGGTCTCAACTATTTCACGCAAGGATATTTACATGGAGTTAAGATTTTGGATGGAGCAGGATGCAATGTCAGAGTTAGTGAAACGTTGGTGATCGATGCAAAAAACATTTGACGCCTCACAAACTTCATATTGAAATCCAACAGGATAAAATAGTGGAATCGTACTGCGTATGTGAAGCAGGGTGAGTACTTTTTACTTGGAAAGATTACAAGTAATATCATTGCACTCTTTATAAGTGAGTGGGTGTATCCATTTGACTTGGCTCGTAATTCAACCCAGTGCTCTGTCTTAAAAGTCCAGTGGGATACAAATAGGCAAATAGACATTTCTCTTGCATGACATCGCATATTTACGTATCACTAACCAGACTCTTCAGCATAAAACATTACACACTTCACTCAGCAGGTCAGTGATACACTAACAAAGTGAAAGTTGTTCTCCAATGAATAAAGCACTGATAATAATGAAATCAAACTCAGAAGTTACTTCTTCCTGACCTTCGAACAAACAGCCTTGTGTTTGTTGATATTGTCCAGGGTTAGTTGTATGTGCGCTCGTCCGCGAGCCTTAATCCATCGTAGACACTTCGTCAACTGTGTTTTAGGCTTCGGAAAATGAATCAACCGGGCCCCTTGTAACCTCGCCGGATATCTTTCATCAGAATTGCACGTTCCCCAAGCGCATCTGAGGACCATTCTGTTTGTAACATTAACTTTTTAAAGCGCACTTGACTGATAACCAGCATTGCTTGTGGGACATGACGACAAGAGGGGCATGTCAAGCCAGGGGTTAAAACAATGCGGCTATTGATTGGCTCTTATTATACAAGTGATTGACAGGTCGGAACAGTCCATTACCACGTCAGTTAATCTATCAGGCACTTCAAAAACCATGACCTTCCCCATATTATTTAAAGACAGTGCTTTTTGTGTATGGAACCTTTTGTCCTTGAAGAAAATAATAAAAATTCTCTTTTTCATAATTGCGGAATTTAATAAAATCAAATAATTTTGATGGGACATAGCATTTATTATGACTTTTTCCATTTTCCCCTTTGCACTAAGAACTACACTAGCCCCTCTTGGATTGGAGGAGTTTTCTGACATCACCGCATCGCCACTCCACAATAGAAAATTTTGCTCTGTGAGTGTGCGTCACACCCTATACCCTAGCAGCGCCAAGACATTCCGTGGTCACACCCGCTCAGCACATAGATAATGAATAGGAAAGCTGCTGCCGGCTTCTGCGTTGTCAAGTCAACTATGAAAACACCTCTGTTTACTTTTTTCTAGCCTGTATTATTTCGAGATTTGCCTGAAACACAGGCGAGGTAGGAGCATGTCGCCAATGAGTGGCTCGAACAAAAACCAAATAATGTGTTTACTGTATAGTCAAAAGTAATCAAGTTAAATGCGGTTTGGAGCTGATAAGAGTATTTAATCAGTCACATAACTGTTCAAAACAGCCTTTATGTAGATGTGATGTGTTTTGTGTCATTCACAATTTTTTTAATTTGGAACTCTTTTCATTTCTCCTCATCTCCCTAAGCTCTTCTATATGGTCCCCAAGTCTGAGGCCTCTGTGTTCTGTCCGCCTCCACCATTACTGCCAGAGATTAAAAATAACAGGGCAGCCCTGTTAATTATGTTTCTAATCTTATTGTTTATATTTTTGGCAGATCAATCACAGGGAACATACAATACATAGAGCAAGAACTACCACTTTTATAGCTTGACAGGCTGTCAGTGAATGTGCTTCACATGTCGTTCCAACTAAAAGTCCCTTCTTTCAAGGCACCAGGACAAATCTTCCAAAGTGTATGATGCACGAGATTAGTCCTTGTATCTATTTAATTCAAATTTGTTTCACGTTGGAGTTATTGATGATAGATTGACATTATGCTGCCTGACTTCAGTGCAGGGAGTGTGGTTTCCCACTCAGTGACATTGTGAATATAAGTGAAAATGGAGAATGTGCCCTGTGAGTGACTCGTGACAAGTCTAGCGTGAAATCTGCCTTTCGCCTGAAGTCAGCTTGGATGGGCTTCACTTCCCCATAAGCCTTAACAGAGTAGTTACTACAGGTATAGAAAATGAATGGATAACATAACATTTATTAAAAAGTCACAAGTGTATGGTAAGGTGCACAAGTTGGTAACATGAATTTAACCAATTTTGATACTAACCAATATCCAATACAATACATGTCGTCACTTTTTTTGGCATCTTATTCCATTTGTGTACCCCAAAATAGCGAAACCTCGCTTCACCATGTTTGCTTTTGTCGCTCTGCACCATTACTGTATTTGACGAGATTCTGTCGATCGCAAGAGTCCTACTGGTTTTATTTTCCATTAGTGTTTTTTCATGAATTCAGGACCGAAACCCTTTCGTGATTTATTGACGAGTTGCAGAACATTGAACTCTATTCTAAAGCTAATTGGAAGCCAGTGTAAAGACCTTAGAAGTGGACAGATATACTCTGACCTCTTTGTTCTGGTCAGAGTTTGAGCTCCATCATTCTGACCTGCAGCTGTTTAATTCATCTTTTTGGGGAGTCCAGTCAGATTAGCATTACAATCGCAAGATTTACTTTACTTGACAGCATGGATGAGCTTCTTTTGGTCTGCTTGACACATACTTGCCTTCAATCTGGATTTGTTCTTCAGATGGTAAAAGGCAGTTTTATTAATTCATTTGTATGACTGTTAAAAGTCAGGTCAGAATCTATCAGAACATCAAGGTTTTGGACTTGGTCTTTGGTTTTTAAAGATAATGAGTCCAGGTACTTACCAACACCAATCCTCTCTTCTTTGTTACACCTATCTGTTTTGTTGTGGTGCTTATCCAGTTATGTTTTAGTGACACAACTCTTCTATTGAACTGTAATCATCTGGAGATACTGCTATCAAAAGCCCCAGAGAGATCCAACAAGACCAGAATTGACACCTTTCCTGAGTCAGTATTCAACCTTATATACAGTAATTTAGCATTTGATAAGAGCAGATTCTGTACTGTGAGGAGTTTGGAAACCTGATTAAAATTAGTCAAAAAGTCAATTTAAGTTCAAGAAATTTCTGAGTTGAGAGATTTGAGATGTCTGTAGCTTGCTAACCTTGAAGCATTCCAGCGTTTTAATTTCTTAGAAGAGGCTACTTTAAAAACTTGAAGAAACTCGCCTGTTTGAAATGAGTAGTTGATTATTTGCTGTAAATCAGCTAGCACAACTTTGCAATAGCTTTAAAAAGGTCAGATGGTATTGAGTCAAGATAGCTTGTTGATGGTTTAAGCTGCTGAGGCATGTTCTCTCGTGTTTTGGTCAACGATATCAAATAGTTTCCTGGGTGGCTTCAGAGGTAGTTTCATTTGATAATTTTCCTGATTTGTGCTGGTATTTGACCTGATGGATTGTATTTTTTTCACTGAAATAACAAGAAAATGCAATGCATTTCTCAGTTGTTAGAAGTTCTGGAGCTATCTGATTTGGGGAGTTGTGAGCTTCTCGACCACAGCAAAAAGAGTGTGAGTACTGTTGAAGTTCTTACTGATGAGTTCAGAAAAGAGCTTGCACTAACTGTTGGTTAAAATTCCAAAGACTTTGTCTGTAGAGGCCATAGTTAATTTGGAGTTTAGTTTTTCTCCACTTCTGCCTTCCTCCACTTTGATTGAGACGTCTTTACCATCATTTTGCTCCTCCATTGTGTTCTTGGTGACCTCAAGATTGACTTAGTTTTTATAGGCGCGACAGCATTCATGACATCTGAGATTTCCCAGGTGAAATTGTACAACAGTTCATCAAATTTTACAGCATTTACAGTTTCTGGCACATCTCTGGTTTCCATAAACTTGTTGCGTATTCTGTATGTACGGTAGTATAGCCTTCCGTATTTGACAAACAGGCCAAAGCACTTCCTTCTTGCTCGGGTGAAAGGCAATGGGGACCATGACATGGCTCATGGGAACTTTAGACATCAAAAGTCTTTTTTTTTTGTTTTTTCAACACAAGATTACAATACAGACCCAACACAAATGAAGAATTTTGGTAAATGTGTGTTTAATAAATGTTTAAATTATTTACCTTTTTTCCCTGAAAATAGGAGTCATAAAGAGAACATAATTTTATCAAGTTTGGCTACAAATAATCACGTCCTCAAACTGCAGTCCTCCCATATTGGTTACGTGACATTCCCCATATAGCGGATGAGAATGCCATACTCAGTGATCAGGGAATAATATTAATACAATAATTGTTGTTTTACGTTTTATTTTCTTCTATTCATGTTCCTGTGAATGCGCAACACAATGTTGTTGTGTGTTCACAGCAACACAAGAAATCCTCATTCTCAAAAGTAAGCCCAAATTGCAAGCCAAGCCCCATCAATCAAATGACGTCAGCACATCAGTGTGCTGTCTTGAGATTTGTGCAACATTTAGATCTAATGTGATTCCAGGTGAAATCTAATTTAGATTTGTGCTATCGTTTTACAAAAATTTGCCGATTAAGATCAAAATAAAATCAGGTGGAATGATTTGAGAGTGTGTGTTGACAAAGCACCTACCAAATGTTTGTGATTGACAATTGAAATAAAATGTAGCGTCATTGATGAAGCTTGTTGACAGCACTGGCTGCAATTTTTTTTTTTTAAATAATCAACACAGTCATAAATATATTTACAAGTAAAAATAATAAAAGCAGAAGCTGACTTGAAAAGCCCATCAATGCCAGAAGGAAATGATCAGTAAAAATCTGCTTCATGCCACATGTGAAATGGGGCCCTTGGACAGCCTTCCGGTTACTCAAACTTGTAGACACAGCTTTACCATCTCTGTAGCTGGAGCCATTTTATCTTCAGGCACCATTATTAATAAGATCCCTTTCCTATCAGGAGGCTTTCGCTTCACTGATGAAGGCCATTTATTTCAAATTAAAGGACAGCTACTTATCTTTGGCAGCTTCGTCCCTTGCAAGAGATAAAGATGGTGCTTTAGTGTCTTCCTTTTTGTTGCAAATTTGATGTGAAAAGTGAGAGGAAAGTAAGAAAACAGGGAACAAAAAAAAGTCACAGGATTAAAAAGAACAAAGATAGGCCATCATCTTTAAAAAATATGTGGGGGGGGGGGCAAACTTATGCTTCCTTTGACTCATCTTTTATCTCACTTCCTTCTGGTTTGACTTAATTTTCCTCTCAGCAATATCGCTAGTGAACAGTGCTGCCAGTTAACATGAAAGAGTAACTTACTTTACTGATTGTTCGAGCCGAACAGTAATTTACTGTATCGATTACTTCAAAGCTAAATAGATTAGAGTACAAGTAACCTTTTATTTACTTTCAACAGCTGCCAAATGGCAGGAATGTCACTTATCCACAATACCAAAAGAGCAATAGCTTAACCGCACCCATTATTTGGTCGTATATGCTTCACAGGTTACTGAATGTCACCAACATGAACCAATAATTTAAATATTAGTGTACACAGTTGAAGCCACATGGCTTCTGCACACACAATACTTAGTCCATGTAATACAGTACTTAAACCAAACACACCATTTTCAAGTACACTTCTCTAAATACTCTTAACTGTTACATAGACAGACAGACTGTAGCCACATTCCATACAGTTTTGTTGGATTTGTGGTTTAAGATTTTGTGGGGTACTTAAATTTGAGAGCGAAGCAGTTAGATTTTTTGGTTGGGGGAAACCAATAGGACCACACTTAATGTTTTATAACCATGATTTCGTCCGACAGTACTCATTTTATTTGCAATACAGAGTTGTTGGTCACCTTTCTTGATTCCATCCCCTAACAACATGTACACACACAGATTGGCTCAACAGTAATGCTTGCTGGTTTGATGAAGTAAGTGTAATCTGATTACTAACCTGGATACGGTGACACATTACATTGCTCATTACTCAAAATGGCAGCCATTTGGAGTAACACATTACAAAGTTCTGGCATCATTGCTAGTGGATTGATGAACTTAACTGTTGTGTGGCTGATGATAACATCCATTGCAGACATGGATGTGGGGTCATTAAAATGCTTGGGCGAGCCCTCCTTTGAATATTAAACCAAAGTAACCTTCAATTTGTATTCCAATTGAGTTTGGAGTCTTGACTATTTTTTTTGTATGTTTGAACTAATTGGATGTTGTCATGTCGCGTGTGTGTGTGGGTTTGTGTATTTTTGTACTACTCATTTACATTAACTGTACAGTATGCACATGTGCTTTGTGGCTACTGTGGGTGTGCACAACAGTGCATAACTGGTTTTCTGTTTCAATCAGTCAGTTTCCATTTGAAAGACGCACCCAGGCAGTCAGCCTGTCATAGTTAACAATCACACAGATAGATGGCCTAAAACCAGTTATCATAGAACCCACATGGCTAATTAAGCATGGCTAATTCAATCTCTCAAAGCAGTTTTTATGCTGTATTTGATCAGAACGATCCTTTCCTCTCAATTAAATGTGATTTAGCACTAATTGCATGATTTGCAGTGGAGCAC
The DNA here is from genome assembly GCF_019802595.1 of Syngnathoides biaculeatus. Classification (NCBI taxonomy): domain Eukaryota; kingdom Metazoa; phylum Chordata; class Actinopteri; order Syngnathiformes; family Syngnathidae; genus Syngnathoides; species Syngnathoides biaculeatus. The sequence goes on from NC_084641.1 coordinate 32,772,299, forward strand.
ATACCGTCCACACCATCAGTTTGAAAAAATGAGTTGCCGTGGGCATAAGCAATATTTTCTTTTCATCTTTGTTCAACCTCGATTTATAAAGTACTTGCTTCAACACAAATGATTTTCTTTTCTTTTTATCCGAAACAAGACAAGAAAGAATCACAAAATGTAATCAATGAGCGTGAAATGAAATGTTGAAATTCATGTCATGTGAAGACAAAGGCTTAGCTCAAATGTACTCTAAAAAGGTGTATAATACATAATGACCATTAAAATATGAAATATTTAAAATATAAATAAATGTAATACAATACATAATTGTACAACCAAATTTCCATCAAATGTTTAACTTGTCAAAATAGAGTTTGAGAATGCTAACCATGATCAAGGTTGAAATTTTGGTACACTGTATTTGGGACAGTGTTTACAGCTTCTGCGACACAAATAGTGTGATGTGACATTTCAGCAAACAGCATCTAATTTGGCAATCAGTTAAATAATAATGTTAGATGGTACAGTAAAGAATATAATGGTGTCTATGAACGAAAAACCTATAATGGAGCCCTATGGAGGCACAAACCAGTGCAATCTGTAGGCCGGTCCCAAGCCCGGATAAATGCTGAGGGTTGTGTCAGAAAGGGCATCCGACGTAAAAACTGTGCCAAATAAATATGAGCATTCATCTAAAGAATCCCATACCGGATCGGTCGTGGCCCGGGTTAACAATGCCAGCCCCCGGCACTGCTAACCTGCAGGGCGTCAGTGGAAATTCAGCTACTGTGGGTCGAAGTCAAAGAAGAGGAGGAAACCAGATCCATCGTCAGTAGAAAAAGAGGAATGCACAGAGCCTACAACTGAGTGTAGGGACATTGAATGTTGGGACTATGACAGGAAAAGCTCAGGATTTGGTTGACATGATGATTAGGAGAAAGGTTGATATTCTGTGCATCCAAGAGAGCAGGTGGAAAGGTTGTAAGGCTAGAAGTTTAGGAGCAGGGTTTAAATTATTCTACCACAGAGTAGATGGGAAGAGAAATGGAGTAGGGGTTATTTTAAAGGAAGAGCTGGCTAAGAATGTCTTGGTGAAAAGAGTATCAGATCGAGTGATGATACTAAAATTTGAAATTGATGGTGTTATGTATGATGTGGTTAGTGGCTATGCCCCACAGGTAGGATGTGACCTAGAGTTGAAAGAGAAATTCTGGAAGGAACTAGATGAAGTAGTTCTGAGCATCCTAGACAGCGAGAGAGTTGTGATTGATGCAGATTGTAATGGACATATTGGTGAAGGAAACAGGGGAGATGAAGAAGTGATGGCTAAGTATGGCATCCAGGAAAGGACCTTTGAGCGACAGATGGTGATGGACTCTGCAAAAAGGATAGAAATGGCACTAGTGAACACTTTTTTTTCCAGAAGAGGCAGGAACATAGGGTGACCTACAAGGGTGGAGATAGAAACACACAGGTGGATTATATTTTGTGCAGATGTCATCTGAAGGAGGTGACTGGCTGTAAGGTAGTGGTAGGGTAGAGTGTAGCTCAACAGCGTAAGATGGTGGTGTGTAGGATGACTCTTGTGGTGGGTAGGAATATTAAGAAGACAAAGGTAGAGCAGAGAACCATGTGGTGGAAGCTGTGAAAGGAAGAATGTTGTGCGGCCTTTCGGAAAGAGGTGAGACAGGGTCTCGATGGACAGCAGAAGCTCCCGGAAGACTGGACTACGACAGCCAAGGTAATCAGAAAGACAGGCAGGAGAGTACTTGGTATGTCCTTTGGTTGGAAAGGGGAGAAGAAGACTTGGTGGTGGAACCCCAAAATACAGGGAGTCATACAAGGAAAGATATTAGCGAAGAAGAAGTGGGACACTGAGAGGACTGAGGAGAGGCGAAAGGAGTACATCGAGATGCGACGTTGGGCAAAGGTAGAGGTGGCAAAGGCTAATCAAGAGGCATATGAAGACATGTACACCAGGTTGGACACGAAAGAAGGAGAAAAATGGAAGGGCACTTGGTCCTGATGACATACCAGTGGAGGTATGGAAGCAATTTGGAGAGATGGCTGTGGAGTTTTTCACCAACTTATTCAACAGAATTCTAGCGAGCGAAAAGATGCCTGAAGAATGGAGGAAAAGTGTTCTAGTTCCCATTTTTAAGAACAAAGGAAATGTTCAGAGCTGTGGCAATTATAGAGGAATAAAGTTGATGAGCCACACAATGTAGTTATGGGAAAGAGTAATGGAGGCTAGACTCAGGACAGAAGTAAGTATCTGCGAGCAACAGTATGGTTTTATACCTAGAAAGAGTACCACAGATACATTATTTGGCTTGAGGATGCTAGTGGAAAAGTACAGAGATGGTCAGAAGGAGCTACATTGTGTCTTTGTAGATCTAGAGAAAGCCTATGACAGCATACCAAGAGAGGAACTGTGGTACTGGATGTGCAAGTCTGGTGTGGCGGAGAAATATGTTAGTCGTTCAGGACATGTATGAGGGCAGCAGAACAGCGGTGAGATGTCCGATAGGTGTGTCAGAACAATTTAAAGTGGAGGTGGGACTGCATCAGGGATCAGCTTTGAGCCACTTCCTGTTTGCAGTGCTAATGGATAGGCTGACAGATGAGGTTAGACTGGAATCCCCTTGGGCTATGATGTTTGCAAATGATATTGTGATCTGCAGTGAAAGCAGGGAGCATGAAGAGGAACAATTAGAAAGATGGAGACATGCACTGGAAAGGAGAGGAATGAAGATTAGCCGAAGTAAAACATATGTGCGTGAAAGAGAGAGGTGGAGGGGGAAGAGACTTCAGGGAGAAGAGATAGCGAGGGTGGAGGACTTCAAATATTTAGGGTCAACAATCCAGAGCAACGGTGAGTGTGGTAAGGAAGTGAAGAAACGGGTCCAAGCAGGTTGGAACAGCTGGCGGAAGGTGTCTGGTGTGTTATGTGACAGAGTCTCTGCTAGGATGAAGGACAAAGTTTACAAAACAGTGATGAGGCCGGCCATGATGTACGGATTAGAGACGGTGGCACTGAAGAAACAACAGGAAGAAGAGCTGTAGGTAGCAGAAATGAAGATGCTGAGGTTCTCGCTTGGAGTGAGCAGGTTGGATAGGATTAGAAATGAGCTCATTAGAGGGACAGCCAAAGTTGGATGTTTTGGAGACAAGATTCGAGAGAGCAGACTTTGATGGTTTGGACATGTTCAGAGGCGAGAGAGTGAGTATATTGGTGGAAGGGTGCTGAGGATGGAGCTGCCAGGCAAAAGAGCGAGAGGAAGACCAAAGAGAAGGTTTATGGATGTGGTGAGGGAAGACATGAGGGCAGTTGGGTTTCGAGAGGAAGATGCAGAAGATAGGCTAAAATGGAAAAAGATGACACGCTGTGGCGACCCCTAACGGGACAAGCCGAAAGGAAAAGAAGAAGATGAACGAGAAACTTATCCTTGAACCCTCATGTTGTAATCATTTTAATCTCTTAACATTCAATTTGTTTATTTTAACACAAAGAGGAAAGTTTTCTTTTGACCAATAAACAGACAACTGTATGTTGAGCTCCACTCTACACAAATTTTACCCACAACTGTACTCCAACCCGCGACACTCTAAATTGCCCCGAGGTGTGCTTGTGAGTCTGGCTGTTTGTCTTGATGTGCCCTGTGATTTGCTAGCAACCAGTTCAGGGTGTACCCTGCCTCCTGTCCGTTGACAGCTGTGATAGGCTCCAGCAATCCCCGTGACACTCGTGCCGTTAAGTGGTAAAGAAGATGGATGGATGGATGGATGGATGGATGCTTAGATGCATGGATGGATGGATGGATCCACTGCAACCAAAATGTAACAATTCAAATCAGCTGTTTTAGGATCCGATGATGGAAACACAAAAAATGGTAGTACCAAGTGAAATTGATGGTGAATATATGACTATAAAGGTGTTTGGTATGTATAAGTAATGGCCTCACACATGCCACGGAATCATTTACAGAAATAGGTTAGCAATCATTCCTGATTCTTTTGAATTGTAACAATATGTTTCTCGTTATTTGTGTGTCTGTTGCAGGTCTCGGAGTACCAGTGCCGTATGTCCTGGCCTGCAGGCGCAGATTTTAGCATGCTACAAGGTGAATGGGCAGCAGACCTTAAGATGTTCAGACCTGGCCAAAGAATACATGCAATGCATCAATGCGGCAAAGAGGGTAAGCAGCACATCATTAAATTTAGCTTTTGAGATGAATATCCTCAATTATGTGATTTAAATATTTGGTCAATCTATGGACATTCCAAATATTAGGATGTATTAATTTTCTCCTCTAAAGATAAATGTGCCTCATTATTTCAGTAAATGATTGGATTTTTTTTTTTTTTTTTTTGCAATTTAGCAATGTAAATTCAACTTCCATGTTTCCAAGTTTCCTAAAATTATATTTTTACGGAGGATCTTTTTGTAGGTATACACTAAAAATAAAGGGCTACAAATGAAGATAAAGGTTACATTTGAAAATAAGCAATTTAATGTAGCATTAATACATAATTCCAATACAACATACATGTGCCTTTCCGTGACTCTTCCAGTCTCTCAATTGCAACCTACGGATTACACTCATCATAACTTTAAACTCACTCTGAGAATAGCGTGTTTGAAGCCTTCCAAAAATGAGGTACCATTGACAAATTTTTTAGTGTTGCCTTGGTCTTAATGACAAAATAGGAACAGCGTGATGAAGAGAACTTTTAAATACAAATTCTACTCATGCCACTAAATTTACCGATCAAATGATGGGTTAAACATCCATTGTGGATTTTGCCAATAAAGTCATTGTTACAAACAGTAAATTGTGTTCACCAATTAAAGTTCAAGAAAGTCAATTTAAGCTCAGTTTATAGAGCAGTTTCGGGCCATCCTGAATTTTCACTGAAAACTGACTTTTTTAAATTTTGTGAGTAGTCTATACTGCATGTCCTAAAACAAAATGGTTTGTTATATATTTAGTCATGTTTTACTTTAAGCGCGCTAAGTTAAATATACCCTTTGTATGTGTCTCAGCTTTTCTCATTACTCATTTGGAGCAAGTATACAAAGGAGCAGCTAGATACACGCATCACTGCCTCTGAATAAGAATAAGACCGAATATTTGAGAGTTACTTTTTCAAAATGTATATAATGTATAATGTATAGTCGAAGTATTGGAATTTGAATGTGCCTAAAAATAGCTTCGTTCTTCTCAGAGACACGAACATATCCCCTCCATACACTGTATTCTCCCAAAGTATTTGCCCATCTAATCACCTGTAGGTATTGTCCCCTTTGCATCATTCTATGTAGCGCCACCTTTCGCTGCAGCTGCAAGTCTTTTGTGGTACGTCTCAACCATCATAGCACATCTAGACACTGAAATATCTGCCTATTCTATTCTAAGATCAAGCTCAACCAGATTGGATGCACAGGATCTTTGAACAGCAAATTTCAAGTCTGGCCACAGATTTGCAATGGGATTTTGGGTTGGACTTTGACTGAGTGGATCTATCACATTAATATCCTTTGATCCAGACCGTTGCATTTTAGCTTTGGCTTTATGAATATAGCCATATTCTTACTGGTAGATGAACCTCCTTCCCTGTCTCAAGTATTGTGTAGACCCGTTGGTTTTCTTCCAAGATTGCGCTGGATTGTATTTAGCTCCATCCATCTTCCCTACAACTCTGCTGAAAAAGCATGTCCGCACAGCACCCACCACTGTGTTTTAAAGGGTAAATTTTCCGCTTTGCATTTCGGTTAAAAAAAAAAAATCAACATTGATCTTAACTGGCCAAAACACCTTCTTCCCTCATGTTTGGGGTCTCCCCTGGATGTCTTGTGGCAAACTGCAAACAGGGCATTTTATGCCTTTCTTTCAATAATGACTTTCTTCTTGTCACTCATCCATAAAGATCCCTTTTGTGGGACAGATTCCGCCGCCGGACCTGTGGATTTCTGCAGCTCATCCAGAGTAACCATATGCCTCTTGGCTGCTTCTCCAACTAGTGCACTCCTTGATTGCTCTGTCAGTTTCTGTGAAAGGCCATGTCTTGGTTGGTTTGCAGTTGTGCCATACCTTTTTCCATTTAGGGGTGATGGATCGAATGGTGTTCCTTGAGATGTTCATATCTTTAAATTGTTTTTTTATTCATTTTTTTTATAACCCAACCCTGCTTTAATCCTCGTGATAACTTTATCCCTGACCTGTCTGATAACTTCCTTGGTCTTTATGTTGCTGTTGTTCAATTGTGGTCTCTAACGAACCACTGAGGCTCTCACAAAACATTGTACAAATGTATCTAAACTGTGAATACATTTTCCACAGGTGGACACTAATTTGATGACTCTGAAGGCATCAGATTGCATTGGATTGTATTTAAGGGTATCAGAGTCCAGGGTCTGAATACGAATGGACACCACATTTTTCAGTCATATTCACTTAAAATTTTGAGAACCTGATATCTTTTTTTCCCCCCCACTTCATAATTGTGTGCTCCTTTGTGTTAGGGTCCATCACATAAAATAAAATACATTCAGGTTCGTGATTGTAAGTTCACAAATTGGTAAAATGTTTAAGGGTTTTGAATACTTTATCAAGACACCGTACTTTCTTCTTCGCGAGTTTTAAACACTCACGCAAGCATAGTTTTTATTAACTTCACAGCAGGGTAGGTTACAAGTCTTCACATTAAGGTGCTCTTTCTTTAAAGTGACCCTACAACCAATGTTACCTCTAAGATGCGCAACTGCGCATTTGCGCACTTGTCGCACACACTGTGCAGAGGAAAACAGATCCAGCGCAGTGCACTACAGGCTGACATCTTTTTTTTTTTTTTTTTTTTTAAACACAGTCAGGACACTGCCTCTCACAAAGAGCTGCTGCTCGGCCATACCGAGCCACACACTCTACTTCCTAGTTGACACCACCCCCCTCCATTTTAAAGGGGTACACTCACACTTACAAACACCGGGGGTATGTGAATAATAGAAGAAAAAGTGGTGAAACTGGATTAGAGTTTCTCTTTTTATGAGTAAAAAAAGATCTGGTCTGAAGCCAAAGTAGAAAGGACAGGATGAGATGGTGTAGAATGTTAAAATTCCACCTTGGCACAGCCTGATTGAGGATGAAAGCACAGATGATACATTGCCCAAAAAGCTAATTCTGTATTTTAAATATAGGAGGTAATATAACATTAACCCAATAACTGTTTGGGAGCATCATTCAGCGTTCAACATGCATTACGAAAGATATTCCGCAAGCAATAATTCAGTTTTACACCAAGAAAAACAGATGGGGATATCATTGTGGGTTGAAAAAAAAAATGAAACAAAGTTGGAAGCGACATTTCAAATTTATAGTTAATAGTTTGCTTGGTATGTAATTGTATTGTAATGTATTTTTTGGTTGTTGACATTTTCAGTGTAAGTTTGCAGAAACACAAACTTGTTCTTCAAAATGTTCTGATGGGAATGTAATCTGAACGTTTAATGAGCCATGTAACTTCAATGGATTGACCACAGTGCTTACGTCTGATGTTGCTCACAGTGGTCAAAAGGAGCCCTCATGGCCTTAGTGTGTTTCAGGGATGAGAATTTTCCGCCGATCGGCGGATTTCCGACTTTTTCAGATCAAAATGACCATTCTCGAGATAAGCGCAAATCCGTTGAGAAAATTTCAGGGGAGGTATCGTGCGCCTGTCTCTCGGTGGTGGGCTCCAAGCTGCAAGTTCAGCTTAGTGGTAGCACAAGCACGACTATCATATGCCGTTCTAACTTGCTCGGTAGTGTAAATATTTGCATTTTGCGACATAAACATCAAAACTTGTTTGCGGCACATTACTCGATTGGACAACAGAGTTAATCGTGTTTCACCATTGCCATGTACATGTGTTCTTGGTTCTCAGAAATCGCAGTGTAACTTCTTAGTTAGCCAAGTAATGGTGCGTGGGACTTGGCGCGAACTGAGCGACGGTGTGCTCAAAGTTTTACGATGGTGAAAGTGTTAGATAAAATGGATGAAGATCGAGCGAGGGCAATTGACAAGGATGCTGGAATCAAAAACTGTTTCAGACGGGCATGGCTTGAAAAAAGTGTAACCGTGCAGATAGGACCGAAAACGGTATCAACATGTCTAACCGAACAGATACAAAAAGTGGACATTTTCGGCAAAGTGCTGTGGATTCTGTGTTCCGATAGGAGCAAAAAATATCCAGGAGGAAACTCAACCCGACCATCGACAGACATTTTCAATGTTTTTCCAAATTGGTCATTCTCATCCCTGGTGTTTGCTCAGACACGTAAAAAATTAGAGGGAACATTTCCTACAACCTGCACAAAATTGTGATTATCTGTATGTAGTGTATACTAAATCACACGGTCCCTGTAGAGGTGGATGACATAGACAAGCTCTTCTTGTCATCATCCTCAGGGAGGCTGAGTTTGCCATTTGGTGGTGTCTAACTCAAACAAACCATACAGGCACTCAGTGGGGTTCTCCTGGCAGTCTCTGCATGCTTACATGCAAACGAATCGACCATGCTTTCATCTGCAAAGTCTGTTGGTGTTCTCGTGTCATTTCAGGCCAAATTCATCAGATGAGTTGTAGATCAGTGTCAGTTGCTTGGCTCACATTGAAGATGGAGGGAGGAAAGAACAAACAGATTCCGCAATGTAACAGAAGCACAGATGAGATGAAAAAAAAAAGTATTTTGAAATGCACTAATTCAAACAAAATCAAGAAAATACCTACCTGGTGTACAAAAATGTGATTATTTGAATACAAAATTATGAACAAATACATCTTCTATGTGTACACAAAAATAATAAAACAGACTTAAATTGGCAAATAAATTATCAACATTTCTGGTTGCTGTTCTACATTACTTTTTTGCTGCTTACTAAATTAATTTGTTGGGGAGTTACCCAGAATATGTAAAAGGGTTAGGTTAGGGTTAGGTTAGTTTGAGTCTTATCCTTATCTATATGGGGTGGACAGGTGTCTTTATGCAGCTAACGACCTCACACATGTGCATCTGATTCAGGATAATATATGGAGTGGAGGTGGACTTTTAAAGGCGGAGTAACAGGTCTTTGAGGATCAGAATTCTAGCTGATAGGTGTTCAAATACTTATTTGCAGCTGTATCACACAAATTAATTGTTAAAAAAAATCATACATTGTGATTTCTGGATTTTTCTTTTTAGATTATCTCTCTCACAGTGGACATGCACCTACGATGAAAATTTCAGACCCCTCCATGATTTCTAAGTGGGAGAAGTTGCAATATAGCAGGGTGTTCAAATACTTATTTTCTTCACTGTATAGTCTAGTCTAGAATTCCATGCCATAAATTAGTTGTCCCAGCAATTAAACGTTTCCTGACAGCCATGGTATGCTACCGTATGCCGTGGCAGTACTGGTTGACTAAATTTGCCACATTTGTCAGCTACCCTGCTGTTAGACTTCTTGTGTGCGCACATGTGTGTGTCTTGTTTGGCTGTTAGATCAAGCAGAATGGAGAATCTGCATCCCCTTTATATGGGAACAGTTTTTCTGTGTCACAGAGGAGTTACTTTGACTTCCTGTGTGATTTCTTTGTATTTTAATTGAAGTTTTATTGAGGATCAGAGTCAATCACTCGAATAGAACAGGATTTCTAAGGGGTGAGAGAGATAAATAAAAGACAGACAAAGCGCCAGAATGAGAAAACTAAATCATTCCATCTGTACAACAACAATTTAAAAAAAGGGGTGTGACTAGAGATTGTAGCACTACACCCTGTGAAGGAAGAACAGGACAACATAGGACAGGAGAAGAAACATGCACGATAAGGATCGTGAACCCAGCTATACAATTGGAATCTTTTTCCATCTAAGCCTATCATGTACATCTTCCTCTCTAACACCAACTGCCCTCACGTCTTCCCTCACACCATCCATCATCCGTTTGCCTAGCAGCTCCATCCTCAGAACCCTTCTACCAATATACTAACTCTCGCTTCTGGACATGTCCAAACCATTAGTCTGCTCTCTCGAACCTTGTCTATAAAACATCCAACTTTGGCTGTCCCTCTAATGAGCTCATTTCTAATCTTATTCAACCTGCTCACTCCTAAAGAGAACCACAACATCTTAATTTCTGCCACCTCCAGTTCTGCTTCCTGTTGTCTCTTCAATGCCACTGTCTCGAATCCGTACATCATGGCCGGCCACACCACACAGAGACTCTTCTGTCACAAAACACACCGGACACCTTCTGCCAGTTGTTCCAACCTGCTTAGACCCATTTCTTCACTTCCTTACTACACTCACCATCTGGAATGTTGACCGTAAATATTTGAAGTCGTCCGCCCTCGCTATCTCTTCTCCCTGGAGCCTCACTGTTCCTCATCCTCCCCTCTCATTCACACACACAATTTCCATTTTACTTTAAATAATCTTAATTTCTCTCCTTTCCAGTGCATGCCTCCATCTTTCTAATAGTTCCTCCACCTGCTCCCTGCTTTCACAGCATGTCACAATGTCATCTGCGATTATCATAGTGCAAGGGGATTCCAGTCTAACCTCGTCTATTAGCCTATCCATTACCACAGCAAACAGGAAGGGGCTCAGAGCTGATCCCTGATGCAGTCCCACCTTCACCTTAAATTTTCTTTCGCACCTACGGCACACCTCACTATTGTTCTGCTGCCATCATACATGTCCTGTACTATTCTAACATATTTCTCCGCCACACCAGACTTACGCATGCAGTACCAAAGTTCCTCTCTTGTTACTCTGTCATAAGCTTTCTCTTGATCCACAAATACACAATGGAGCTCCTTCTGACCTTCTCTGTACTTTTCCACAAGCATCCTCAAGCCAAATAATGTGTCTGTGTTACTCTTTCTAGGCATGAAACCATACTGTTGCTCGCAGATACTTCTGTCCTAAGTCTAGCCTCCACTACTCTTTCCCATAACTTCATTGTCTGGCTCATCAACTTTATTCCCCTATAGTTCCAACAGCTCTGAACATCGCCTTTGTTGGGAAATGGGAAGGAGCACACTTTTCCTCCATTTGTCTGACATCTTCTTGGCTGCTAGTATTCTGGTGAATTAAGTTGGTCAAAAGCTCCACAGCCACCTCTCCAAATTGCTTCCATACCTCCACCGGTATGTCATCAGGACCAACTGCCTTTCCATTTTTCATCCTTTGTAGTGCCTTTCTAACTTCCCCCTTACTAATCATTGTCACTTCTTGGTCCTTCACACTTCCCTCTTGTACTCTTCCTTCTCTCTCATTTTCTTCATTCATCAACTTTTCAAAGTATTCTTTCCATCTATTTAGCACACTACTGGCAACAACACTTTTCCATTGCAATCCTTAATAACCATTACCTGCTGCTCATCCTTCCCATTCTATCCCTCTGTCTTCCCAACCTGTCGAGATCCTTTTCTCCTTTCTTATCCAACCTGGTGTACATGTCATCATATACCTCTTGTTTAGCCTTCGCCACCTCTACCTTTGCCCTATGTCACATCCCAAAGTATTCCTTTCGCCTCTCTTCAGTCCTCTGTGTCCCACTACTTCTTCGCTAATCTCTTTCCTTGTATGACTCCCTGTAGTTTGGGGTTCCACCACCAAGTCTTCTTCTCCCCTTTCCCTACCAGAAAACACCCAAAGTGCTCTCCTATCTGTCGCTCTGATCACCTTGGCTGTAGTAGTCCAGTCTTGCAGGACCTCCTCCTGTTCATCGAAAGCCTCTTATCTCTTTCCGAAAGGCCGCGCAACATTCTTCCTTTCTCAGCTTCCACCACATGGTTCTCTGCTCTACCTTTGTCTTCTTAATCTTCCTACCCACCACCAGAGTCATCCTTCACACCACCATCCTATGCTGTTGAGCTACACTCAGTCAGTAATCTCCTTCAGATTACATCGTCTGCACAAAATATAATCCACCTGCGTGCTTCTACCTCGCTCTTGTAGGTCACTATATGTTCCTCCCTCTTCTGGAAATAAGTGTTCTCTCCAACCATCTCCATCCTTTTTGCAGAGCCCATCACCATCTGTCGCTCAAAGGTCCTTTCCTGGATGCCGTACTTACCCATCACTTCTTCATCTTCCCTGTTTCCTTCACCAATATGTCCATTACAATCTCCACCAATCACAACTCTCTCGCTGTCTGGGATTCTCAGATCTACTTTTATCTAGCTCCTTCCAGAATTTCTTTCAACTCTAGGTCATATCCTACCTGTGGGGCATAGCTGCTAATCACATTATAAATAATGCCAATCTGATACTCTTTTCACCTCCAAGACATTCTTAGCCAGCTCTTCGTTTAAAATAACCTCTACTCCATTTCTCTTCCTATCTACTCCATGGTAAAATAATTTAAACCCTGCTCCTAAACATCTAGCCTTACTACCTTTCCACCTTCTTTCTTCAGTATACACCCTGAACTGGTCATCAACCAATCCCACGACGCGCATAAACAACCATTCTCATGCTTTAGATTCTTTAATGCTTGTTTGGTGACTGTGGGAGAAAACTGAAGTACCCAGAGAAAAGCCACACAGGCGCATGGAGAACATGCAAATCCCACACAGGCTGGGGTGGGATTTGAACCACGGTCCTGAGAACTGTGAGGCAGATGTGCTAACCAGTAGTCCTCTGTGCAGGCTGGGCAAATATTGACTTTCCAACTGCAATTAAATCCTGTTAAAAACACTGCAAGGTCCTGAGGGAGCATACTGACAGTTACCTCTAAAACTGGCTTCACTTTATGACACATACTTTGTGTAAAACTTTGAGTTCTTGCTGTGTGGAAACCAGACGATACAGGAAAACTTAAAATACTTCGTGCTGGTAGGTCCACTTTCAAAGCAAACACCTACTTTTTTGCTGTTATCGTTTTTCATGTTTCTTTATTTATATCCTTATTTCAGTACATGCTGTGTTTTATCCAACAACCGCAGCTTGAATCTAAATAATTTTTTTTTATCATTTTTTGCTGTTGTTTGATTAAAAGTCGGGCTGTTACTAAGATCACATGAGCACAGCTACTGTCTTTATCAATAATAAGGCCATGAAATGAAAAGATTTAGAAGACAAAATGGGATTGAGATAGAGGCCGCACAGGTGTGAAAATGTAATGAAAACTACTTCAGGAAAAAAACAGAATTATTGCACCTAGCGAGAGATACGTGCTCATGACTTGAGTTGTCAGAAGTAGAATCAATTAAATTGGGGAAAATGGTGGAAAATGTCAGCTCGAGAACACCAAAGAATTGAAGAAACAACAGGGAGCAAGTCGTGCACATGAGAGGAAATGATAGAAAGCCTGTGATTGACAGTTGGGGGCATAAAGCGCCAGACAGAACAAGGAAATTGAATGTTAACATCACATTTTCCAAAATCTGCAGATAAATGATGCTGTGTGAGCAAAACATCATCAAGCATGGAAGTCGTGTGTGAAAGTTGAACTGGCTTGGCTTTATGTCACATAACTCGCTCCATATGTCATAGTGTGATGTAGCCATGGAAATAAGCTTTGTTATTCATGACGGTGCTGCTTTTGATCTGCCTCATTGAACTCAGGAAGAAGAAAGAAAGTTGTGCTGAAGGAGAACATTTAGAAAAGAAATGAATCTAAAGTATCCAAAGTTGTGCTTAGGTTTTGTTAGGTTTTTATGTTAACAGAATTTATTTAGAGAGGGTGACATTTCACATTAGTATTTGTAATGTATTTTCTTGGTCCCCTGTTCCAACTCCTAATGGAGGGCGGTGGGGCCTCCATGTTGCTCCTTGAGCCCGCTTCCTCTTCTTCTTTCTGGTCCTTGCTTTGGGCTGCATTTGCCTAATTGCGTGGGGGTGTGCTGTGGAGCATGGGGCCTGCTGTGGGGTTGTTTTGTCCCTGCTTGGTCTGGGGGACAAGTCCATCTCTCACACTTGGGGACGGGTAGCGGGTGGTGGTTGGCCTCACCCCCTGCGGTGCGGATATAGTAATTATAGGACACTTCTGACTGTTATTTTGCATCCGAAATGGTGTGAATTGTGTGTGTTTCTGCAGACACACACCCCTTGGAACTTACCCGCTGGGTGTGGGGCCACTCAGTCATTGTGACAAATAACCTATAACTGCGAATTTACACTTACAACATCCTACAGATGTTGATAATTTACATCCCCACTCCCACCACACTTCAGTTGTACAGCCGGGTCCACGACCTCTCTCCTTGTCCTGTCCGCCCTTGCGTATATTGTCCTGAAAACAAAGAAAGAAACCACAGTAGCATCTTAAATAGTCCACCATGACACAGTAAAACTTTTCCGACAAAAATTATTTATGAGGAATGAATTCAGATTTTGGACCTCACTCTTAATATTCCTTAGCGCTTCGTATCACTCTTGCTGTTAAGAGATGGAGCCTATTGGATTACGGGGGGGAATCAATACATCATCAATCAATTCAAGGGAATCAGTTCAATTAGCGGTGCAAATGTCCCAATATTTTTTAACCTGTTGTAGATGTTTTTTTAATCCTTCAAACATTTGCTCCTTCAACACAGATGGAGCAGCAACACACACAAACGGGATACAAAACTATTGCACTTAAAGGCATATATCCTCTGGATCTTAGTAGTTGTCAGTACTGACCGGTATGTTGCTCCCCAATGCAGTACTGCATTTAATAAGCTGCACAACTCAAAATTTGAGCTTTCAAAAATTTTGAAGAAAAAAACCAAAACATTTTCATGGTTAATATTTAATGTTCCGTGTTCATATGTCCATAAATTTTACAAGGTAGGTTTTCCTGAGGGCCACGATCTAGCTGGGGTGTAAAGGATGAGCCACAATACCAGAGGGAACACTGAAAATTGGGCTTCCTAACTTTTGCTAATTTAGGAAGCCAGATTTTGAAAACTGCACAGTATTCTAGATGGGCATTTGCCAGTTTCCAGGAAAACCCTAAAACAGTATCACACATATAATGAGTCATGGGAAAATCGAAAGGCTTCATCCTTGCCAGTAAATGTCTGTTTTGGACCTGAAGACCCTGTTGATGCTGGAAAATGACTATGAGGACATTGGTAGACATCTTTACGAGACGACATATTGCAAATATGTTCCGACGTGCCATAACGTGTAGCCTTCTTTGACTAAATAAATAAAATATGACCACCTTCATCATTTCATCCCTCTGTTGTGATACGTGAAGGGCCTTCATTCTTTTTCATTTTCCATTCTCTTTATCACCCAACAATCGTTCTGTCCCCATCCACCATTATCCCTTCACTTTTCTTCCTCTTTTCTGTTTGGCCTTTTGTTGCTCTGCCGTGTGCTATCAAATGATCAAATCTTGAGCCTCTTTCATCAAGCTCATGGCCTTCAGACACCAAGCAAAGAAAAAAAAAGTTCAGGGCTGTGGAGACACAGAATAGAGGGTACTCAAAATTACCTCCATAGTGGAACATATTTGTACACCTCACAGAGTGAACCTTGACCTTTCTAGCAGTCTGCATTGACCTCCTGCGACACTCTCCAACAGGGAGCCCTGATAACAATTCAATATATGCTTGCATTGTGTTCCATAGAAATCCTCATTGCTCATACTCGACGTTAACTTTGGTCTGCGTTTTGCCGCGTTCCTGTTCAAGCACATGAGGCTATTGTGGAACCCAAGGCCCCCAGCAGGGATAAGAGAGGCTTGACAGCGAGGGTTTTCACTTTTTTTTTTTTTTTTTTTGCATCCAAGCAGCTGCATAATCAAACCGGTCAATTGTATACCTGCCATCCCTTTTCAAAGTTCTTTTATCAATTATCCCAGATGCCCCTCATTTTTTTTATGCCTCTTTTGTCATCACGCCCTGGTTTGAATCTGTATTCCCAAAGAGATCAATTTCTCTTTCTTCTCAAGTCTCTGGTCAATAAATAAACAAATAGTGTTGCATTATTCTTGCCTTTCATAGCTGTTTTGAAGACTTTTATCTGAAACTTTAAAATTGGTTCTGGGGTGCTTTCCAATAGTTATTCTGAAGTCTACAAAAGCTCACTAGTTTATTATTTTTCAGATTGATTTTCCAGTTTTGTCTAGTGAAATTATCATCCTCCCTCTTTTTTTCATAGTTTTTTGAATAGCTCATGCAAGTTGCAACTGTAAAATATAATAAAACTGAAAGCTTCTTTTTGATTGGCAACCTAAAATTGTCTAGTACCTGTCAGCAAAATGTTTTTTTTTTTTTTTTAAAGGTTGGTTTTAAGAGGTCATGTGTAAGCAAAATAGGATTTAATTTTGTCCGGGTGCTCTCAAAGCATGCAGCTTTAACCGTCAGTTCACCGAGACAAAGTCTGAGTATTTGCCCTGTTCAAGTACAGTCAATGTCATTTAGAAGTGCTTGGATGGAAGAGGTGGACTCAAGCGCAATCTGAATTTTAGGCAATGTGATTGTTCTACCCGCTAGTTATAAAGTGTAGGATTGATGGATGGATGGATAACAGTTACCAAGCAAATTTGTACAATTTTTTTTGTATTGGGATGAACCAATGTATCATCTCATTTTCGAGGGGCTCCCATAAAGTATTATGGCCACACACGCAAACAATGTTGGCAAGAATAACAATTAGCATTACAAGTATCTTGTTCTTTTCCTTTCAGCTTGTCCCATTAGGTAATTGTATGCTTTTTTTCCCCCCAGTTTTCATTTGTTGGAATTCACTGTGCTTCAACAGTGTGGAAGGACAGGCTCAGTGAAAATGCAATGCACTTCAATGTTTGTGGAATATATAAATATGATCACAGATTTCTGTTTTCCATTATGTAATACAAAGTTATTTTTATACATTTTAAAGTTTACATTTTTGCTCTGACATTTTAACATTAAATTATCCACCTAGCATAGTAGAGATTTTTTTTTTTTTTTAATTCACCTCATTGTCAATGACTTCTTCTCGTTTTCTTTTAGAACTACCTGGTCAACCATGGATGAAGAAGGCGAATAGAAGCTTTTCTGACAGACTTTGACTATACCTCTAAGAGTGTCACCTTGTATCACAAGCTGGTGTTGAATTATGGGAGGTTTAAGTTCCTTTTAGCATGGCTTGTTGTTTATTGTTCTATAATACTACTTATCTCCCGTACCATCCATTGAAATTGGGCTATAAGTGTGCACTGCTCCATTTCACACAGGACGAAAAAAAGAGTCAATCATGGCTTTGCAGTCATAGTCAAGAGACTTCCAATGCAATCTTTTATGAGATCATTACAAGCTGTTTGCTCAATTAATAGGGTTAAGATGCATTCAGGACTCTTTCTTGCACACATGAACATCAACTTCAATTTACGTCCATATTTCCGCTGGTTGTGTAGCGGTTTAAAAAAAAAAAATGCTTTGAAGACTGTATTCATTATTATTCGGATGGGTCGCTTTCTATTTCATGTAGGATGTTTGCATCCTCATGACCGTGACTTAAATACACCAGGCCTACATTGTATTGCATTATTTGTTTTAATTAAACTTTTCCTGGTTTGTTCTGGTGTTTTTTGTGTTTAACTTGTGAACACAATCCACGCTTGTCCAACTAGAAAGCCTTAGTTGTACAGTGAGATGAAATCGCTTTTTCAGTGTCACCTGCTGGCATTGTCAACTGTTTTTCACTCTCATTTGAAATGGAAAAAAAATGTTCATAAGATTGTAAGCTGCACTACACCGTCATTGCATTGATTTCTCTCAGTTGAGAAATTGTGCATAGTTTTTTGGGATAAAGACCAGCACTGCCAAGGTGGATTCGTAAATTGAATGTGTGTATCACACATTTGAACCTCTCATGAACAAGCGTCGACTTATGATAATTACGTATTGAAGCTGTGTTAGAAAGCTTATATTAACTCGACAGGTAATTGTAACATTCTTAACTGTCAAGTGTAAGTAGCGAGACCATTGTGGGGACCCAGAATAAGATGAAATGTATTAAAACACACTGGAGACTTTACTACCATGACTTTCCTGAGGATGGTCATTCTTTTTAAAACTGTGCTAAAATAAAGCAAAGGAACAAGCTAAACATCTGCCGAGTTAGAGGTCACTCTGTGCAGTAGCTACCAATACAAAATAACACTTTTGATCATGTCCATCTGCATTATATTTGCATGTGGCAGGATCATTACAAAACATATTAAGGTAACGTTTCTACTACCATAATAACTACTTGATTGCTGCTAGTAATCCTTCAGAGGTTCCTTGTTGTACAGGTCAAATGTCTTTTAAAATCTTATAAAAGATGAAAAAAGAACCCTGGAAATGCACCAAAATTGTATGAAGATTTTCCTCTGCTCTGATTAATTGAAATTAGTTTCTACTAATCCTGCTCAAGTAAAAGAGAGTGGTGAAAGTGTCCTTGATGGAGGTAGCAAATGCAATTTTTTTTATAACCTTCGTCAACCTGTGTCTTACGTGACAAAATAATGAAATAGATTCTTGCTGTTGAATAAGAAAAGCTCACTGCAATTTTACTCAAATGTTGATTGTAATGTTCTCAAACGCCAGTTTGTCACAAATCTGACACTTAAGAGTACTACTACTAAACTTGGTCTGAGTGATTTTAGTTTTTATCAAGAAAAACAATGAAAAAAATCTCGAGCTAGCTCTCAACTAATCTCTCAAATTAAACTCTTATGAGCTATTTCTGTTATCCTCATATTTGTCCAGAAAAACAGACCTTTAGTTGAAACTGCTGAAGCAAGGGTGGCCTAATCATTTTTTCCATGACTGTATGAAGTCTAGTGTTGGTGGTGGAGACAACTCCTCTCTTAGGACACTAATGCCATAAATTCATCATCGTTTTGGCTCTCGTCTAACGTTTTATAGATGAAGTCCCAAGCATGGCCTCTCCATATGCATAGGCAGTTGACACCTTTAAGAACGCGCCAGCTGTGTGAAGGTGAGCACTCATCTACTTGATTGACTTCACATAACACATTTTCACTCAAGTGGCTCCATGTCCTTCCTGTCTTTGCCGTGGTTATTTTAATTGCTCTGCACTGTCAAGTGAGGCCAGTTGTGCTCATTTTCACACGGACGTACGGACATTTCTTAATAAAAGACGTCAGCACGGCCTTGGCAGGAGAGTGCAGGCATGCAGATGTTGCTACGGAAACAGCAGCAAGCGAGGGCAGCGGGGAAAGTGATGAAGATGAAACTCTGTGAATTCCAATGTCTTTCTCACTTTCCTCATGGTTAATCCCATACCATATCAAATTGCTGGGTGGGGGGGGTTGTATGTGCGTGCATTTGGACAGAAAATATAGAAATGTGAATTCAGAAACTTGTCAATGTTGATGTAGTAGTTCACTCGCTGGACTTTGTTGCCGGCAAGGCACATTTATTTGCCTGGCACAATTCAACAAGTTGATTCAAAGTGCTTTACAAAAACATCAAATACAAGTAAAATACACTAAATACAAGCATGATTTAAGATTAAAACAAAAAAGAAATAAGAAGAATGGATAAAATCACTAGTTAAAATATGATTATGTTTGGAAAAGTAACTGCTGGGAAATTGTTCCAGAAATGTGAAGCATAAAAGCTGAATGGAGCTTTTCCATATCTGGTCCTGACTCTGGGAACTGATAAAACAAAAAACAGATCCAGATGACCTGAGGGATCTGGAGGGTTCACACTGGGTCAGGAAGTCACTGATGTGTTTTGATCGTAGACCATTCAGAGCTCTATAGACCAGCATCAGAACTTTAAAATCTGTCCTCTGATAAACAAGCAGCCAGTGTAAAGACCTCTGAGCTGGACTGACCTGGCCACTTATTTTGGGTTTAGTCAGGAAAGTCGGCTTCAAAGAACAAGCCGTAAAGAAAATTGACTCATCGTTTTGCCCAACTCTTTGTCTGCTCCCTGAATGATCTGCAGCCTAACTTTAATGCAAATGGTAAATGGGCTTTCACTTGTGCAGTGCTTTTCTTCTTTCAAGACACCCAAAGCACTTTAACCCTCAAGGACATCATCAAATCCAAAACACCTTTCAGGTGGAAAGACAACCGCTTGCTCCTCAGCTGTGCCGTCCCTTAATCGTCAATAACGTGAGACCAAGGTTGGCTGCTGGAATATTTTTACATAGTGAAGAAAAGTTGTTTTTGAGTACTGCCTTCTCGATCAATAATTAAACGTATCATCTGGTCTTTTAGGTCCATTGGTTCAAGGGGATACTGTTTCACGGTTGCCTTTGTTGTTGCTTTGTTACTTGTTACGGAAAGGGAAGTAAAAACGGCTACTGTAAAGGACCAAGAGCTGAGGAAAATCCAATTTGTTGCGTCCTAGCCAATACCACCCATAGCGACACCCCCGACTTGGAGGTCAACTGCAGTAGATTTTCAAAATTGTGCACGTGGATTAGAGAGGATTAAGAAGCCGTCAACCGCTTTGCTAGCACTACGTCAAACAGTTTCTTGTTCTGTACTTATCACCGTCATCACTTTTGCCATCACAAAACCCTGCCAGCCCACACCCCACAAAGAGAGCAAGAAAACTGTTTAAAACATTTTTTTTCTAATGCTTGTCCTCATTCATGTTGAGATGGACTTTGTGCTTAGCTGACTTTGGGTGAGAGGTGGGATACATCATGGACTGGTATCCAGCCAATTCCAGGTCACATGGGCTACAGTAGAGTCAAGGAACCTTTTACAATTAATAACAATTAATACAATTAATAAGGACAATTCATCCTTAAACATGCATGGAATATGGGATGAAAAAAAAAAATCCAAATTCTATAAAGGGTGGCTAGAGCCAAGATTCAAACTGTGAGGCAGACATGCATACCACTAGTTTGATGTACTGAAGAAAAGCCATAGACAGGAAATGTATATTTGTTTTGTAGTGTGTGGGGGGAAAAGTAACACTCTACAGCAAGGCAACTCTCTTTGTCTTCTGAGAAATCCAAGCCTCTATTTGCAGACCGCACCACGGCACCACAGCCATGCTTGCATATTTGTGTGTGCAACCTCTGCGGAATCCGAACACATTCTCCATTCCGTCACCCTGATTAAAGACTTCCACTTCCCTAATGCCATTAGAACAGATGAGAAAAAGAGAGGGATTTTAGCGAATGGTCAGACTGCTTAACTTCCACCGTCGTGCAGCAAGAGAGCAATTTAATCCCTGTGTCGTAGCCCAGATTAGTGCTCCATTTTATCACCACTGGCTCTTTTTTCTGGACCTTGCTTTTTTTTCCCCACCCTTCATCCTCATCCCTCCTTTCATCATCTGCTCTTTCTTTCAGTAATGCTTCTCCTGGTACTCAGTGGCTTAATGCTCGATAATGCCGTGGCTTCCCTTTATCTGTCTATTGTCATTACTCATTCTTCAGGACAATATGCTGTTATTGTGAAGGTTCTGTCAAGCTGAAATCGTGCTGCTGTGTGTGGAAAAGAGGGGAGGTGCACAACATCCTTTTTCGATGTCCATATATTGTCCATTATGAAGTGGAATTAGATACAGAAAAGGAGGATAATTTTGAAGGAAAAGTTCTGATGGTATTTTACAGGGAGAACTCAACTGTTGAGAGTGCAGGAAACATTTAAAGGTCAAGTGTCATCCCTATAAACATTCTAAAATATATATTGTAATGAAAAATAAATGTAACATTATTCACTTCAATGTCTATACGAAAAAATAAACATGAGCAGAGAGCACGTTTATCCATACGGAAAGTTGGGGAAGTGTCATTCGACGACATCCAAGTGGTCACCATATTGGCTGCATCCCACGTCACCCTGGACATTCGCCATTGAAAACACACGGTCGACCCTACTATGGGAGACAAACACGCCCCTTCAATCATGGAAGCTCTTTTCGAAGAAGAGAACATCACACAACCGAGTGAAGTTACCGGGGCAATATTACCCTATTGTTTCAAGCCATATTCAGATGATATGCGATTACGGCCAAACCGCCTCCCCGTCTGATCCACTTCTGAGGCAGAGATGAGCCACCCAGGCCGATGATGAGAAGAAAATGTGCCCCCCTGGCCTTGTCGGCCGGGGTGGGTCATCGCGCCGCCGAGCCGGGCCACTTTATGGCATTGTTCATCACCGCCTCCGTCCACAATGAACAACATCGTCGAGCCAGGGCGCTTTATGGTGTTGTCGTCGCAAACGGCTGAGTGCGGCATTGTCTGCAGTGTTCTTCAGAGCTGCCGCCATCCACGAGCCCGACGCGCAGCCTTCCCCGAAGCCGTGACCGGCGGACGCAGCGGCTGGGGTGGCTCATTTTGGGCGCCGAGGTGGCTTATCACGGAGCCAAGCCGGGCTGCTTTACGCCGTTGTCGTCACATGCGGCTGAGTGCGGCAATGTCGGCAGCGTTGTTCAGAGCCACCGCCATCTGGGAGCCCGGCGCGCAGCCTTCGCTGGTGAGGCGACACAGCAGCCTTCGCCGGCGAGCCTGACGCCGTCCGACGCACACATCGACACATTTACACACCTGTCATACGTTCGCGGATCTTTTGTTATGCCCCAAACTATTGCTTTTTTTAGTAGCTGTATACACACCTACCTGTCATTTGGAACCCACAAAGCTCTTGTCCATTACACCCGTGCAATCCATTTTGCACGACAAACCGGGTCTCTTACAAAGTTATGAAGGGTAAATCCATCCTCCCGAGTGTTCAAGCAACATCCAGTAATGGAACGAGCCGGCATTTTGGCTAACACGAAGGAACAACGAGCTACCTTCCCGCAGGTAAAACTAATGGAAACAAACGAGTCTGCTTGAGGGCGCGCCTGCCCCGTACGTCACTTCCTGCTTCTTCTCGAAAACAAATCCCTCAAGAGGATTTTCATGGCGGAAGTTACAAAAATCCATATACGTCAAAATAATGTTTTGTGGTGAAAAAAGTCATGGGTCCATACTGGCTCCCGTTTTTTTTCATTAATAACATACTAAAAATCATGTATTTCATGACGGTAACCCTTTAAATTTCAGACTTAACTGTATAATCACATGTTTGTGTTGACTTCAGTCTTTTATTAAATGTTTCCTTCTTTGTGCTGTATATCTGCTGGGAACGATGCTACCTGAAGAGGTTCTCATGTTGTGGCTGATCAATGGAAGACCGGCCTTGTCCCTTCATACGTGAGTGTTTAATACCACGGCAGGGGAGGTTAAAATCAGATAGTGTAGATGAAGAGGTGCTGTCGAGGTCTCTCCACCCTGCAGATATGCCTCAAGAGTTTTTCACTATTTCGTTTTAATGCTTTATGACACTTGCTGTGGAATTCACATTTTTCAACGCGACACCATTTGCACGTCTGATGCCTGCTAACAAATGCTCAATGTCAACAACCCTTTGAAATGTCCATCATCATGATTCTGGCTCCAGCAGGCATGCCCGCAACCTTGACTCGTGCAATATTTCTGGAGCGAGTGCGACCCAGCGTGCATTTCGTCCTCACGGGCAACACTCTGCTAAAGATGTTCTGACAGTGTGTTCGGAAACACACAATCAGAACGCGGATTTTAGGTTGGAGATATTGACGAGCTCAGAGGGGCTGTCAGCTCTCTTTGACAGCAATCTATGAAGTGACCGCTAAAGTTTCTTATTTTGACAGAGAAGACGTCAACAATGGCAACTCCTACAAGAAAAAAAAGGGGAAACGCAAAGTGGAGCCTGACAGAATTTACTATGAATTGCAGCAAAACTGTTGTCTGTCTCCATGTGCCCTGCAATTAGGTGGCAACTGGTTTAGGGTGTACACCGCCTCGTGCCTGATGACAGCTGGGATTGGCTCCAGGACTCCCCTGACCCTCGTGAGGATAGGCGGCTCAGAAAATGGATGGTAGGGTTTTTAGCTTGCACTTTTTTTGTAAATTGCTGAGGATTAGAATTGATGTTTTGAAATGTAATTATAATTCCACTGTGCATTGGTAAATGCTATAAGATGTGTTAAGAATATGTTTTACACATTTTGATCACCCTCCAGGTTTGGTACGACTCGTTCGCAAAATATTCAGGTCATGAGACTGAAAGATGAAGTCACATTTGCAAAGCATGTGTTTTGGAATGTGGGTGCAAGCCCGATTGATTACCTGTAAAAAAAAAAAAAAAGAAAAAATTGAAAAACCTGCAAATTAAGAGTATGGGGAGAACATGCAAGTCAGGATTCAAACCGATAACCACTCTACTGTGGGGCAGATGCACTAAGCACATCTAACATCCCTATGCCTTTGTTTTTATTATGTTATATTTTAATGGCTGTGCCAATGTGAATTTTGTGTCTGGTAAGACAAAAATGGATCAATATTCTGCTCTGGGTCTAGCAAAGAGACAAACACATTGCACTAATGAATGAATGAATAGCATAGCAATGAATAGCATCTACTCATGAATCAACAGAGTGCTGTATGTACTTGTAAACATTTTATACATTTAGGATGCCAACAAGCCTACTGGGTCACATTATTAGAGGATTAGATGAATACAGCCACTACCTGCAAACTAAAAATGTATTATTAACAATGAGCCGGGGGCAAAACATCAATTTATTTTCTAGCAGCCACTCTGAGGCTGAAACTGCCCCCTGGACATCATTATTTACCCGGCCATAGCCACACTGCATTTTTTATATGGCTCCATCCACAGGTTTGGAGCCAAACCCAACCTAATGATGCGTGGCACAATTCCTGGTCTGCCTCTCCCTCCGCTCCAGTGATTGACACACACACACACACACACACACACACATAATAGACACCAAGATGAAGAACATTCCCGCCAGTCATTCCCCAACTATGCAGAGGTTGCATGTAAATGGGCAAAAGCGTGTGCCTTTTTTCCTATCAAAATATTCTTTTATTATGTTTCATTTTTGTTTCAAGGCTGTCCCTAAACCGTGTGATTGCTGAGTCTCCAAACAGGGACAGCTAAGCAGCCATAATAATATTATTGATCATATTACACTGGAACCTACGGTTAAAAAAGGTCAAATACAATCTATTCTATTACAGAGGATGCCAGTGAACTTCACAATACATACCCGGGTCACCGTTATAAAAATATTAGCTGCAGTTAGTGTTTAAAGCATTATTTTAACATTTGTAAACGTCACAAAGCGTAAAGATAAGAAATGTCTTAACTTTAATGATGAATGATAAAGGTGTAATGTGAAGGTAAATAGTGTGTTTAATTGATCCATCAAGTTGTTGTAAATCCTGAAACACAAAACATTTAAATAAAAAAACACAAAACAACAGACTTTTAAGTCTATAATCAAATATTTTGGAAACGTTTGCGAGGTCATGAATACATCTGCTCACATTCAAGCATGATGAGTCTTTGTGGGGGAGAATGAAGGACAACTTTGCACTCACGTTTACCTCGAAAATGAACGCACTTCAAATTAGAGTACCAGAATTCTTCCAACAGTCCAACCTAAGTTTAAAAAAAAAGGGGGGGGGGCAGTGAAATACACTGCTACACAACCTGACAACAGCACACTATCCGCCTGGGCTTAAGTGTCTACATGTGTGTACGAAACAATACAGAGATGGATGTTTGTAATGGAAGACAGCGCTGTCAACTCCCATCCGGCTATTAAAGTGGACCCTGAGCCCCCCAACCACGTAGCTGCTAATGGAGCCTTGATTGGCAGGTACAGACATGGAGACCATCACTGTGTCTGTCTCACTCACTCGTTGTGTTGTGCGTTCGTACATGTGTGCGCGTGCGCGCATGACATCAACTTATCAGTGTTCGCTGCAACAGGTGGACGGGAGCGAAACGAGAACTGCCAGACAAACCGACTGAATGGGGGTTGTTCAAGTAACATATTACAGCATCCTTGTGGCGTGATGCACTTCGTGTATCCAGTCAAAATGCACAACTGCGGCAGGCGTTCAACCAATGGCACTGCAGACACAAAAAAAAAGGCTACCTTTGTCCAAACATACGGCCTATGATGATTCCAATATGGCATTTTGTATTATATATATATGTATAGTTTTTTTTTTTTTGCAAAAGATTAATCCAAAGTTTAAAATGTAAAGGCTTGAAGGCTATCTTTGCAGCGCACATTCAGATGGACCCAAATGAGTACTTTAATGGGGTAAAATGTCTGTAAAACGTGCAAGGTCTGTGGCTATGTTTTTCTCAGAATAATCCAAATGGATTCATTGTAGCTAGAAAAAGAGATCGTATTATCTGAATGTTTTCCTTTGATAATGTATATTATTGCTGCATGCTAATTATGAAGCCATCCACTTTCCTAGTGAGCAAAAGTATTGCAACAGAAATGATTAAATACACTCGAAGTGAATAAAAATGTTTCGTGGCACTTGAAACACTGAAAGACAGAATGTCATCAGTTGGAATCCTGGCTCTGACTGTCTTCTGTTGAAGTGCGGTTGGGCAAGACACAAAATTCTAAATTGCCTCCAGGTCAGCTTTGTGAATTACAAAGGGTTCTCAAATTCCTTACCTGGTGAAGGAAAGGGAAACACACACTCACGCGGATATATATATATATATATATATATATATATAGAGAGAGAGAGAGAGAGAGAGAGAGAGAGAGAGAGAGAGGAGAGAGAGAGAGAGAGAGATTAAAGTGTAAGAGTGGTTCTGACTAAGAACTGTTGATGTACACATGATGTACATGTTCGAAATTGAGGAAAGTAAAACAAAACAAAACAAAAAAGGCTAATGGGTGATGTCACAACAGGTGGAAGGACGGAAAAAGTTTTTTTTGCCCCAGGAAACAAGCCGGCTGCCTTCTGGATCACTGCTGATTCAACAGGTGACATTTAAACCAAAGTTGACCCCAAGAAAAACAAGTAGATTTGTCACACCTTGAACTCAAAAAAAGGTCAGAAAAAATGAAGCACTACGCTGCTCAGATTAATACGGAGAGACTGCAGAGGGTATCTTGAATTGTTCTCAACATTGTTACATGGTGGGTATACGTAGCTACACAATTTGCTTAATGATGAGTTACAGTTGAGGAGGGTTTTTATTTAGTTTGAGATTGTGTTGAGTTTGAGCAGGTTTCTCTTACTTTGCTAGAAATTTGGTGGCATAAAATAATCACAGGAAAAAAAACAGAATCATGAGATTTGCTGTAGTCTCAGGTGCCTTACTTTGCTGGCTTTTTTTTTTCTTCTGTCCTTGCCTGCATAAGGTTGAGCTTCAGTCTGCCACAAAATGAAGGCATTGTTCCAGAAAGGGAAAGCTGGCTTTGCGAAGAGGATTACATCTTGCTGTAGGATTCGGGTCCTTCTGGTTTATGTGCTGGCCACCGAGCTGCATCAGTACGCTTTATGATTGTTTCCAGAGAAAGACCTCTGAGGGGAAAAGGAGGAAGTAGGAATATAAAATGAAGAGTTTAACAACAGCACTTGTGAGCTAAAACGTCAGTTTAAAAAAAAAAAAAAACCTCTGTTGCAAATAACAATGTGATTATATGCAGTAATTGAGAACAGGATGGCTATAGAGTTCATTTATTGTCAATATGAAAAATAGGAATCAACAAATTGTTGTTTTCTCAAAATACTATACAATACGAGGTGTGTCAGAGGGGGAGGTCTGCGTTAGACCCTAACACTGGAGTTGGATGTTGACTCTCACTGTGGGTGCGCCCACTACCTTCAAATCCCCAATGTTTAACAAAATCTCATGCAATGCTGAGTCTTTGGAAAAAACAAAACAAAAAAACATACATTCCCAAGTTTTTGAAAGAAATCCAACTCTCAGAAGAAGATTCCTGAGTGAAAAACTACAGAATCCCACGCCCCCAGGTTTTTTTTGGTCTGTTTTTCTTCATTATAAAATGTGTTGTTCCATACTCAATAAACACTTGGAATTACCGAAATGATCAAAACACTAAACAATTTTATGAACAAAAGCCATATTAGTTCCCTAGTTTGGCATTGTTTTGCTCAATTTTAGTAGTAGTAGTAGTAGTCTATTTGTAGATTCAATAAACAAGATTAATAAATATACTTTCTGCTGCAAAAGGCATCATTTTTGAAAATGAATACCTTTTATTTTTGCAACCTTCTTCGTGCGGCTTCCACAATGCAACCATGTATGGACAAGAAGGCATCTTTTATAACCACATACATAATCACTCAGAAAAAAATGTGAATAGTTTTCCCAGATAAAAATTGCAAATTGATATGCTGCAAAAACAAAATACTTAAGTAAATACATGTGCATTTGAGTGGCTGACAAGTCCGGCTGTAGTGCTGCTTTATTCATCCTCTTACCTCGCCAGCCTGTCAGCGGTTTGACTGGGCCTGCTTCAGGTACTGTACTCTGCTGACACTGATGCTTGCGCCATGCACGTCCCATCCACTCGGGCTGAAAACACAACCTGGCATTTTCCTGGAGCTGGATGAGGGACAGGAGAACCACACCCCCTCCCCGACAGGACGCCTCACTCCCTTACTTAGCACACAAGCGGTGGCCGTAAAACCGGTGAGGGACTAACACTGCTTTTCAAACTTGCATTGCTTTATCTGCCCTTAGCGTCAAGAGTGTGGCTTGGTTCGGATTCACAACTGACATTTGGACAACACCTGCCGTACCTAATGTGCCATAATAATGAAACATTTCAGTCATTTCCTGATAGAATCAGGAAAAAGCCAAAGCTCACTATACTGTCTCACAATCGTTCAAAGTACACAATAGGTAGTTGTGGACTTGCACAAGTATGGCAGGCCAGAATGTGAATAAAGAGCGAGTAGCGACAATACAAATGTAATGTATATGAACTTTTGGAGGCAGCGAATCTTTCACCAAGATGGCAAATTATACTTGTCAATTAGTGTTTGCCATGCTAATTCACATCAGTGAAGTTACTGGACATGCTTTTGCTTGTAGGAGTGAGAAATCCAAAAAAATGAAGCAATTTCCCACTGGTTGCTGGGAGAAGACCTTCCCTTGGAAGTATAAAATGTGGATCAAGGAGAAAAAGGACCACCGTCACACCCACGCTGAACAAGGCTTTAAACACTCAGGGAAAACCTTAATCCCTGGTTACGATTCTTTGTCACTTAAAGAGTTAGATTGGAAAACTGATCAGTGTCATCTTGGTCATATCTAATCTGCTGGACTGAACTCAATCTCAAGTCATTTAGCGCCAGTCCAAACCCTTTTTTGTGCCACCTTCATGTTCCTCTCCGCCACCGAAATGTCCTCACCACACCACCGAGTTTTCTCAATCTTTCCATTTCCTTCCTGTCTTCTCTCCTACATTTTTTGCTCTCAGTGCACACTCTCTCTCTTTTGTATTAATCGTGGCTTCTCCTTCTTGCCACAGGGGAAATCTCCATCATAACGCCGCTCTTCATCTGGAATTAATGCAGAGTGTCGCTGAAGGATTGGGAGAGTCGAAGAAGGGTTATTGCGGGTGTAATACTGAATGGCCACAGAAAGGGCAAATGCTACCTGTGGTCTGCAATCCTGGAACTACTGTACACAGTATTGTTGAAAGGTGAAGGATTTAGTTCAGGAACGCATTACTAGGGTTTTAACATACTGGTGTATGTGTGAGAATGTGGGAATGTATCAGATTTAAGTTTTCCACAATTGACTGACGGTGTGAATGCATTATTTTGAAAAATGAGAAGGGCGGTAAAGGTACATGAAAGTAGGATCTTGCAATTTCAGGGTATCACCAGCAACCTTTACGGTGAATTGCCAATTGTACTTGTTCAACCTGGTTTACTTGTCTGCTGTGCAATGACAATAAAAATTGTAACTGTAATTCTCACATGGACAACCGCGGCTCACTTGCGTTCAATCATACGTACTCTTAAACGTAAATTGCATTTTTCGGATCACCGTGGTATAAAGAATCCTTGCATTCAAGTGTTTTTCATTTTTCTTTGTTCATAAATATCCAAATCTATTTGAAGCTTTTGCATGACGGTGATCCCCTTTCATTTCGTATGTTGGCATTGTGCAACATATTCGTGGCTGTAGACGAGATAATAAATGATCAGTTATAAAAAAAAGTACAAGCTCTCTCATGCTTTCTTTTAATAGCACATAACTACCAGTCATGTAGATTGTGGGCAGATTTAAAGTACGTCACCAGGACAAAAGTTTTAAGACCCGCAGTGGACATCGGCACAATCTTCTACAGCACTTGTCAAGGCTAGTCTTCTTTCTTGTGGGACAGTATAAGTAGAGGAGGTTTGAACTGGCAATAATGCAGGTCTCTTTTTCCTGAGATTTTGGTCAAATGTGGAATTGCACAACTTCAAACATTCCACCATTGGACTTGTTTCATTTCCTGGAGTCTCAATCGTCATTTGTGTCTTTCACAGTCCTTCCCCACCCTTCACCATTCACACACCGACTGAGCATACTTCCATCCTCCCCTCATTTTCCTCTTGTGTAAAAAGGGCAAGCCTGTCACAATGCTTTAGCCACAATCTATTGTTTTCTCCGAAGCACAGGCTGGCCCAGATGACCTTGACGGTGCACTCACTGTCAGCAGGGGAAATACTCCAACAAAGATGTAACAGTAGCCGACAGTTTTGGAAAGTTCTGATTGTTGATTTTCATATTCGACAATGCAAAGTACAATGAAGCAGGATAAGATGTAATCTCCCAATGGCTTTTAAATAATTTTTGTATCTAGATTTGATAACTGAGGCTTCAAAACAGACTCCAAACATGTCATGATGGCTCGACCCAGACAGCTAAAAAAAGACAAATGAAAGGGTTGTCGAGAAATACTGGAGAAACCAAAGCTAGCTTCACTAATATGGAGTGTTAGGGAAATTAAGGGAATATAATGCTTTTAAAATTTTAATTTTCTGGATCCTTAAGCGTCAAAGATTCAATTGGGAAACTGACCAAAGTCTCCTTTGACATGCCTTTATGGATAATGTCATGTAAAATGACAGCATAGACCCCAATATATAAACTAATCTCTCTTCCGAGATTTACTTCTTTTGCTTTGTGTTAGCTTTTTGGGATATTTTATCTTTCGGGAAAAGTATTTCCCAAATTCTTTTGGGTTGACGAGCATCCTCAAGTGGATTGTGTTCAATAAACATTTTTTTTTTTTTTTGCAAAAGCTAAGCTCCAGAAATTCCACATATTTAACTAGGAAATGTAATGTGAAAATAAAAATGTGAACGTTTTCATTTTTTAAAGGATTGTGTGGATTTAGGATGCTGAGCCTTCAAGGTCTACCGACACATAAAGCATGATTTTGAGTCTGTTTTTAATTTTAAAAAAGTCAGCCGGAATGGACTCATCCGTTTTTTTAATCACACGTCCTGATGTTGTCGTATATGGATTTTTGCATCTCCCGCCATGAAAATCCTCTCCAGGCATTTGTGTTGGAGTAAAACCATGAAGAGACATTTTTTGGCAGTAGCTGCGTCGAGTGTTTATATTGGTTTATACCTATTGTACTGGCAAAAAATTACTTGTTTTTTCATCGTGTTAGCCAAAATACCGGCTTGTTGTATTCCTGGATTTTGCTCAAACACTCGGGAGGATGGATTTACTCTTCATATGTTTCCAAGAGACACAGTTCGTCATGAAAAATGGATTGCACATGTGCAAAGGAGGAGAGCTTTGTGGGTTCAAAATGACAGGTAGGAGTGTATAGAAAAATAATAATATTTGGGGGTGACAAATGTGTCTCACAGTTTATAACATGTTACGTGTGAATTTAGAATAAATTCAAACCAGCAACATATAACAAAGCACTTGTATTGTGTTTAAGACAATTTAATCACACATAATACAATTTAATATAACAGAAAACAATAAAATAGAAGTACAAAGACAGTTTAGTAGCGTTTAACACAAACTAACCAGACGCATAATAACCACACTCCAACAACTTCTCCGAAAGCAGCAATCAAAATAACCTCCCTACGCGTTCAACGGCGTAATCCTTCATCTCAGAATGTAACCAAAGATTCGCGACATAATAACTTCATAAAGTACGCCAGCGTCATCATCGTCTGCCGGCAGACGGCCTGGCGTTAGCCTCGATGCAGAGATGGATCGGGCGGGGAGGTGGTTTTTGGCCACGTGTGGGGAGGAGAAAGGAGCTCTCCCCCACACCGGCCACCGGTGTCTGGGCACTGGTTACTTCACCCGGCTTGGGTCCTCTTGAGTACGCTACAAACAAGTCATTTTGAATATTTGATCGGGTTCCTCATGCTCCTCATCCGTCTGTCGGGGAGTCTGTTGTCACTTAGAAGTGATCTGCATATCATCTAATATGGCTCAAAACGATAAGGTAATATGGCCCCGATCACTTCACTTGCTTCTGAGATGTTCTCTTCTTCAGAAAAGAAGGGGAGTCGGAAAAATCTGAAAATCTCTCTTGTTCATCTGCCACAGCAGGTGGCACAGCGTCTTTTCACTGGCGACTGTCCCAGTGTGACATCTGTAAATGACGTAGCAGGCAATATGGTACCACCGGGATGTCGAGTGCGACTTCGGCAACTTTGTGCAAGAATGATATGCTCTGCGCTCATTTTTTTTTCCGTATAGACATTGAAGTGAATAATATTATACGTAGTTTTCATAACAATCCCTATTTTAAAATGTATATAGATATGTCGTTTGGGCATTGGGGTGAAATAAAAAATTTGAGTGAGAATAAAATCTACTATCACAATTCCAAGTGAGCTTCATTTAACCTCTAATCTGTCCATAATTTTGCACTACTTGCTGTTCTCAAACAAAGAGTTGAATGGCCAAATTAAAAACAGAAGCTGTAACCATGAATCCATCGACTTTTATGCCTTTCTGTGACTCTTCCAGTCCTTCTGTACTTCAATTGCAACCTGCTGATGACGGTCTGCGACACTTGGCCCAGTGGCTGTTTCCCTTTGAGAAGATTATTTTCTGTGGTTTGCAGTATTGAGGTAATCTTGATCAACTGTTAATTGTACATACCCATTCTAATCCAACAACAACAATCATCGGGTTCAGTGTTCATTTTTCGTTGAGCTCCTTGTTTTCTATATGAAAATTGCAGTCTTGTTAACTTAATCAGATTGACCATATTGTCAGCAGTATAAGGCACAATGTACCTGTACATATTTTAGACAGACAAGATTATTCACATTTTATTCATTTATTCTTAACTGTTTAGTCTATTATAGCACAACAAGTCTGAGAGTAATGCTATTTCCAATATGTTGTATGTCATCTATGTATAATACATCTGACAATAAAGTTAATTGAACTGGGTGGAAAGCAGCAAGTTGTGCAAAAGCACTGAAACGCTGAACTGTTTGGATTTAAGTACTTAAAAGTTTAGAGGCCAAATTAGTATCCTCTGTAAAGTTTATGGGACATCTTAGTTCATCTTGAAATTTCACCTGAAAGCCAAATAAACAAAAGTTGGAAAAAAAAGTATAAAACGAAAATGACGAATCCATCCGTGATGAGAAACAGGACTGTAAGTGTAACTCTGTCCAGCGTGGGATTCAGCTCAGTGGGTCGCAATGTGGTCAAACTTGTCCTTGCATAAGAGGCTGAACTGCCTTTTGGGTAAATAAAATCCTTCTGTCGCGCCGCAGCTGACTGACACAATCCTTCGCCGCCTCGTTCAAACTCAATCCTCTGATTCTCTTTCTGCGGCCTCCTCCAGGCACTTTTTTTTTTGCCCAAATGCCGCCCTTTGCCTCCCTTGCGGAACAATGTGTACTTGCAACGAGCCAAGCAGGGGCTGTCTTGGCCCGCCTGCTTGCTGTGATAGTACGGGCTTTAATGAAAACACAGTATGAGGGATGAGAATTGAATTTCATACTTGGGCGCGTCCACACTACATGTGGTTCTCTTTAATGAAGACAGGAAAAGGAGAGAGAGAGAGCGAGAGAGCGCAGCCGCTCGGCTGGCAGAAGATACGCTGAGGCTTTTCTTTCACTTTTCTCACTGCTGCTCAAATTCTTTGCTTCTTAAGCTCGGCTGTGTGCTTGTTGTTCCATGGATGGAGGCGGGGCCTGTCAATGAGGGTGCAATTCCGCACCTTTTCAAGCTAACACTGACTGTTCTTCCGATTCCAAACGAGACTTCTCATTTATATGCTCTGTCCTTGTCTGGAATCCTGCAGACATCAAACGACAACAACTTTTACAATCACGCTGTACAACGTTTGCTACATTTTAGAGCCATACAAAGCTTCAGTACTCTTATTGGCTCTACAACAAAGGCAAAATTGACTATGCTCATTCCTCATAACTTTTTTTGTGTTGTCATGTGAATCTGGTCTATTTATTGTAATGGCCATTACTGAATCAATTGTGCCAATAAATGAAAACATAACCGGAGTTACATCCTTTTTCAGTTGTATTCTGAGAAAAGAGAGAAATCAATTTCCCCAGGCATGTCTGGTGGGATAAGTACATGTCAAACGTGTTCATGCCCCTCACAGCTTGAGTGTTTTGCTTGGATTGCTGAGGGTGGTCGCCGGCTGCGTGCTTTGTGTTTGTTGGAGTTGTTTCTCAAAATAGCCATACATGAAACTCAATAAAAATGGTTACATACACAGACAATGAGTGAGAAAATATTCTTTATTCTTTGTAGTAACCCTAGCCCAAGTTTTCCAAAAGGTGAGTTTCAAAAACATAAATTGCAGCTTAGATGTAGAGCCACACCCAAACTTCTATTTTCTAATATCCATGTTCAAGTGCAAATGGATTTAAAAATAAAACATACTTTGAGGTATCTGCTTGTGGACAGTCTCCACCTGATCTGCGAAAAGGATGACCTCATTTTGTCCTTCTGTACAAGGAGCAATCCATTTAGTTGGGCTGCTTCTCAAACAGCAAGTGGATGTTGTCGAAAGAGTTTGAGCATTTTCCTTATCGCAATGCCAAAATGGAGAGAGACGACAAAAGAATTTGAAAACAAGAGCGAGCGGGAAAAGAGGGTAGCGGTCGACAAATTGCAAATCCTCCCTCTTAGCTCTGACTGACAGAGCAATCATCTTCCTTGCACATCTTGAGGCGACGCCTGGCTGACTGTTGTTAATTGAAACGTAATTGGAGGAAAGTGTGTTGGTGGGATGGCCGCCATCCGCACATCTCATCCACGTCGGAGCAATTAATAACACATTCACTCCTCTACTTGTCTCACCACTTCATCTCTATTGATAGTTCCGATGGGCATGAGGAATTAGAACGCTGGGGGAGGGGGCGTGTTCTAATGGAAAAGGGATTATACCCCCCCAAAAAAGAAAACCAGCGGCAAAGCAAGGAATGCGGGGAAAAAAGATCGATTCCTGAGGGATATTTTCTATAATTACAGTCTATTGGTCGAAATAGCACGGTGGTTTGTCTTTCATTCATCGTGTAGGGAAGAGATAAGATTTACAATGCATTCTCATTTCAAATGTAGAGATATAAACGTTCCTGTTAGTTAAAAGTTGTAATTGTAACTCTAATTCTATCCACAGTATTCAATAATACTCATATATTACTACATGTATCTGTAAAAGTGTGTGCACTTTCGCTTATTTGAGACTTTCCTTTGCAACCCTAAAACAAAGGTACAGACCTTTGTTTTTGGGGTGTACCATAAGACCGCCGATGTTTGATAGAAAGTGGATTGGCATACAATGCTTATTGCAAACTGCCGGTGTCAAGCTAATCATCAGGCATCATTAAGTGTCATTGCTTCATGCATAACGTTGTGATTAAAGAGCCACAGCAAGGGAGGATGAGTGGGATTCAACATTGGGAAAAATGGAAACAAATTGATGAGTTTGAGCCTTGGCCCAGACACACACGGACACACACACATAGTCCAAACTTCCACAAAACCGAGGAAAAAGTTGTGTTTTGGTAAATTTGTACATTTACAGTCTTTTTTTGGTGGGTGGGGGTAGGGTGGGGGGGATATAATTCCTCCTCACAAACTTTGTGATTTGAATATGAGTATTAGAATTGGTTTCTGGCCATTATTCCAAAAAGGTACATTCACAATGATCAATTTGAAACATAGCTGTGACAAATAAAAGGATAAAACAAAAGTTCAAATTTGCATAGACTAAAAAGAAGGAAAATAATGTGCATTAAGCATAAACAATGTATAGCAGATATTTGGGGGGAGTCCGGTGGTTTGGGTTAACAATGTATCCAATAGGTCATGTCATATGTACTGTATCTTGAAAATGTGATGTTAATCCTCACTCTTTTAATGGTGTTTTGAGAAGATTTTTATCGGCAAGTACGAATTTTTATGGGCGCTGCCATTTTGGCGAGTCACATGACCTACATTCGCAGATGTGACCTATTACAGTGAAGAAAATAAGTATTTGAAAACCTGCTATATTGCAAGTTCTCTCACTTAGAAATCATGGAGGGGTCTGAAATTTTCATCGTAGGTGCATGTCCAATGTGAGAGAGATAATCTCAAAAGAAAAATCCAAAAATCAAAATGTCAAACAATTTTTTTAACGATTTATTTGTGTGATACATCTGCAAATAAGTATTTGAACACCTGTGTATTAGCTAGAATTCTGACCCTCAAAGACCTGTTAGTCCACCTTTCAAAGTCCACCTCCACTCTCTGTATTATCCTAAATCAGATGCACCTGTGTGAGGTCGTTAGCTGCGTAAAGACATAAATATAAGTTTTTATGACAGTCACTATAATTTGACGGGTGCAGTCGCGCTCACGCGCCATCACACTCGAAAATCTACACAGTCGAGCATGAAAAATCACGCGCGTAAAATTTGTTACGAGTAGAAATACATAGCTATTGAAAGACGTCGCTTATTTTGTGTGGTCTTGACCAATGTAATTGTGCACTTGTCGCACATTCTCAGCGCACATGAAAACAGATCCAGCAGTGAACCACAGCCTAACTCTTTGGTTTTTTTTGGAGGCACATGGTCTCCTGCTAGTTTACCTGACACCCCCCTGGCTCTTAAAGGCGTGCACTCAAATTAGGGTTAGTGCTTTAGTGAGCAACACAGTCTGGGCAACGAAGAGCAAAGAAAGTTAGACATGCTGCTTGCTTGTGTTTACTCTCGACAATAATGGTAAAAGTAAAAAACAAAAAGAAGTGCTGTTGCTTTAATGAATGTCGGGGTATGTGAATAAAAGAAGAAAAAGTGGTGAAACTGGATGAGATTTTCTCTTTTCTGAGTGGGAAAGGTCTGGTCTGAAGCCAAAGTGGAAAATACAGGATGAAATCATAGCATAGACAATACAGTCCTCAAAAAAGCTAATTCTGTAATTGAAATATAGGAAGCAACATAACATTAATCTTAAAGCTGTGTTGGAGCATCATTCAGCTTTCAACATGCATTGCTAGAGATATTCTGCAAGCAATAATTCAGTTTTATACCAAGAAAAACAGACATGTATATCATTGTGGGTTAAAAAAAAATTAAAAAGAAAGAAAGTTGCAAGCGAATTTTCAAATTTATAGTTCATAGTTGACTTGGTTTAGTTAGCATTGTTTTGTTTTTTTTGTTCGACATTTTCATTGTAAGTTTGCAAAAACACAAAATTGTTCTTAAAAATGTTCTGATGGGAATGTAAATGCTGTAATCTGAATCTTTGAATGAGCCATGTAGCTTCAATGGATGACACTGATCTGACCACAGTGCATACGTCTGATGTTACTCACAGTGGTCAAAGGTGGCGGTCACGGGCTTAGTGTATTTGCTCAGACACATAAAAAATTAGAAGGAACATTGGTCCTGATTAATTTACAGGTTCATTGAATAAATGTTGGTAACAAAAGAAGCCTGATCCTAAACAATCAGTATTCACCAGGAAACAGGAAAT
The DNA here is from genome assembly GCF_019802595.1 of Syngnathoides biaculeatus. NCBI lineage: Eukaryota > Metazoa > Chordata > Actinopteri > Syngnathiformes > Syngnathidae > Syngnathoides > Syngnathoides biaculeatus. The sequence goes on from NC_084641.1 coordinate 32,810,070, forward strand.
ACAAGTTAACCATACTGAGCATGTTCGGAAAATATGCCAAAAGCACATATTCGGAGGTTCTTCACGTACTACGAGCGTATTCACATCCAAAATCATCAACATCATGAGCCATGTCAAAGGAAATTCAGCTTCACTGAAAACATTTCTGGGATATAACTCGGGTAATATTTCAGTATCTAACTATAATCAGTATGAGATTGTGATTTACTTTGACTTGATCTAAGTTCTAACATTAGACTAGTCTGTTCATATATCTAAATGCGAATGGCCATTTTCTCCCGTGGTACCGCGTTATCTTGAAGTTGAAAACTTTTCCCCTCGATATGGATTAGGAAGATATAGATCATCTACTGCTAGCTTGACCTCTTTCAAAATGTCTGACTCAGTCTGTCCAGTGTCAACAAATTATGATTGTTATTAGGTAACAACTATATACTCGTGTATAACTCTTCAGTAAGTTATTTTAAAGTCTTGAGATTCCATCCCTAATCACACCTGTAACTTTATATCTGCGGGCATGACTGACCGAACCCGTACATTTTCAAAATGTACTGTCTGGTTATCTCGTGCATTTTCTTCTTTAAACAACCACTGCTCTCATGTCCTCCCTCACAATATCCATCAACCTTTTCTTTGGTCTTCCTCTTTCTTGCCTGGCAGTTCCATTCTCAGCACCCTTCTATCAATATACTCACTCTCTCGTCTCTGAACATGTCCAAACCATCTAAGTCTGCTCTCTCTAACCTTGTCTCCAAAACATCCAACATTGGCTGTTCCTCTCATGAGCCCGTTTCTAATCCTATCCAACCTGTTCACACCAAGCGAGAACCTCAGCATCTTCATTTCTGCTACCTCAAGTTCTGCTTCCTGTTGTTTCTTCAGTGCCACTTTCTCTAATCCGTACATCATGGCTGGCCTCATGACTGTTTGATAAACTTTCATCCCTTTTAACCCTTCATCCTGGCAGAGACTCTTCTCTCACATAACACATCAGACACCTTCCGCCAGCTGTTCGAACCTGCTTGGACCCGTTTCTTCACTTCCTTACCACGCTTACCATTGCTCTGGATTGTGTACCCTAAATATTTGAAGTCGTCCACCCTCGCTATCTCTTCTCCCTGTAGCCTCACTCTTCCCCCTCCACCCCTCTCATTCACGCCAATATATTCTGTTTTACTTCGGCTAATCTTCATTCCTCTTCTTTCCAGTGCATGTCTACATCTTTCTAATTGTTCCTCTGCATGCTCCCTGCTTTTACCGCATATCACAATATCATCTGCGAACATCATGGTCCAAGGGGATTCCAGTCTAACCACATCTGTCAGCCTATCCATAACCGATGCAAACAGAAATGGGCTACCTCCAATACTCTTTCCCATAACTTCATTGTCTGGCTCATCAACTTTATTCCTCTATAATTCCCACAGCTCTGAACATCGCCTTTGTTCTTAAAAATGGGAACTAGTACACTTTTCCTCCATTCTTCAGGCATCTTTTCGCCTGCTAGTATTTTGTTGAATAAGTTGGTCAAAAACTCCACAGCCATTTCTTCAAATTGTTTCCATACCTCCACCAGTATGTCATCAGGACCAACTGCCTTTCCATTTTTCATCCTTCGTAGTGCCTTTCTGACTTCCCCCTTAGTAATCACTGCCACTTCCTGGTCCTTCACACTTGCCTCTTCAACTCTTCCTTCTCACATTTTCTTCATTCATCAACTTCTCAAAGTATTCTTTCCATCTATTTAGCTCACCACTGGTACATGTCAACACATTTCCATCTCTATCCTGAATCACCCTTACCTGCTGCACATCCTTCCCATCTCTATCCCTCTGTCTGGCCAACCTGTAGAGATCATTTTCTCCTTCTTTCGTGTACAACCGGTGTACATGTCTTCATATGCCTCTTGTTTAGCCTTTGCCACCTCTACCTTTGCCCTACGTTGCATGTCGATGTACTCCTTTCGCCTCACCTCAGTCCTCTCAGTGTCCCACTTGTTCTTCGCTAATCTCTTTCCTTGTATGACTCCTTGTATTTTGGGGTTCCACCACCAAGTCTCCTTCTCCCCTTTCCTACCAAAAGACACACCAAGTACTCTCGTGCCTGCCTCTCAGAGTACCTTGGCAGTAGTATTTCAGTCTTCCAGGAGCGTCTCTGCTCTACCTTTCTCTTCTTAATCTTACGACCCGCTACCAGAGTCATCCTACACACTACCATCCTATGCTGTCGAGCTACACTCTCCCCCACCACTACCTTACAATCAGTAACCTCCTTCAGATTACATCGTCTGCACAAAATATAATCCACCTGCGTGATTCTACCTCTGCTCTTGTAGGTCACTCTATGTTCCTCACTCTTCTGGAAAGTGTTCACTACAGCCATCTCCATCCTTTTTGCAAAGTCCACCACCATCTGTCCCTCAAAGTTCCTTTCCTGGATGCTGTACTTACCCATCACTTCTTCATCGCCCCTGTTTCCTTCACCAACATGTCCATTTCAATCTGCACCAAGCACAGCTCTCTCTCTGTCTGGGATGCTCAGACCTACTTCATCTAGTTTCTTCCAGAATTTCTCTTTCAACTCTAGGTCACATCCGACCTGTGGGGCATAACCGCTAACCACATTATACATAACACCCTCAATTTCAAATTTCAGTCCCATCACTCGATCTCATGCTCTTTTCGCCTCCAGAACATGCTTTGATGGTAATTTTTGGGGGTATGCATTATACGTGTTAAATGTGCAGAAGCACTATACAAGTGAAATCCCATTCACTATTTTTATCTGAAGTCGAACAACACATTTTGAAAGAAGCAGATTATAAATTTGACATTGTGAAACATGTTTTCATGTACTTTTCTGTGTGGATATTTTTTAGTTTATCAGACAGGAGTGATAGGTTTGTTACCAGAATCAACCAATTGACTGATCTCCAGAACGCTAGGCTATGTAGGCTAAGTATAATCTGTATAACTTGAGTATGTTGAATTTAAACATTTTTAAATGTATAACGATACACTATCTGTTTCTATTGATGTTATCTTTCTATGATTTCTATCATTTATTCCCGTTGTCTCTCCTCAAATCCTTTCCCCCCACCTCCATCACCTTGCTTGTCTTTTAGCCCCCCTTCCTTTGAATCAGTTTACTTGATGTTTTGCTTTCATTTCCCTCCCTCTCTGCCTTTTTCTTTTTCTTTCTCTCATATCTGCTTTTCATAAAAGCCCAATCTTCCCTTTATCTGTGTATGCAAGTATGTATCCTATCTCCATCCCAGGAGAGCCCCTCCCACCTCCGGATCACCCTCCACCCTTACCTCCATCTCGGGGTCTTGCCAGACATTTATGCCTCCTTCTCGGTGCATGCTATTACAGCATCCCTATTACAGCATCACTTTGCATTTAGATAACCATCGCCTCGCCACCCTAAATTGGTCCAGAGCAGGGGGTGTGGAGGTGGGGTGGGGGTAAAGATAGAAAGAAAGGAAGAGGAGGATGATATCAAAGTTCATCCGAATCCTTTCCAGAGAAATAATAGTGGATGCAAAGCCATGACACGCAAAGAAAAATCAGATGAAAAACACACCAGCAATTTCAGTAGAGGCGATTATGATCAACAGCAATGTGTTTTTTTTTTTTTTTGGTGTTCATGTTTCCATTTAATTTCTGCATAACCACCCCCAGCTGTGCCATCAACATCTTGAGAATCACAGCAATGCATTAATTAGTAAAGTAATCGTATACCACAGGAATAAATTCTTTTCCTGAAATAGTGGCGTCCGCTCTGAAAGACGCCATGCCACAATCGGGTGCCAGGTGCCTCAACCACTTGAAAATATCAACCTCTCCCCTTCTATCCTGTGGTGCTACTGAGTAGCTGTGACGCATTTGCTGTACCCATGTTTCCACAGTATATTTGGTATATGCACAACACCTGATTTGGTCGCCATTGGGCAGCTCAGTAGATAGCAATTTTGTGACATCCGTGTGCAAATCACAAACACAAGAAACTAATCCTTTCCCTGCCGTAAATCCCAATATTTCCATCGACATGGGTCTTACATAATGAGCATTTTGAAAATTGAAGTCCTCTCAAATTGCCTGGTCCTCCTAAATAAATACTCTTGGAGATCATTATGAACTTATTAAAAAAAAACAACAACTTTGTAACATTTTTGTTCCATGGCGCATCCAAGTTCCCAAAGTTCCCTAAAGGTTACATTTGATTATGTTTCAGCAAATTCAAGATACAGTTTTATGTCATTGATTATATATATATGTACATTGTGTTAACACAGTCATTTATTTCCCTATAAAACCGGACTACATTGGCTATGATGGAATTGGCTCTGTAACATACAGCTATGTTATTAATGTGAAAGATAATACGAACTGAAAACCTTAAGTTTAAAGGTCAAGTGAAATATGAACAGTATATTAAATGAAGATTAAGTACAATGAAAACATGAGCCTGAGGAATTTACCACAACAAAAACTTTCTCTGAAGAAGTAATACAAACTCTGGAAGACACTTGAATTGTAGCAATGGTTAACAACATATATCCAGTACATATTTTATCTGCACTCGGGTCACGGGCATGTTGGAGTCTGTCCGAGCTACAATGAAGGAAATAAGTATTTGAACACCTTGGTCTATTGAAACTTCTCCCACCTAGAAATCGTGGAGGGGTCTGAAATGTTCATCGTAGGTGCATGTCCACTGTGAGAGAGATAATCTAAAAAGAAAAATCCAGAAATCACAATGTATGATTTTTTTTTAACGATTGATTTGTGTGCTACAGCTACAAATAAGTATTTGATCACCTGAGAAAGCCAATGTTCATATTTGGTACAGTACCCTTTGTTTGCATTACATAGATCAATCGCTTCCTGTAGTTGTTCACCAAGTTTGCTCACACTGCAGCAGGGATTTTGGCCCACTCCTCCACACAGATCTTTACTAGATCAGACAGGTTTCTGGGCTGTCGCTGAGAAACACGGAGTTTCAGCTCCCTCCAAAGATGTTCTATTGGGTTTAGGTCTGGAGACTGGCTAAGCCATGCCAGAAGCTTGATATGCTTCTTAAGGAGCCACTCCTTGGTTTTCCTGGCTGTGTGCTTTGGGTCATTGTTATGTTGAAAGACCTAGCCACGACCCATCTTTAATGCTCTGACTGAGGGAAAGAGGTTGTTCCCCAAAATCTCACAATACATGGCCGTGGTTAATCTCTCCTTAATACAGTGCAGTCATCCTTTCCCATGTGGAGAAAAACACCCCCAAAGCATGATGCTACCACCCACATGGTTCGCAGTAGGGATGGTGTTCTTGGGATGAACTCATCATTCGTCTTCCTCCAAACACGGTTAGTGGAATTATGACCAAAAACTTCCATTTTGGTCTCATCTAAACACAAAACTTTCTCCCATGACTACTCTGTATCATCCAAATGGTCATTGGCAAACTTAAGATGGGCCTTGGCATGTGCTGGTTGAAGCAGGGGATTTCAAATCATGACATCTTAGTGTATTACCAACAGTCACCTTGGAAACGGTGGTCCCAGCTCTTTTTAGGTCATTGACCAAGTCCTGCCGTGTAGTCCTGGGCTAATTCCTCACCTTTCTAAGGATCATTGAGACCCTACGAGGTGATATCTTGCATCAGGCTCCACTCCGATTGAGATTGACCGTCATGTTGAGCTTCTTCCATTTTCTAATGATTGCCTCAACAGTAGACCATTTTTCACCAAGCTGCTTGGCAATTTCTCTGTAGGCCTTTCCAGCCGTGTGGAGTTCCACAATATTGTCTCTGGCGTCTTTAGACAGCTCTTTGGTCTTGGCCATGTTACAGGTTTGAGTCTTACTGATTGTATGGGGCGCGGACATGTGTCTTTATCCAGCTAACGACCTCACACAGGTGCATCTGATTCAGGATAATACATGGAGTGGACGTGGACTTTTGAAGGTGGACTAACAGGTCTTTGAGGGTCAGAATTCTAGCTGATAGACAGGTGTTCAAATACTTATTTGCAGCTTTATCACACAGATAAATTGTTAAAAAAATCATACATTGTTATTTCTGGATTTTTCTTTTATATTATCTCTCTCACAGCGGTCATGAACCTACAATGAAAATTTCAGACTCCTCCATGACTTCTGAGTGGGAGAACCTGCAATATAGCAGGGTGTTGAAATACTTAGTGGGGTACACTGCAATTACAAGAGAAAAACGAAGAAGAAAAAAAATAGCATGTCAGCCAATAAGAGTGTTTGCTGTAGTTTTCTTCATACGATATGTAGCCTATACGCTTAGTGTACCACTGTTATTGTGCAAACATGCCATGAAACCCAAAACGCATGCACACACGTACACACTTATTCAAAGGTCGAATGACTTCAGATCACTGTAGAATTACAAATTAGGATCTTCCCCCTGATCAGGGCCGAGATGTAATTACGGACACAACCAGAAGAGACACAAGTGGGGATCTTGAAAGAAGACAGTCCTTTCATCCGTGTGTGTGTGTGTGTGTGTGTGTGTATGTGCGCGCGTGCACACCTTTTGTTGGATGTGTGATAGAGATCAAGCAGGGACAAAGCCAGAGTTCAGACGCCTGTTTGTCCTTTCAGCTGCAACACACAAAAAAAGCGTAGTTTGCTCTCTTGAATCTTCTCCAATCATCTGCTTGCTCGTGCTTTTTTTCCTCCCTTCCCATCATCGCTGCTTGTGTCGGTAATGGTGGGTTCCATTTTCTGTCATGGTGGACTTCAGTGCCACAAAAATCTCTCAGATTTTTTCACTGAGATCTCCCCCAAATAATGCGTCATAATGGCTTAACACAAGTATTATAATTAATCTTATGTCTGAAAGATTATTATCATTTTTAAAGCTAAATGACATGGGTTTTTTTTAAAGCCTGCTTCGAGTCTTGGGGGATTTTTAATCACGATTTGGCAACAACAGTGTGTGATGAAATGAATGATGCTGATCAAGAATCTGCTGGAGGCTCGTTCCAGACACGGGACGAAATATTAAACCTTGTGAAACTTTCATCTTATGAGCAAAATTATCCTGATTATCAGTATTATCAGTGTTATTGAGAGTCTTGTGAACAGAAGAAAAAACATGCATCTTTTGAAAAATCAGCTATTTCTTTTGAATATTATTTTTTAGAATTATTCTGAGAAATTGTCAACATCAGCTCCCAAAGTACATTAGCTCTTCGGGGGGGGGGGGGGTCCCTTGGCATTCCCAGGCCAGCTGAGAGACTCAGTTTCTCCAGGGGGTCCTGGTGGGACATGCCCGGAACACCTCACCGGGGAGTTGTCCAAATCAGTTACCCCACCTACCGCATCTGGCTCCTCTCAATGCAGAGGAGTAGAGGGTCGACACGGAGCCCCTCCTGGATGACTGAGGAAACCCTGTGGAAGAAACGCATTTTGGCCGCTTGTATCTGGGATTTTGTTCTCTTGGTCATGACCCACATCTAGTGCCCATAGGTGAGGGTAGGAACGTATATTGACCAGTAAATTGAGAGCTTCGCCTTTCATCTTATCTCGTTCTTTTCCACACTGGAATGATACAAATTCTGCATCAGTGCAGATGCTGCACTCATCTGCCTTTCGATCTCTCGTTCCATTCTTATCTCATTCGTGAACAAGACCCCAAGCACTTGAACTCTTCCACTTGGGGCAGGATTTCTTCCCCGACTCGAAGAGGGCACCCTACCCTTTTCCAACTGAGGACCATGGCCTCAGATTTGGGGGTGCCGATTCTCATCCCAGCCGCTTCACATTCGCTGCAAACCACTCCAGTGAGAGTTGGAGATCTCCCAATTGCAACAGTTTTCTTGCAATATCATAAAAGATCAAAATATAACTACAGTAATTATTGGACTCATTCAGCGGCAACTTTGAATGTTTTTGTCTGCCTGAAACATTTGATTTTACAATCAATTTCACACAACTGTTCAAAGAAAAAAAAAGAGATTATTGGATGCATGGCAGCACTACAGCGGGTACTTGTCTTATCATGCTCGCAGTTAATATTACAGCACAGTCTTGTACAGCATTGTCTGTAGAACGTACAGTATTAACACGGCGTTATTGTACTGGGACTTCCCTTAAGGCATGACCGAGAGTGAGCAGCACGCCCTTAAGAGTCTATCTTACCGGAACACGGTCTTCTCTGTGTATTTTATTCTTTATCATTTTAGAGGCTGGAAAGGTTGGAGGATATGTGATATTACACGCAGCGTTGCATGACTGCCACATGAAAAATGTCAGCCTACCCTTCATTTCATGATGAAGATGATGCAAAAAAAAAAAAAAAAAGACCAATCGCACACTATAAAGAATTAAATGAGATGCATCTCTGTCATTTCAAGGAGCAGCTTGTAATTAATAAAACAGAGCACTACAGCTACTGGAGATGTTTGCAAATGAGAAGCACAGGTCACAAGTTCGGGAATGTGAGCTGAACGCTATCATCCCGCTTACCACATCCTCTGCCTCCCTCCCAAAGTGGAGGAGAACTGCCGAGTCATCGCTAAGTCGGGCTTGGATATCAAGATAATGTTCTCACGATGGCCTCAAAGATGATTGCAGGGTCATGGAATGAGTGAATCGTTAATAAATTCAACACAAAACCAACGTGAAAATAATGTAACAGTTTAAGTAATATACCGTGGTGCCTTGATATACGTATGAGTTTAATTCCTTCCGTAACCAAGTGTAACACTTGTACCTCAGTTTATCTTTTCCCAGTGAAATCAGTGGAAATATCCATACATCCATTTTCTTAGCCGCTTATACTCAAAAGGGTCTTGGGGAGTGCTGGAGCCTATCCCAGTTGTCAACGGGGCGGAAGCGGGGTACATCCTGAACTGGTTGCCAGCCAATCGCAGGGCACATTCAGACTAACAGCCGCACTCACAATCACACCTAGGGGGAATTTAGAGTGTTCAATTAAATGTTGCATCTTTTTGGGATGTGGGAGGAAACCGGAGTGCCCGGAGAAAAACCCACGCAGGGACAGGGAAAACATGCAAACTCCACACAGGCAAGTCAGGGATTGAACCCGGGACCTCAGAACTGTCAGGCCAACGTTTTACCAGCTGTTCCACCGTGCCGCCCAGTGGAAACAATCGAACATTTTTCTGTTACAGGCCATATGCTTCTTCTGGTGAGGCCTCCTTGGCCACCAGGGGGCAATACAATAGCGACATCGATACACAAAAGAAGCGTTTCACAACTGACTCAATAAGTGTCAGTAATGAACACATTAATGTTGTTTTCACAGAGGATACACCATATATGACGGTGAATATTGCCCGTCTACATGCATTGCTACTATTTTTGTTAAAATATATGTTGCTTGAGATTTAAAATGTGACTTAATGCTATTTTTTTAGCTGATCTATGGCATTTTGCATCATGTACTTGCTGTACTAAGCTAGCTAGATTCGTAAGACAAAGTTGTGTACTTTTATATCCATTTGTAATTCTTCTCTCTTTTTTGCATGTATAACGCTATCATATTTCAGCATTTTGAGATGTGCTGTTTTTAACTTTTTTTTTTTTAGTTGATACCTTATTCAGTGATAACATGGATATTTGTCTTCGAAAGGCTTCAATGGCAGTGAATGTGACAAAGTTGTTGAAGGCTCTATCCTACCTGCAACCCGAATGAGTACAAACTGCACAGAAGATGGATGCATGATACTGGTGTGAAGGTAGTAAGGTGGTTCAGCTGGTAAAGCGTTGGCCTCACAGTTCTGAGGTCCCGGGTTTAATCCCTGACCTGCCTGTGTGGAGTTTGCATGTTCTCCCCGTGCCTGCGTGGGTTTTCTTCGGGCACTCTGGTTTCCTCCCACATTCCAAAAACATGCAACATTAATTGGATATGGAACCAGTTCAGGGTATACCCCGCCTCCTGCCCGTTGACAACTGGGATAGGCTCCACCACTCCCCGCAACCCTTGTGAGGATAAGTGTCAAATATAATGGATGGATGGATACTAGTATGAAACATTTTTTTGTTTGTACAATGCAACCAGAATTAAAAAAAAGAATGGCTTTCATGAGTTCAATGCTGCCACCTACAGGCAACATTGAATAGTGCGGCTGGTCATGCGCTCTAACTCAATTACGCCACAAGGGGGCGCCCCCCCCTCTCTGCCCCTCTCGCCCTTTCTCCCTCGGTTTCTCTCTCGCTCTCTCTGGATTATTGGATGTCTACGTCTCACAGTCTGGCTCTCATTCATGTTGGCTGCTGCTCTCTGGTGCGCAGGAAGCCGTCGAGCTGAGCTTTCGGTCCGGTGGCGGTTCTGCATCCGCCAGCCATCTCGGCCGGGAATGGAAATGTCTGCACCTCTCTTACTTCCGCGACGTCTTTAATGAGTTTTTATCCAGGCACAAATAACGTTGAGGACTGTTTGAACCAGTAAGTACTCAACTTTTTCTTTTTTTGCTTTTGTTTTTATCCGCGCTTGCACCATCCACGCATCCATCTGAAGTATGCAGTTCACGATGGTTATTCAGAATTCACTGAACCTTTCCTTACTGCTGTGCTCCACTTATGTTGTCCGTGTTACTTAAAAAAAAAAAACAGGTCTGTGCAAGAGACATTCCTTTTCATCCTAACCATTTTGCGCGCATATGAAGATGAAAAAAAAAAGAGTGACTGCTCAAGTTCGGGAGTTCGCTTTACCACATCAGTGAAGGAAAAAAAAACCCTGCTTGGTTTCCTCTAGTACGTCTTCCCTCCTGTGTGGCTTATTCCCCAACGTTGCAATATTATAAATAAAATAATATGACTGACTATAATTCAAGTTCCACTTCCTGTGAGGATTTCCACGAAGGTTTGATTCCCCTGCAAAATCTCACCTCTATGCATCCACCCACGAGCCACAGCATTAGGTACATCTGCACTGTCTCATGTGATACAACAGAAAAGCTGCATTAAAGAAACTTAACCTTCCATATACTGAAATAATAATGACTGACTCCGATTGACTCTGTGCGTACGTAAATGATTTAACAACCAGTTTCCAGTATTGGAAGACCTCACATAGGAGCCAAAATATAGTAACATATCAATAGTGTGACGGAGTCCAAGCGACTTTAATTGGCAAATATTCCTAATTGGGTTCTTTAGATCACAGGTGTCAAACTCAAGGCCTGCAGGCCGAATGTGTCCTTTAGATCATTTTGGACAGCTTTCACATTTTTCTTCCCCTTGACTTCAAAATTAGTTGTCTCCTGTAAAAATTCCAATGATAAAATGCAGGAAGTAACTGTAATATGGTGGTGGTGGTGGTGGTGGTGGGGGGGATTACTAGGGTTTCTTGGTTGTAGTTTTGCATTCTGGTCAGTAAAGACACTCCACAGCTCATCTTGTGGACATCAACATTTCATTTCAAATCTCATTAATTCTGTTCCTTTTTAAATAAAAGAGAAGCAGCCTTTTGTTGCCTTGCTGAGCCAAATGTAAACCAAACCATGAGCAACATAACCCGCCACCACGGGTGTGTATGTGATTGCGTCCGTGTTTTTCTGAAGCTCTTCTCATTTTTGCTCATCTTGTGTCTCTCCAACTTGTGAGGATGTGTGATATCAGAGGGTGGCGTAAGCGTATGAATAGAAACACTTGCGACTGCACACTGAACATCACCTTAGCGTGCAAAGTCAAGTGTTGCATGGTGACATCATGATTCTGATACTCCCGTTATACTCGCTGTAGTGAGCTCAAAGTGAGTCAGGATCCGACTGTGACGTTGCGTCTGCTTCTGGCTGCCCGTAACCTAATTACCTAATTTAGTCCCGGAGTCTTTATTATTAATTTGGTCCCACTTCCTTCAAGCAGTCTGTGTCTTCGGTGCCTTCTGACTTTCAATCTTGAGTTCAAAAAGGGAGCTAAATCACAAAATCCAAATCTTAAGCATTTAGTGAAGCCTAATTAATATTTTTGGAACCTTTTTTTATGAGCAGCAGTTAAAAATTGTAAATAATAAATGCATTTTATTTTTGCCTTACCTGAAAAACTTTATAATAAAAAAGGTAGATCCAAAGATATTATGTTGTTATTTAATAGTACTGTATCATATTGCGTTGTCCCTCTTAAATAAATGGATAAATAAAATGAATACCCAAACATATAATCATTGAAATTATGGCCAAAAAAAGACGTTTTTGAGAGAAAATGTAACATTTGTGGAGTGGGGGGAATGAGGACGAGGTGAATCATTTATTCTTAAGGGGCGAGGAAACTGTCCGAATGTTCTTCACTCCCACATCAGTGTTGGGTCATTGGAGTAGTTTTCTTCTGTGGGGATGCAGCTGAACTTTCCACGGCTGATTTCATGTTGTTCGTCTTTAGAGTGCAAAGTAATCAAGGAAGAATCCGTTTCTTTCCTGCATGCTATTGACAACAGCCAACTTTGTGGCGTTCGCGCTTGTATCTGTGATGTTTATTGCCCAAGTGTTTTTTATAACGGCTTTATATAAAGGCGTTGGAAGACCGTCAATACTCAGTTTCTCTGCCTCCCTTGAAAATTACTTTGAACAAACTTTTCAGTATAGACTCGTCGCCACCTCGCCTGCCTTGTTTGGACCAAAGCACCAACTGCTTCAGATTTACTGTGTCTGTTGAAGGAGGAGGGGGGTCGGGGCTCTCCACTGACAGTCGACCATGCATCTGCGTGCCCAGAGCAGCTTCAGACTCGACTAGCGTGCGGTCCCTGCAACACGTCGCGAGATGTCATAGATGGGACGTTTTCAAATTTGACATTTAAACGTGCTGTGGGCCGCCGCAGTGCTCTTCTACTTTTGAGCTGTCAACCCACATGATGTTGCAAAACACCAGTTCAAGTCAGAATTATTACAAGACGTTGGGGAGACCCAATTTCAATGGAAACTTTTATCAACCATTCTAAATTGACCACTTCATTCCTTTAAAATGTAGGCTAGAGAGGTTAGGATAAAGGACAGGATGCACTCCTCCCCATTGAGATGTTAGTAGTGGAGCAAAGTTGAGGTAACCTGCAGCCCTCTCATCATCAGGCCTGATTACGAAATGTGAGTTTCAACAAACAAAATATTTGCTGGTGGTCTGGAATCTCAAACATTTCCAAATGGGTCTCAAAAGCGGGAGTTCTTACCATTTCTGTGTGATTGCTTAAAACATTTTGGTTAAACAGTGTAACTGTCACCAACTGCCCTACAAGGATATTCCAGTATCTTCAGTTTTCGGGTCCACATTGATCGAAATGTTTTGACATAGATTTCATCTTGGAATCATCTTCTCAGAGAGTCCAAGGTAAAATATCCCCGTTATTTTGTTGTCATCTAAACTTAAGTTGTGTATACTCATTGTCAAAAGTTGAACTTAGATTGTGTTAAAATTCCAAAAATTACATCCAGCAAAATGAACGTATTGTGCCAAATTATGCAAAAGCAATACAAAACAATAACAACAGTCCTGACACTGGGTTATTTTACACCATATCTCAAATTCAATCAAATAAGATTACCTGCTTTCTCTTGCAAATATTACGAGGCCTAAAAATATGTTGGTAGAGACCCAATACATATTATGTCCCATGTGTATTACATTAACATTTACATTCTATAATATTTCATGGACTTAACATCCACTGTCTTTTTTACTTTTCTTTTTTTATTTCTTGTGACACTAACAACATAATCCTACTTTCATGTGAAATGAACAGTAAAGAAGTGTGAGGATAAAATAAAGTACAACAAGAGCAAAAAGACACTTTTTAAGTTTTTGCTAGGATTTTGCAGCCCGGTCGAGCACATCAAACAGAGCGGCCCTATCAAAATGGTTGCTCTTGTAAGGGAGACGTTGCGCGTCGATGTGACAGCTAAGTGCAAGACCGTTTTGCTCACTTAGCTAAACAAACACTAAACACTTCCCAAGATGAAAGTTGTCGGAGAACTTTTTGACATTAGCACTTGCTCTGAAGTCACATGAAGGCTTTGTAAACCAGGTGGCACCTTTCTTGTCTTTGTGTTTGTTGGGATAATTCCACTGTTGTTTAGTCAGCGATTAAAAATAATTTTAGCACCTTTTTTTTATTTTTTTCATCAGTAGACCATACAGCTTGTGCTGCGTAGTCCTGAAGGACCAATTTAGACCGCATGCTGCTGTGCAGTCTGAACAGTTGAGGCAGCAGAATAATCAGTGCAGCGTGTGCGTGTGTGTGTAAATGCTTTGGAAACTACAGTACAGTACTGTATACAGGGATAAAATACAAATTCTCTTTATATTTACTGTGCTGCTATACAGTCCTTGACATTTCTTGGAAACATACACTTTGCCATCCCATTCTACCTTTAATAATGTTTGTTTTTACTGACAGCAAAGAATTACGTTTATTATGGTGGGTATAGTTTGTAGAAATGTACTGCAGTATACTCAGAGCTGTGCTTGTTTGTAGCGGTCATAATGTTGTGCATTTTACAATTTACACATTTCTTTTCTCTATCTCGGTAACATACCCATACTTAACATTAGGTTAGGTAGCTATTTTATTGATCCTGAAGGGAATTATTCAATGTTTAATGACATCTGATCCAAGATAGCACTTACTAAGGTTATTTATCAATGTCAGAGCAAGAAGCCTACCTTTTTTAAAGGGTAGTCGATCTCTTATATTTGCGGTAGTTGTGGTCATACAGTCGAAGTTTTTGTTGGGGCTCGAGAGGTGTCATCATTACATTCCATTTGGGTTGAGTATTATTTGACTGTATTCCAAGCTAATAATAGGGGGAATGATTTGCTAAACGTCCACACTTTTAATCTGATTATTTTAAAAGTGACGTCCATCCATCTAATCTCACAAATGCATACCATCTGGAATTCGTGCACGTCACAGGTTTTATGCCTCTGTCCTGTCTTCTTTACCTCCAAGTGCAAGAATCCAAAAAAAAAAGTGAATGGAGAAAGCATCAGTATGTCAAAGGAGCAAAACCATCGAGGAAAAGAAATGAGGCGGGAGATGGGGAGCAATGTGAGAAAGTGAAGGAAATGAGATACAGGGGTGGGGGGGGCATCTGTAAGCAGTGAGGTAGAGATGAGTGTGCTTAGAGGAGGGGAAGGAAGCACAGCGACAGTGAGTTTTGTTGAGTTTATACTGAACAAACTCCTTCTTGTTCCTATCGTTGTGATAAGAGGCTCTTGGGAACGTGAGGACAAGAAGGTGACGTGCAGTGGAAAGACTGACAGTGGTTGTGCATGCGTGATGATGTCAAGTTTTGCCACCACAACACTGAAAGGAAAGTTTATAGATGTTTTTTTTATGTGGTGCCCACCCAAAATTTGCAACAGAAAGCTAATGAAATAAGTAACATACCGCTCAAAATGAATTTTCTTGATGTTTTTGAGGAAAAAAAAGACCCCTCCTGGCAATTTCGTTGAATTTGTGAACATTTCCAGAGAATTTAAATGATCTTACAGCCCAATTGATGGCGTAAAATACTATACTTTTTACTTTACAACCAGTATTGTTGGCATTGTACTTAGTATGAGAAACTCATTTATGTCACAGGTCACATTGTAGATACGGTTATCCTTTGAGGGCTGTTGACTCACGTGAAAACTTATCAATGTTTTAAGTGCCCCATATTATTTATGTTCAAACAATAAATGTATGAATCACTCATTTTGAAATTTCGAAGTCAGGGACAATAGTTTTCTCAACTGTTATTCAAATTACTGTGAAACCAGGTCTGGTTACAAAAAATGTTTGCAAAGGCTTGATATTAATTTTGTTTGAGTATATGATGTTTGGTCCAGATTATAGCAGGCATCATGGAACTTGATGCACATGATTTTCTTTCGCAAGCCGCACGAAATGATGTGGCAGGTCAGATCTGGCCCACGGGCCTTGAGTTTGATAATGTGCTTTCGTTAGTTGCTGATTCAGTTAGCAAACAGGATCTACAATATGAACTGAAATCAACCGAAATGGGCCCTTGGGAAAGCACCGATCTGATGATAATTTTACATTTCTCTAATCCCCCTGTCAATCGTGCATGGATGTGAACAGTTTTATTCCCAGTGACTTCCACTCATTTTTCCTCACAGAATGGCTCGGACAACTTTAACATCTCTCAACCCAAACTGGCTGCACTGAACTACAACAACATCAGTGTCCAGCCAAGACTGGTATTCCTTCATTTAAACCCAAAAAGGCCTTGATCAACACAAACAGAGCAAGCACGAGTTCTTCTCACTTTGCAGTCGATGCTGCATTTGAAACATCTGCAAAAGGCCTCCTGGCACGGGCCCACTTGGCTCAGTACATGTGAACAGTTTTATTCCCAGTGACTTCCACTCATTTTTCCTCACAGAATGGCTCGGACAACTTTAACATCTCTCAACCCAAACTGGCTGCACTGAACTACAACAACATCAGTGTCCAGCCAAGACTGGTATTCCTTCATTTAAACCCAAAAAGGCCTTGATCAACACAAACAGAGCAAGCACGAGTTCTTCTCACTTTGCAGTCGATGCTGCATTTGAAACATCTGCAAAAGGCCTCCTGGCACGGGCCCACTTGGCTCAGTACATGTTGAGGATGAAATAAATGAAGGTATCATAACTGCTGAGTCAGACAAAGCTGTGACCCACCCTCCGATCATCTTGCACACAAATTGAGCCTCACCTCATTTTGTTGAGTGCTTAAAATGTGTGTGTTCTTCTGTGTATGTGTGTGGGGGGAGAACGAACGAAGAGAGGTGACTGTAAGGTTGCGTCTGACTTTGAGGAACAGGATTAGCGAACTGTGCGGTGCATCCTCTCACTCATGAAAAGTGGAGCGTGTGGGATCAGTGTATTGCACAAGGACACACAAGAAGGTGCGCTCACTAACTTCCAGAAGCAGCTGACTTCAGCGTGCATTTTTTATTTTTATTTTTGGTGTGTGCATTTGTTTTGGATTTTTGTTTTATGGTCAGAGATTGAGATGGCTCCGGGACAGACTCCTTCATTGGGCCATCTGAGAGTTCAACACAGGTGATCTTTCTTCAGCGAATCTGACATCTACGTCTCCAAGTTGCTCAAATGTAGACACCGAACCTGAACATACCTTAATAAACTGACACCCAGCGATCCTCGCGATGAAATAACTTAAGGACTTGGTACTGAGCAGCAACTAATGTACAGCAAGGCAGCGCAGGCGACGACTGGTTAGCACAGCATATGACTAGACTAGTTAGCACAGCAGATGATCGATGAGCACAGCAGAGGAGTAGTTAGCACAGCAGACGATCGGTTAGCAAAGCGGACCACCGATTAGCACAGCAGATGAATGGTCACCACAGCAGATCAATGCTATGGCCACCGAATGACTTGTGAGCACAGTTGCCTCACATTTCTGAGGAGCATGGTTCAAATATGGCCATGCCTGTGTGGAGTTTGAAAATTTTCAGTTCTGTCTTCTCTCCCCTCCCTCTCTCTTTCTCTCTGTTAAATGTTTTTAAAACATTTGTGTGGCCTCATCCTCAAAGTTCCTGTTCCTCTGTATTTTTCGGTATTGTGTGCAATTCTGTCACCTTCAAATTCCCCAACATGCCATATGAGAGCAAGGATAAAATGAAGGATATGGATGATGGAGCACATAAGCAGTGTGCAGTTGATAGTAAATGCTTCCATTTCCCCCCCTGGAAGCAAAGTGAAGGACCACAGGGTCAGAAAAATGATGAAATGTATCCAATGCACCTTGAGGTTTTCGATTTGAAAGTCTTGCGACTTGGACTTTAAAATTGGCCCATGCATCACTAACTTTACAAGCTGGTGATCCATGGGGAGCCATTGTTAGGCGACGCGGACATGGCGCTTGCAAATGGTTCAGACATGGAATTGAATGTGTCAACTTTTGCGGAAGTTCCAACAAAAGCATTTTTTTCCCAAGTGCGAGGAATGCATTCAATCATGTCTACCTAATGGTGCTTTATGTGATTTTCTTTTTTTTTTTGTTTTTTTTTTTGTTTTCCTATTCTATTTCTCTTTCTTTTTTCAGTTATGGAATTGAGTGCTATTATTTGGTGTTGAAGGTCCATTTTTGTTTCTTTATTCTCTTTTATGCTCTCGTAGTAGTATTTGTCCTATCAGACAACATGAAAGAAATGGCGGTTTAGATTTTACATTTAGCATTTTTCTTTTGCTCTTGGGTAAGACTTCTGTTTTGTGATTGCACATGTTAAGCCTCCGTAAGATCTGCGCTGCCATGTCAGATGATTCTCACATACTGTATATCAAAGAAAGAACCCAATATATTTTGAAGACTGGAGTGAGGTTTGATTTTTATCCATCCATAAGTCCTGTACCAATCATTTAGAATAAATTGTCAAATTCTTCAGTACAATTGATCAATCTATCAATAATAATACAACTTTACATATTCCTGACACTTCTTGTCAAAGCCTCTTCATCTTTTGAAAAAAAATGGAGCAAAAAGCCCCCCCCCTCCCACCCAAGAAGATAAAAGGAGAAGCAAAACTCAGATCAACCATCATTCCATCCATTTTTAGAGCCGGTTATCCCCACAACGTTTCACAGGAGTGCTAGAGCCCATCCCAGCCATCATTGGGCAGGAGGCGTGGTACCAATTGCAGGGCACATAGACGCAAGCAACCATATGCGCTCACAATCACACCTAAGGGCAATTTAGTGTCTTCAATTAATGCATGAAGATTTCAGATGCAAAAGCAGATATATCCATTTTTGTTGTTTTTGTAGATTCTTTTATTTATATACAGAAACAACAAAATTGGATGTATCTGCTTATGCGTCTGAACTCTTCACATGTCTTTGGGATGTAGGAGGAAACTGAAGTGCCCAGAGAAAATCTACACGGCACAGGGAGCAGATGCAAACACCACACAGGGGTGGCCAAGATTTGAACCCTCGGTCCTTAGAACTGTGAGGCAGACACTCTAACCAGTTGGTCACCATGAGCAACTCAGATCATTTCACTACTTTTTTCTTTGTTACAGTTTTATACCGACTTTCATCGGTGACTATTCCTTTGCAGTGCAATCATTTGTGATTCATTCATGTTTCGTGAATGGAATCTGATTCCATTTGATAAGGTAACATTTGGTCAAAGTCAGACCAGGAAGGCTGTTAATTTTGAATATGTGATTGAAAGATCTCAAACTACTTTCAGAACCTGTGCTTGTTTGTACTTTATAGTTTTTTTTTTAATCTGGGTGTTTGTGTGTGTGCAGAGCAGCACTCTTATGTCTATGTAACTTCATGAAATTGTTGATGTGGGTATAATATGTGTCTGAGTCAGCGTGTTTGTGTGTGTAGCCAGTGGGGCAGGTGGTTTGATTTTAAGCACATTCTTTTTTTTCTGGTGAACATGTAGAAAGGGAATTGTTTCAGCACATTTCATTTTTCCTGGTGGACTTGAATGGCTCCATCCTGAGTTCAAGCCGTATTTTACTAGTTGTGTAGATATACCGTGGAATATCTTGAATTCCAATCATAGCTATTGAAAAGGGTCACTCTGTCTTAGTTCGGCTTCTGGTGTGAATGTGGCCGTTAATGGCTGTTGCTTGTGAGTTTGTCAGTTTAGAGGGAAAATTGGCTGACGTCTGTTTTTTTTTTTTGGCATGCTGTCCCGCGATCAACCAAGACTGCCTCCCAATTGAAATCGACGCATTGAGCACCCATGTCTGAATGGCTGGTGTGGTTGTAACTTTGTGCATAAAACTTCATTCTGTGACTTTATGACATTTTAAACTCTGAGTATACAGAAAACAAATCTTTGCTCTTTTCTTGTATAAAGCACTGGATACCATTTTTTTTTTTTTTAGTCATGGGAAAGACCGTATTTCATACATACCAACAGTATGAATATTTTACATTTTCATTTCAATATCAATGAGAAAGCTGCCATTTTCTTTTTACACGGACACTTTTTACTCCATTGCCTAAATATCAATTGATATTGAAAATTGTCTGTCCCTCTGTGCCTGTGTACTTTCCGTTTCAATTTCTCCAGCAAACTATTTGGACCTGAATTCATTTCACAAGCATCAACATGTTGACTCCATGTTGATTGTCTGAGCTGGACTTTCAACAAAGACAGCCTGCAGAACCTTCTAACGGTCTTTCATTCTCAGTGACCCTGTTTGGGTTCTGGAAATGATTACTGTGCCATACAGACCAATCAGATAAGGCAGCAGCGAATGCAATGGGTCACGGGCAAGGGTTAGGGGTTAAATTCCTCGCTCCCTGATTAAAAGCACCCTTGACAGTGTTTCATGGTAAACTGTTACAGCTGTGTGGGAGTGCACAGAATGGAAGTGTTGCATTTGGACGGGGATGTCACATTGACTCATTTACTGTGTTGTGTCCTTTACAAGTGTTCCACAGAAACATCAAGAAGCTAACTTTTGGGTATGTTTTCTATTTACTGAAACACAGATAATTGGATTAGGGTTATCACTAATGAATCTTTTTAGAATGGATTATCCTATAGATATTTGGTTGCGTACGTGAGTAAAAAAAGCTAACATCCAACTCACTCATACATCATGTTATTTGTATAATGCACATCTAATAGCATCTTATAGTCAATCACTTGCAAATGCTCCTCTGTCACTTACAGACGCTCCTCTGTCTTTTTCTGCCATGTTTTTTTACTGGCCCAACACTGCAACTAAAGTCAGTTCAAAATAGACAGTGGCCCAAAACATGACACGCAATGTGCATTGGTTCTTGGCAGCTCAAATAAGCTTTTATTCGTATTTTTATTACCTTGAGGCAGAAATTTTTACGTCAACCAGTTTTATTTCATTTTTTCTAATTTTCAGGGTTTTGTAAATCCTGAGATACTGCAAGTCCAAATATTGCTTGTAAAATGCCTGCCAAAGCCACAAGTAGTGTTAAAACCCAGAAAAAAAGGGCTCTTTTTGCCATTCAGGAGACTGAAGAAAGTCATTTCTGCCAAAAGGCATATTGATTGGTGACAATGATCACCAAAGTCAGAGGGGACTCTGACAGATTCTGACATTTTACTGATTCTATCAATATCATAAAATCAGAAGTAAATAAACATTCAAATTTTACAAAAAGATTAGAAATGGTACAAGAAGGTGACAAAGGAGGCATACCCTTCACAACAATTGTTTTTTATGCATACAAATGACAAATGTTTAATTCTTGAAGTATCTGTGTGAATGTGCCATGAGTTTGCCTCATGCAGCTGTCATGCACTCACTCAATGTCATACCTTGGGCAGTTGTAGACCCAGCATGGACATGAACACAAGTATTTAGGCGAATATTGTTTCAATGTTTTTTGCGCTATCCCCCCCAACATTTTGTGGCCAGGATGGAGCAGTTCTGCAGAACCACAAGAAGGCTGGAGAACATGCCTCATTCATATTTGAGCCCCAGCTTGACTTCATACGCCGTGCTACCTTATCCTGTATCAACTTCAGTGCAATTATACACCGAAACAATTCTGTGTTGATGATGTGTATACTTTTAAACTGTTTAAAAGAAGCGAGTCTGTGGTGATAAGCTATATGGACTACAGTGACACGTTGGAGGGGATTATTTCTCAAACGCAATGAGTACATCAACTCTACCCTAACATCTGGTTCTGTGTGTGTGTGTGTGTGTGGGGGTGTGTTTTTGTGTGTGTGTTATCCCGAAAGCTTGGCGCTACCCTACTCCAGAAGTCCTTTAGGGAAATGAATTGGTCTGAAGTTGAGAGGGGCCAGATTAACTGATTTTATCACCACAAATGGGACTTGTTTTCAGAATCTTAGAAGATTTCCTTCTCATTTCACTCACTCTCGCTCTCTTCCTCTCTCTCTCTCTCTCTCACACACAGACATATCGTTTGCATGCGTGAGTGTGAGTCTCTCTGTTTATACTCTGTCGCCGTTTAAGGATGCATCTTTTCAGGCAGATGTTCCTAAATCGGCGTGAAACATCTGTCTTAGGCAATGGAATTCTCTTGGCTTTTTCCCCCATGATGCTAAGGCATGAGTCTGTTTCAGGTGGCAAACGATACATGAGTAGTGACATTGACTGTCCCTCTTCTTAGGTTGCTAAATCATTGTTAGACAGTGAGGAGATACATGACATGGCCATCTTGACCTGACAGAGCTTCTCACTTAGAATGAGATCTGTTAAGAATATTCTGTCAAGAATAGAGTTTTGCAATCTCACACAACCTTCTTAGTTGTGACTGCTACATTAGATATATTGGTACACACTGTAGATGCTTGCTACCAAATAAAAAGCCAAAATAAACATTTTGATTGCTGTCAGTCTTATCATGTGACGTTGTCCACATCCTGTGGAGTTTTGTCTCCTGGGTTGTAGCTGACAGCATGTTTACAGTATTAGATTGCTGCCTGAGAGCAGACATGCTGAGAGAGGTTCTCAGTCATTCTCTTGGTGTGAGCCCTTTGGATGAGCTCACGGCCCCTCTGACCTTCAGGCCCAAGGGGTGTTTCCTCCTCATGCCTGAAAGAAAACCATTTAACAGCAGAACTCCTACATGAGTTGAAACCTTGTGCGACTAAATATTTTTTCAGCAGCAGTAGGTTTTTCACGATAAATGGATGATATAACATGTGATAGTTGTTCACTCTGCAGTGCTATTTATTTGTTTTCTTGATTGGCCTTGGCATGAACCACAGAAGCTAGGAAACATTGGCAGCACCTCTGGTGTGTTGCTTTTCCCCATATGTTCACCAGCAACATTTCCCAAAATACAGATTTATGATCAAATCCTCAGCTCACCTTGTTGCTGTTTTTTGGACAATGGTAGGATGACACAGAAGGGGGTCAAAGTATTGAGACATGCCTTGTAATTCTTTATCTTACCCCTTGTATCTTCACTGTTCACTTTGTGGGAACAGTACAGGAAAGGGGGTGTTCTAGTCTAGTGCAAAAACCAACGCCCATAAACGTACATTTGGAGGCACTTTGTGTGGACGAACTAGAGATTCCTAAACTAAACCCTGTCAAACAAGTCTCAACAAATATTCTTGTGGATGCAGTGACAAGATGTGCACAGATACAGTCTTAAATGTTGTGAAAAGTCTTGTCAGAAGCGTGGAAGCTGTGAAAACTGTAAATGATGAGTTCAACTTGCTTTTCTCTTCCTGTAGGTGTAATGACCAAAAGGCTAAATATCAAAATGATGAACAGTTTCTGGGAGATCTCATATTTACCAGGACTGCTAACTCATGCAGTTCATAATTTATGAAACGCATACATCCTGCAAAATTCTGGACCACATTCCTGCCCCCGCCCATCTAAATTATTGCTGCCTTAAGGTTTAAAGGTGTGTGAATATCAGCTACAGAAAAGGAAAATATGAGGTGAATGAGTCCAAAAAGTAGCATAACAGAACGGACAGCTATAACAATGGCGTAATTCTCGGTTGTTGTTATTAGTAAACATTCATTGGCTTCAGAAATTAAATACTCAATAGTTTGGCAGCATCTTAGGTAATTCTTCTATGTTTTATTAAGTGTTACTTAGATAATAAAGTTGCCTAAAGAAAGGAATGTTATTCCAAGGATAAAGGTGTGGGGATAAGAATGCGCTGCATTTGTTTACTGCAGTGGACCAAACTTGAACTCTCGAAGATTTATTGCCTCTACCCCTCCCTGTTATCTTCTTTATTTCCAACCTCACCTTGGCAGTCAGGGCCTTGAATGTCCATCAATGAAGGTGTTTCATTACACATAAGACATTGCATTACAGCGGTGGATGAATGCCTTGAATGAATACAGTGGAACTTTAAATAGAACGAAACTCCTGCTAAAAGAGGGGAGACCTGATTATGAGGTTAACTAGCATTGATACAGTGCGGAAGGTTAAGTAAAAGCTAATGAGGAAAAATATTAATGTATAGAAAATGGGAACACTTGAAATTCAAGTTTAAAATACATTTTTAAAGGAGAAGTTCTAGCTAGGGAATTTTGGAAACAAAGTATCTGCAGGGAGCAATGAAAAGTATTTCTTAAATAAAAATACAAAGCTATTTTTGGTCGTAGGTTATTTTGTTTTTCAACCCGTGTGATTTCTATTTTAATTAAGCTCTTTTATTGAACAAAAACATATTAATGTTGAATTATAGTACAGTCTAAGCACATTTTGTTCTGAATGTGGTGCCAGGGCGGCACTGACTACCGGAGACAAATTCCTTACATATTTGGCAATGAAAGCTGATTCGGATTTTGATTCTGATTTCAATATTGCTTATGAGCCTCGCATCCCAGACTGTTTGAAAATTACAAGAGTTCTGTGCTCTTAAAGGGTTTAGTATGTTATTAATGAAAAAACAGCAGCCGACAGGGACCCATGGGTTTTTTCGACACAAAACATGATTTTGACGTATACAGCTTTTTGAACTCCCGCCATGAAAATCCTCTTGAAGGATTTTTTTTCGAGAAGAAGGTAGGGAGTGACATAAAAGACAGGACCGCCCTCAAGTGGATTAGTTTTACCTCCGGGAAGATAGCTCCTTGTAACTTCATGTTAGTCAAAATGCCGGCTCGTTGCATTGCTGGACATTGCTTGAACACTCGGGAGGACGGCTTGACCCTTCATAAGTTTGCAAGAGACCCGGTTCCTTGTGAAAAATGCATTGCACGGGTGCAGAGGACGAGAGCTTTGTTGGTTCCAAATAACAGGTAGGTGTGTATACAGCTACTAAAAAAAAAATAGTTTGGGTGGACCACGTAATCGTCTCTCTGATAGCGTAACAAAAGATCCGCGTACGAAATGCGTCGGACGGGGTCAGGCTGATTCGTCCGCTTCACCAGCGACGGCTGCGGTTCGGGCTCGCGGACGGAGGTGGCTCCGAAGAACGCTGCCACAATGCAGCACTCAGCCGCGTGCGACGACAACGCCGTAAAGCGCCCCAGATCGAATGTGTTGTTCATCACGTATTGCAGCGGCTATGAACAACCCCCTAAAGCACCACGGCTCGGCTCCATTATAAGCCACCACGGCGCCGAAAATGAGCCACACCGGCTGAGGTGCTGCGTTCGCCGGTCAAAGCTTCGGAGAAGGTTGCGCGTCGGGCTTGCGGACGCCGGCAGCTCTGAAGAATGCAGCCGACAATGCCTCACTCAGCCCCGTGCGACGACAACACAGTAAAGCGCTGTTGTTCATCGCGTAATGCGGCGGCTATGAACAACCCCCTAAAGCAGCACGACTCTGCTCTATGTTAAGGCACCTCGGAGCCGAAAATGAGCCACACCCACTGGCTGCGATGAGCCGCGATGGCTTATCTCTGCCCCGGAAGTGGATTGGACGGGGAGGGGTTTGGCCGTAATTGCATATCATCTGGCTTGAAACAATAGTGTAATACTGCCCTGGTAACTTCATTTGGTTGTGTGGTGTTCTCTTTTTCAAAAAGAGCTTCCATGTCAGAAGGGTGTGTTCGTCTCCCATAGTAGGGTGCACCGCGTGTTTTCATTGGCCAATGTCCGGGTGACTTCACGTACAGAGGATTCAGCCAATATGGCGACCACTTAGATGTCATATAATGACACTTCTGCAACTTTGCGCATGGATGACGCGCTCTCCATTCACATTTATTTTTTTGTATAGACATTGAAGTGAATAATGTTATATGTATTTTTCATTACAATATCTAATTTAGAATGTTTATTGGGAAGACACTTGACCTTCAAAGTATACATAGTGTCAATGGAGTTTTTTCACTGAATGTATAAAATAGTCGGTCAACTATCAAGTGAAACCAAATAAGTCTTTTGTGATCCGTGTGTTTTTGAAAATGTGTCTATAAGCAAGCCGTTTTACATTTTCATCCGACTATGGCGCCGCAGGAGAGTATTTGTCTTCGGCAGCTGCATGTGCTATAAGCATAGATCTGGCCACTAATTACACAATTCATAGCCTATATATCATTTGTGGCTTGGTGCCAAAATGTCACCTCAGTGAGTGAGTACGCAATTGATATGTTTACCATCTAAATGGGCACTTGGATTACTTTTTTTCAGAAAAAAAATTCAGATTAGGGAGTCAAAACCGTTCTGCCCTCGGGCGCCATGTAACTGGATGCTGTACATAGCT
Source organism: Syngnathoides biaculeatus (assembly GCF_019802595.1). NCBI lineage: Eukaryota > Metazoa > Chordata > Actinopteri > Syngnathiformes > Syngnathidae > Syngnathoides > Syngnathoides biaculeatus. The sequence continues at coordinate 32,836,179 of NC_084641.1, forward strand.
TGGCACACCCTAAAAGACAAGAGGGTAAGAAATTGCTCATTTGCATGATTTTTTTTTTTTAGAACCGAACCTGACTGCTTTGAAAAGATCTTTAAAAATACATAGGGTGTAATTCGAAACACTGTCGAAGACAAGCTAAGACACGTGAACTGCTTTAATTTTGCATTAAATGTGATGTTTCATGTATAAATTATTTTAATTATTTGCTGATTACACTGCAGTGATACTGTTGTAATAGTTTGTCATTCATCATAGGGAAATTAGCGAGGTCAGAGGTCAAGTTCAACTAAAGGGCGCCTGAGAGACAAGAGGTGGGTTACACCTTCTAACCCCCCCGCCCCTCAAGGCAATGGCCTTGTATAATATCAGCCCTGACAATTGTTAATCAGAACCAGCAACAGCAAGCCGCAACCTCCCACCCAATTGCAAGTTTTCTCGGCCCTCTTCCTCTGTGTCTCGACACTTGTGTCCGCGTGCCAAGTATGTGGCTCCACTTTTTATTAGCAGTGGGATTACAGCATAGGAGCGAGGCATGTTGTTCATTTAGTGTCATGTAGCAATTATATGGCATGTTTGTAGTGTAGATGAGAGGGTGTATGCTGTAAGTTTGATGCACGGTAAGAAACCACCGCATCAGAAAGTTTGCAACAGAACTGAACTATGGCGAATGACATTTTTGTTAAAAGTATTGCCAAGTCATCCAAACTGCATTTACTTTGCACTCCAGCAAATGATAAAAATGTGTCACCCATAAAAAATATGACCCTTCTTATGATATTCTTACTGGAATTAATACAATATTATCTGAGTGAGATTTTTATACAGTGCAGTACAAAAAAAGCCTTTGTTTCCTCAGCAAATCACAAGAATGTTGGATTTTTTTATGTACAAAAGGTGAAGTTCTGTGAGAAGAGGTCAAACGTTCAGATTTTACTTTCAGTTATTTACATCTAGATCTGAGACTGAATTGAGAAGTTACCATTATTTGTAAAAACAAAACTAAATGACTGTATTTATCTTATCCATTAAAATTGTATTGCACTTGGCCTCACGGGAAAGCTGGAGCCTATCCCGACTAGCTTCGGTCGAAAGGCGGACTACATACTGAATTGGTCGCTAGTCACTTGCAGGGCAGATCTCGACACCGGTAACTGAGCGGGAATGGATCCCACGGTCCCCGTAGCAAAGTACTACTACACCATTATTGATTCCCTTGTTTCCATACATATTTTCTTCAAACCATTCTTTTGTTATGTTTTGTCTTCTTTAAATGGAAATTTATAGCACATCTATGAGAATTAAACCTGTAATATAAAAGTACTGATTTCCATCCATTACTGTAAACTATTGCTGATCAAAATAGGAAGATGGAGGTGTTCCTCAATGGAGCATCAATAAATTAGGACAATATTAAATTGATTTAGTGGCCTTTACCTCATGCAAAGATACAAGAAAAGAAAATGTGGTTGGATTTAAGAGCAGCGAGGAACAGGAAGGGGTGTGATAGGTTAAACACTCTGGATTTAGTCAATCTGATTTTAACATCAGCATGAACTTTAATAAGCACTTTCATTTATATTGAAGATGCAAATGTAGCCTTTGCGAGGAGATTGATATGCATGAAGGAAAGTGTGTGTCTGTGTGTGCATGTCAGGGTCCTCTGTTCATTAGCCCAGTGTAATTGTGTTAGCAGTGTTGCTTGCAGGCCGGGAAGAAAATATCTGTGTTTAAAGGTCACATCGGAGTAGCTATGACATACGAATAGATGACACATGCATTCCAACCCCGAGACATTGTCGTACGTGCGCACACGCACACACAATTCCACCCCCCTCCCCTCCACACACACACACACACACACACACACACACACCACACACACACACACACACACACACACACACACACACACACACACACAGACACACTGTCCTCCGTTTGATGCACATGAAGACATATTTAGCCAAATTTGTGAGGATGAGTATGTGTTATGTATGCCTCATCTTGCCTGAAGGTATGCATATGTATTTGTGTGCATGTGTAGGTGTGCGAGGGCCCGATTGGAGCGACACTGTTTAATCAAGTGTAATATGACTTGGCAACTGTGTTAAGGCATCTGAAAGAGCAGTTATGTTATCTCCTCTGTGTGTGTGCGCGTGTGCGTGTGTGTGTGTTGAATCCATTGGCGTGTACGTGCTCAACAGCATTTGATCATATAATCAGATGAATGCAGGATATGCTGAAGAAAGCTCTATGTTGACATACAGGCTTTGCAAAGAGATTAGAAATAAATAGCTACCTAAATCACTGTAAAGGTACATAAATAGCTAACCTGCAGTTAAACGTCTGTTTGCCACATTGGACGCGCGTGAGCGCTGAGCAACTTAATTCTCATTGAAAACAAAGTGGGAAAAAAAAAATTTGGTTTGTAAAACTGTTGACTTAATGCGGAAATAATCTCTGTCAACGTGTGCATGTTTTTTTGTGTTAATGCTGGGTACTCGTGATGAGTCCTGCTGACGACAACTCCCGTTATTTTATTGTTACAAAGGGTTCCTGTCAGTACTGTGATCCTTTATTCTTCGTCCCCTTGCAGGGAAATTATCTTTTCCGGTCCGAGTTTGTGCTCAACTAATCGAGTAGGGGCTGGAAGACTGGAAAAATTTCCCGCTTCAAGAGAGTTCTTTGTGGGTGTTGTAGTGTGGCTGATAATTTTTGATTAAAAAAAAAAAAAATTCAGGGGTCACGAAACATCAGTCCATCCATTTTCTCTCGTGCTTGTCCTCATTTAGGTCGATTTTTTTTTTTTCTCATGCTTGTCCTCATTTACGTCGCAAGTTAGCTGGAGATGTCCCAGATGACTTTGGGGCTACAACCTGGACTGGACTGGTCACCAGCTAGCTTGAGGTTTGAATGAACAAAAGATGCATGTTTTTAGGGCTGTCACTATTGAATATTCTTTAGAATTGATTATCTTATTCACTATTCCAACAAGTGTTCAAATAATATTCCCTCCCAAAAATGTTCAATTCATTTGACTTATTTATTTACTAATACCCAACACCAAATCCATCTGCAGCAAATGTCCATGTATTCCAAGCCTCTGATGCACAGCACATATTGGTTTTGGGCATTGCAAATATGCTTTTATTAATATTTTTATTGCCTCTGGGCAGATATCTTTTCACGTCAAATTTTTTTTTTTGCAGGATTTAGCCAAATTAGGTGCCCCCAATCCCCATTGTTTTCACAATTTGAAAGAAGAACATTCAACTTTCACCAGTGGACTAAAATATTGCAGCATCTGGACCTAAAACATAAATAGGCCCAAGGTAAGGTAATGAAAAAAGACAAAACCTGATTTTAGTCATATTTACTCAGACAGTGAACCCCTGACATATGTGGGGAATAGGGAGTGTGAAAATCTGCGGATATTTGAAACCCATTACAACTGCATTGAAATTGAAAAAAACGTTTTTAATAGGAGGGGAAAAAAAACAACCATCAAAAAAGTGAAAAATATTTCAGAAAAAAAAGGAAAAACAATCCACAGTGAGCTGTGTTTATAGGTGCCGAACTCCATTCCACTGTGTTATTCTATATTCCCCATTGAAATGAAGTGAAAGACCCTGTTCCACACACACAGCTATAATTTTTTGGGTCACATTTTAACAAAGACAAATAGGACTGTATTGTAAAATATAATATTAAAAGAGAATATAAAGAAATTAAGTGGTTCTAACATGCGTAATTAAACCATCTGACACAAGACGGCTGAGGTCAAAACTGGGACAAGTATGTTTTTTTCCGGTAATTTATAACAGATGTAACAATACGTCCTCTGCAGAGGAGATCACTTAATAGTTGTGGTACTTCTATCTTCTTGTACATATCAGTACGTCATCCATTTTATATCTGCAATCTTATTATTGCTTTTTTGTATCACAATGTACTGTAGATTATTCTCACCGCGCTCACGTGATTTAATCTGATGTCGTAAAACCAGAAAGATATTGCTCGTTAAAGCGGCTCGGCTCCAATGTCTCGCGGACCAACCGTTGTCAAATTACTTTGTTTACGTCTTTGTTCTCCTAATGGTGGCTGAACATTTGTACTGACAGCTCACTTTACAGCCACCGCTGCCACCATCATAAAACAGGCTTCTCATGCAACTCAACTATAAAAACGGATGGGATGCAGTCCTCAAGCGTCCACATAGGAGCCACTTGATTTTCACACCATTTCAGATTTTTATTCAGTACTTTAGTTAGTGTATGCTCTTTTCTTCCTTTACATTTACAAACATACAAGCAGAGCTTTTCCTAATTCAGGCTCAGAATAATAGGCAGTGCGATTTCTTTCACACCCCGCCGCCCACCCCCTCAATCGCCAATCCCCAATCTGTCCCCCCCTACTCCGTCCTTCTCTGCTCACTCCCTCTCATTTTCTTAAGCTGTAAAATTGATGTTCTGTGGTTGGGAGCCAGCTTCGATTATCTGCGCCAAATTCCCTGATAAAGAAGTGTGGTTTTGGACTATTCAAGCACTTAAAGGCCTGCTAAAGGGCTTTAGCTCCGGGGTCCCTGCTTTTGAGACTCTACACACACACACACCACACACACACACACACACACACACACTCAAATGCACACACCCACGCACACACCCAGACATTCATGAGTTTGGTTATGCACACAAACTCCTTTCCATACTCTTGTGGGAGGTATTCTTGTATTTAAGGTTTGTCTGCACATTTTTAATGCACTCAATTTTACATTGGTAATTTTTCAATAAAGAGGCAATAACTAACGAAACAAATTTAGTTTTGCCCCAGCAGCCCCCCGAAAGCGGTGATGTGCATTTTACCTTTAAACCACCGTCAAAGGCACACATGGACAGTGGTCACAGTGCAGAATTTTAAGCCTACTCCAAAAAAAAAAAAAACACAAGCCCAAATATCAAGCCCATCACTTGTCATTTGGAAAATACATTTTTACCAAAACAAGTGGATGGGAAGTATTTTCTGAAGTACCAGTTGGTGGATAAAAATGTTTGTTACAACAAAGGCGCAGAAACCCTAATGTGAACAAAAGTTGCTGTTGACATTTAAATTAAGGATGCAAACCACGTCATCAGCCGCTCAATACCACTCATAAATTGTGAATTTAAAGTCTGAGGTGGCCTCTACATTTGTTGTTTTTGCACGACTATAATGCCTGGAGGCTGTTTATTCCAGAATGATTCCGACTGCTTGCAATTTTAGTTAAAATAAACTGGGAATCATATAAGATTACAAAAGTAACAATACAAATAACAAAAGTGGCAAAACCCTGTGTTAAAGTTATTCATACTCTTTCTCAACATCCAATGTTCTGATTTTTATTTCTTATACTAATTAAATATCGTATGGGAAATTCCACTTTGTTTCACCTGTATAATTTGTATCATTTTATAGAGAATCACATCAAACACTTTCGGGCATCCAAGGAGAGATTCAGAGCCACAAAAAGTTCTACACAAGTTAAGATGGATGTGCCCTGCTCAAGGGCACTGCGGACTATCATCTCTCCACCAACTACAGTAGTTGTTTTTCCACTTAACCCAAGCGTGTGACACTCTAGCTCCAAGTCTTTTCTGAAGCGACGGCTGCTCATTGTGAATGCATAGCCGATTAGAATACTTAATGTGGGTTTTGAGCAACCTATTTCAGTATTCAGCAAAACAGGTGAAAGGATTCCTCTGGGCACCGGTAAATGAATTAGACTGGGACAAAGCACCTGCAGGAACTTTAAATGTCCACAATGTCTTTTATTCAACACAAGGAGAATGTGAATTTTGTGAATGTCGTAAATCCAGAGCGCAGTGCTAAAAACGTACCTCACTTGTCAAGGTATAATTGTATTTGTGAACATAAGCATATTATATCTGTAATGATTCAAGTGGATCTGTTAAGTCCTTCAATCCATGTGCTGGCGGAGGTCTTGCAGACGGAACGGGCACATTGTTGGGGAGACGCGCTCAGATTACGAATAATTAGCGCTCAGAAACACAGCTCTGTGTGAATTAAAGATGACCGCACTTGTCATCATGGGGGTAAGTGAACATTTTTGTGGGTGTGGGAGGATTTTAACTACTGAACCGAAGTAGGCAGATCATCTCACTGCAGTACTGTATATGCAAAGCTCTACAGCACAGGTGTCAAAACTCAAGGTCTCACGGGCTAGATCCTGCTCTCCACGTAATTTTACTTGACCTGAAAAATCTTTCCAGACACTTTTTTTCCCTTGACTTCTGTTCAAAACTACTTATCCATCTTAAAAAGGAGTCATGATCAAACGGGGAGGGGGGGGGTTATGGAATATGATGATATAATTTGTAGACTTCTTCCAGAACATATTTGGTAAAGGACAAAAATGTGACTTAAAAACACTCCAATAAAATTAGCAATTTATTAATGGGACTTTTTTGTTGATTTAGTTGCACACAAGATGATAATTTAAGGAATAATAACATTGTAATAAGCATGATGGCGTTTGATTGGATTTTCTCAAAAGTAATATTTTTGGAGATGTCAGGATTCCACCAGGCAGCGATGATAGCCATCATTAGTAAAATCAGTCACATACCTGTTTTTAATGTCTGCTGTCATCTTTTAGATTCAATGTAGCAGATTCCCAGTCAAGGCCCCAAAGCTTCTGCTCTGCTCTTGCGTTTAGTCTGTGTTTCGGCTGAAGTGAGCTGGGAATAAATTCAGCTCCCAACATGACTCTCAACAGGATAAAAAGTAAAGAAAATGGATGGCTGGACAGACAAGTGCACTATATTTGTACCTAGCCTAAATCCTTCGAGAACAGACTCGTTCGTATCAACAGGCAGGAGGCAGGGTACATCCTGAACTGGTTGCCAGTCTATCGCAGGGCACATGGAGACAGACAACAGTCACACTCACAATCACACCTGGGGGCAATTTAGAGTCGCCAATGAATGTATGTTTTTGGGATGTGGGAGGAAACCGTAGTGCCCGGAGAAAACCCATGCAATCACAGGAGAACATGCAAACTCCACACAGGCAGGGCTGGGATTTCAACCCTGGTCCTCAGAGTGTCATTAGAATTCTGCCTTCCATCATATTACCTCTTTTCAACATATTTTTGTGAATACTTTGACCATAAAAGTAGCAGCTTGGCACATACATCAAGTAAATGATCACAGACAGTGTACTGTAATTCACTCATCTGACGTCTGTGCAGGCAGCATGACTCAGTTCCCAGTGTGAATGGTAGTGTGTCCAGTTGTCTTTTTATACGCCTTGTGATTGTCAGGCAACCATTCTAATGTGTATCTGCATTTTGCCCCACATTCAGTTGGGATAGGCTTCAGCTCCTACGTGACCCTGAAGAGTAGGGCAACAAGCGGTACTGAAAATGGATGGATGGATCAGTAGTATATTTAAACATGCTGGACAAAAGTACAAATTAGATTACTTGGTTTGCCGGAGGCTTGTGTGACTGTGTATCTATTCAACAAATTCCCCCTCTATTCCTTCTCTCATCCTGAGAGCCAGAAGTGGAGGCTGTGAGTTGACTCCATCCAGCCATATTAGCAGCTAGTCAAAATGCCTTTTCAAAAATGGATTCCAAATAAAAATCTCCTCACGTTCAAGTGTCTGTACCCTTCCTGTGCCTGCTCTTGTATCCTCTCTGTTATCCTCATCTGGCCTCTGCTGTGACTTTAACTTTGATACCATCTGTTGCAAGTTCCTTGGTGTTAAATATGAACAATCAGACTCATTCGGAATACAATATTGTTTTAATTGCATTCAAGTAAGAAGCCCGTACAAGTAGTCCATGACGCATACAGTGAACAGAGGGTTTCATATAACAGAAGCATTGAGGCTTTGAGTGGCAGTTCTCATCAGTGTCGTTTATTTATCATGGTGCTGATCATGTGTTGCAAGCTTCAGAGTATTTTTACATCATTCACATTCCAAATGACCCAAAACAGAAGACTCGCTAAGAGGCAAATACAGTTCAATCCATGCAGGAATTTCACATTCAAGCCACAACAGAATGGGGAGTGAAAAAATCCAATCCATTAATGCTTCCCACGACATTTTTTTTTAACTGTGGAAATGCTGATTAAATTGATTTGTGTTGATCAGTGTGTATACATGGACTGATATTTGTATGTGTGGTTTAGCAAACATGATGAGATGTAGGCATGATATCCACCCGCATGTTCCCAGTGATTGCTGTACGTAAGCAAGAGATGTGAGCTTCATGCTGAAAAAGTGCTTTGTATAAATGAGTTTAAGTGTTTGGCTAAGGTCAGAGACTTGCCGGCAGCTTTTAATCAACACTGAACAGACTTCAACTGTATGGAACGTGTCAGGTGACCTGCCGCATGTCCTCTTATGCACAAAAAGAACAGTTTAAAGTTGGAAATCAGATACATCACTCACATTTTTAATTGAATACTTTCAAGAAATCATTTATGAATCTTTAGGGAGGGGATCTCTTGAATATTTTCGAAATCACAGGTAAATCAGGTCCAACTCAAAGGGGCCTTGGGTTGTTTTTTTTTTTAAACTCTATTTTGGAGTTAAAATCAGAACTTGTGTCATAGAAATTGTTAAACTACAGTATTTTCACACTAGAAATGTCGTTTAGCTTTGTAAAACAAATTGTTATTAAAATAGTAACATTAACACCACTGCCATGGTGGACACAACATTCATTATATTTAGTTGGTATATAATCTATGATATTAGAATTGTATTTCTTTATTATTTGGAATAATCCATTACATGCAATTATTGTCCCCTTTTTGTCCCATTTTCTCTGCAACTTTTAACAAATTCATATAAATACTCCCTTAAACTCTATACACTCTGTGGTCTAATTTTGACATTAAAGAACAACTTTTAAATTAAAAACTTTTGTTCCACTTCATAGACATTTCAGTTTCCTCTTCATCTTCTTGTCCCAGTTTTGTCAAACGATTCCTCACATCATCTTCTTCTGCACGTGTGTTCCGTTTTCACTTATTTATAGAATTAGTGAAGAACAAGATGATGAAAATAGCTGTCCTTTTGATTATTTTTCCAAACCAGCAATTCCCTCGTGTTCTGATTTTGTGAACGCACAAAGACGTGTGGGTGATTATCACGCATGTTTTCATGTGCACACACATCTGTGTGAGTGTGTGGGCCGTGTCGTAATGTCCCCATGAGCCTATGATTGAGTTGGTCGCCATTGGAGGACCATGGAGTCAGTGGGATCAGTGCGTGATTGTGAAAAGATGCTCCCGACCACACACTCCGAGTATGTGTAGTCTGCTCACATTTTGTCTGGGTGTGTGTCAGGGACACTAAACAGGGTCTGTATTGTTCTGATGGGATTGGCAACAGCGTGGTGCTCTGGACCACTGTAATCATGACTGGCCCTGGGATGAAAGACACTATTGACGGAGTGAAGTGTCTGAAGGGAAGAGAGAGAGAGAGGGGAATGTAATGATGTAGCGAATGGGAAGCAGCGAGTGAGAAAAGAGATGTTACGCCTGAGAAGCCTTTAGCTTGAGGAATTTATGAAATTAACTTTGGGGAGCGGGTTTGAAATAATTTCCAGCCAAATTTCGAGGAAACGCTATTCGAGGCCATTCATCTGACCTTGGCACAGTCCAGCATATGCCCAACCTACTTCCATATTTGGTTAAACAGGCCTGAGCACTGCCTCCCGGTTCAGGTGAATGACAAAGGGGACCGTGACAAAGCAACTGTAGGGTCTTTCAACGTCTACAGCTACAGTAAATATTTTTCTACACTCAAGATGTCACTACAGAGCCACGAAAGGTTACGATGTTTTTGATATTTCGGCTTCATTTTTTACATCTATTATATTGTATTTCTATAAATAATTGGTGTACAATCATTTAACTTTTGTCAGACGACATCAGCCATAAAGAAAACTAGCCAGGATTCAAACAAGGTCTGCAAACCTTGGTCACGCTCGATAGCATACAAAGGGAGTGAGCGATCTCGTTCCTGAGATGTTCCACATATCGTGGATTGTGAATGGTGAGGTCTGTTGTACAGTAGTTGTGTTAGCTACTTCAATATTTTGACATCATAGTCACCTGACAATTCAACAATAACACCAAACAGGGTGCTGTGAGTGAACATTTTCCTTAAACAAATGTCAGAAATGACTCAATTTAATCATCTCCATAATCAGAAGAATATTCTTTGTTCTTCCCTTTCTGGATATACTGTAGATTCCCATTCAGACTCAGAGATTGCTTTTTTCTTTCTTTTTTTTTAATGACCACACTGCGAAAATTGTGCAACACCCTATCTGTAAACCTCTGCCTATACATTAACTCCTTTTGTAAACACACAACTAAACACACAACACAAAATATAAAAACGGCGTAAACAGTTAGGCACCCTGTAAATATGGAGATCTGAAGGGAATTAAACTGACTGTGGAGAATTTATTGTCTTATTATTGTGTTGGAAAGCTGTTGTTGAAACAGGTTGTTCTGGGGGAGAGAGCTCTGTACAGGAAAAGGTTGAAAGATGTGATGCTCTTGGTGGGTGGAGTCTAAGATCATTTGTTTCCTCTTGTTTGTTTTGTGTCCAACTTGTAAGTTCATTGATGCAATGGTTATTGACGATTGTATGATGACTCGTTGAAGTACTTTTCATCCTTGTGCGGGTTTTCCCCTGGCCCTTCGGTTTCCCACCACAGCCGCAAAACATGCATTAATTGGATACTCTTAATTGCCCCGTGGTGTGATTGTGACTGCAACTGTTGTCTGTCTCCATGTCCCCTGCGATTGGCTGGCAACCAGTCCAGGGTGTACACTGCCCCTGCCCGAAGTTAGCTGGGTGAGACACATGGCACTTAACTTGACCCTTGTGAGGATCAACTGTTTTCGAGATCATTATGGAGGATGGCTTTCCATAATGGCGTAGAAGAGATGGAAGAGGCTATGCAGTTTTTTAGAGAATAGTTTTAGTTGAGTTTTTGTATTGGCTGGCAATACCCTCAAATAATTATCCCATACTTTGCCTGCTACTCAAAAAGAAGAAAACTAAAGATAATGTTATAGTATGTATGGATTATGTTGCTGTTAAAATATAGTTACTTTGAGTAGAAACTGTTCTTTGGAATGCTGCATCATTTATTATCTTCTTTTCTTCGACAGTAACAAATGTATGACTTTATTTAAAACTGTGATGAGGACATCTTATGATATTCTTTGACAATGGTTATGCTTTGTTTCTCATTCTCATAGCTGGAGGCGGACAAAGTTGAAGAGGAGCCAAAAAAGCAAAAGAGCAGGGCTGCCCTAGTTCTCTGAAAAGCTGGAAGTGGATTAAACACCTGAGAGAGACAGAACAAAACTCTAAAGCCTCCCTTTTCATCACAGTCATGCCTTCACCTGTCGTTTTCAACATTTTCCTCCTGCTCCTCCCCCTGTCCATGACCTCCTGTTCTCTTTCCGTTGCCCCTCTCATGTCTTTCTCCCCACCAGAAGGGGGGCTGACACATTTGGTGGTCCATAATAAATCAGGAGAGATTTACCTTGGAGCCATCAACTGGATCTACAAGCTGTCGAGCAACCTCACCAAGCTCCGAAGCCACGTTACTGGTCCTGTGACAGACAATCCTCGGTGTTACCCTCCGCCTGGTGTCCAGTCGTGCCCCCATGAGCTAGTGCAGACTCCCAATATAAATAAACTTCTGCTGCTTGATGATGTCCACAACCGCTTAATTGCCTGTGGGAGTACTTCCCAGGGAATTTGCCAGTTCCTCCGTCTGGATGATTTATTCAAACTCGGCGAACCCCACCACCGTAAGGAGCATTATCTATCCAGTGTTGCTGAGGCAAGCACCATGTCTGGGGTAGTCATCTACCCAGATGCTTTTGGCGGGGGTGGGAAACTTTTTGTTGGCACTCCCATCGATGGGAAGTCAGAGTACTTTCCAACTCTGTCGAGTCGCAAATTAATGTCCAACGAGGAGAATGCCGACATGTTCAGCTTTGTCTACCAGGATGAGTTTGTATCCTCGCAGCTGAAAATTCCATCAGACACACTCTCCAAATTCCCGGCATTTGATATCTACTACATCTATGGCTTCAACAGTGAGCAGTTTGTCTATTATCTGACATTACAACTTGACACTAAACTCACTTCACCTGATGCTGGCAGTGAACAGTTTTTCACCTCAAAGATTGTACGGCTTTGTGTGGACGATCCCAAGTTCTACTCCTACATTGAGTTCCCCATCGGCTGCACTAAGGATGGAGTGGAGTATCGCCTGATCCAGGACGCTTATTTGGCTCAACCGGGGTCCCGTTTGGCTCAATCGCTCGGTATTCAAGAGCACGAACAGGTTCTATTTGCTGTGTTTGCTCAGGGCCAGAAGAACAGAGCCAAACCACCCAAGGAGACAGCTTTGTGCCTGTTCACAATGAGACAGATAAAGGAGAAGATTAAAATAAGGATTCAGTCGTGCTACAGTGGAGTAGGCATACTCTCCCTGCCCTGGTTGCTCAACAAGGAGCTGTCCTGCATCAACTCGGTACGTTTGTGATCCTTTCAGCAGTTTGTGTTTGCAACTGCATACACGTTTTTGTTTGATCAAGCTGTTTCTTGGTTGCTGTGTCGGCTTAGTAGAGGTCGTACAACACCAATGTAGTGGTCACGTCTCGAAGCAGTGTTTGGAATACAGGTTTTTTTTTGTTGGTTTTTTTTTGCAGTTGTACGAATTGTAAATGGAAGACATATCAGATATCTTAAACATTTCTCTCCTGTAAATGCTTAGTACTACAGTGGATGAAAAACTACCACCGCTGTTCAAATGTCAGGTTTTTGTGCTATAATAAAATGAGACAAAAACTATTCAGAATATTTCCAACTCTAAATTGACTTATACAACAACTCAATACAACTTAATACAAGTACAACTTTTTTTGTATCTTCTAGTACAACTCAATTTGAAAAATAAAAGGAACTTTTGACCTTAAGTAGTCCAGATGTCTTTCACAAACACAACACTGCTCATTATCATCATAAAAAAAATATAAAACTATGTATGTATATATATATATATATATATATATATATATATATATATATATATATATATACATATATACTCATTACCTACAGTGAACCATGGTGATAGCGGCATTATAAACAGGGGCTGTTTTTTATTTTCAGCTGGAGATTGAGCCAGATTCAAGGTGGAGGCCATGATAAACAGCTCCAAACACAAGTGTTAGTGCAAACATCTTCAGGTTATGGTAGAAAAGAAAAATATGTCAGGAAATACCTTTTAATCTGCGCACTACAAATATGTTAATTGTAATTGGAAATTTTCATTTTGACACTGAAAAAAGTGTATTACATTCCCTTCTGGAACAACACAAATTCATACAGTACAAAAAAACAGAATTTGGCTCATGATTGTAAATGTCCATTGATCTGTCTCACTTTTGTGCAGTAATTTTAGTCCAAGAAAAGAATTTTGGCAATGTCGAGATCCCTTCCTTTGTCAATTTTTTTGAACAAGTGAGTTTTTGAATGGTGAATCGCAAATTGACGGACGTTCACAATTCTGAAACACCTGATCACTCAATCTAGTTCAATAACCTTTGAAAGATTTTAACCAAAATCCTTCACCCATACAATATTAGTTTTTGTGTCCACACACAGTAATAGTGTTTAACAAATGACTTTCATTATTCTAAATCCTGCAAAATGTTAAACAGCCTCCTTGGAATCCTAATGGAAGGTCTGGGAAGGAAATTCACTAAAGTGTCATTTGTAGTAGTAATAATTCAGCCAATTCACATTTTGGCATGGGTTTATCTCCTCCTTTCCTCATAGATGAACATTATGAGTGCCCTGTATCCTCATGAATTATTCAACTGGTCTCACCTCCTGTTATTCAGTCGATTCTCTGTAACAGCCTGCTATAAATCTCTGAACTACTCTCCACCTCTCTGTTCCCATCGTCATCTTCCTCCTTTGCACTTCTTGCCCTCAGTCTCTATAGTGTCTTCCAATCCAGCCTCATTATTTGCTCAAAGATTTCTTTCATTTCGCCCGTTGTCCCATTGTACTGTCGCCAGTTTTTGACCTCGCCAATTCATCCCTTGACCTCTTCTATCTTGAATATTGTCAACTTAAGCATCATCCATATCTCCAGTTCTGCTCCTTTTGTGCGCCATACCCACGTGCCGCTGCCCCCGCAGCCCCCTCGCTCTTCCACCAACTCGCTCTGACCTCGTCTTGACTTTCCGCTGACTGATGAGCTAAAGAGTGACTTAGTGTGTAAGCCGGTGCTGGAAAGTGATCTGAAAACACAACGCGGAGAGAGAACAGCTGATGCAATGAAAGAGGGGAGTGGATTGATGGAGACTGAAAGGAAGTTGATAGAGAGGGATATCGAAGGGGAAGAGGGTACAACTGCTGAATTATTGTTGAGATAAAGCGGGGAGAACAGGATGAGGGATTGAATGTAAAATAGGTGAGCATGTCAGGATTCATATTATGCAGTTTTGGCCACAAAATTAAAAAGGCCCAGGTGTCACTTGTGCCCGTGTTTGTGGGTCTGTGTGGGTGTGTGTGTGTGTCTTGGGGGGTGTGATCCTGTTTCATGCAAATGAGCCACTGCTCTACTGCAGGGTGTGCCAACACCAGTATAGCTTTGCGTTGCTGCAGGTAGTCTTTGGAGAAACATGTTGAAGAGTTATATAGTATATACAATGTAACGCTACTGTTTGATTATGAAATTTATTTCACTTCATAACTCTTTTTTTTTAAATGTACTTTTTTGAATCATAATATTTTTCTGATTAAAAAAGAAGAAAATAAAATCACAGCCATAATATTTTTATTTTTCTGCACCTGCATTTGTAAACCATCTTAACACATTTACTGTAGAATATAGTTGTGATGTTTTTATGAGTAACACCTTTCTGTTCTTCAGTGCAAAAAAAAAGAAAAACTCTTTGAGGCCTTTCTACCTGCATTCGAGAGCTATAATTGAGTTGAAAGTGCTTTTTTATTTGGGTGATATACCCCACTCTGCTGCATGTGGCACATTCACTTCATCCCTTCAGAACATTCTTGCTGATTTCATTTACATTTGAAGTGTGTCATGGCTGACACAGGGCAATTAAAAGCTTTACATCTCTGTCACAAACCCATTGGCGATGCACTAGCAGCATGTGGCCTTGTAGTCTGAAGTGTACTTGTGTGCTTGCAATTATGCAAATGAGCTTACAGTTACATGATTGTCCTTTATGGCCATCTGTCGTTTTGCCTGCAATCGATCAAGGTCGTGTCAGAGGCACTCGCTCTGGGATGCGGTTGTGATGAATTTATCATCTTAAAGGCATGTTCAGTGTTTCCTGACGAGAGTGTGAGTTCGACAGCTCGTTGCCTCTCTCGTCGTGTCAGGTGGAAACTTTCAAGCGGGGGCATTTTGAGAGACAAGGTCGCGTTTACTTGGACGGAAATTCAACTTCTTCTCAACCTGGCCGCCATCAAATGTAATCAAGATGTGCTGTACTTTTACTTTGATCAGTTTGCAAATGTGTTGGCGCTACTTGGAGATTAAGCTTCCACTTCAAGTATGACTTAAAGTTCGGATGGGTCCCCAGCAAAACATCATGGAAAAATTTTATAACGTAACAGTGATAACATAAATCACAATTTAAAATTAAATCCAAGAATTATAATATGAAGTGCTTCTGAAATGGTTATATTGTCCACCACCAAAGGTAGATTAATGATTAAAAAACCCAAACGATATATATCAATCTATTTTTTAAATAATAGTCATTTGAAATGATGTCACAACTCAAAATTAAAACTCACAACTCTATGGTGCAAAATACTGCAAACAAACACAAATAATATTGGTAATATTTTAAAATAAAAGAGTTGAATATTTTGTTTTCTCTAATGTAAATTTAAAAAGATCCATGGTGCACGCTCCGTAGTAGTCTTTTTTTCCCCACTCTCTTTTGGAACTGAGTCTAAATTTGTGTTATAGCCAAAAGTTCAACAGTTTACCACAATACTACGCACCCCTACTTGCAGTAAAAAACAAAAGTAAAAAAGCAAAAGTATTAGGACATGTCAAAGTCATCACAATGCCCCTGTTTGCATTGTCTTACATGCTTTTAGAGGGTATATTTCCTTGATAATGTTGCATTGTGTTTCAACTTTATAGACTTATATATTACTTGAAGGACACAAATTAGGGGCAGCATGGTGGAGCAGCTGGTAAAGCGCTGGCCTTACAGTTCTGAGGTCCCGTGTTCAATCCCGGACCCGCCTGTGTGGAGTTTGGATGTTCTCTCCATGCCCGTGTGGGTTTTCTCTGGGCTTTCTTCTTCCACATTCTAAAAACATTAATTGGACACTCTAAATTGCCCCGAGGTGTGATTGTGAGTGCGACTGTTTGTCTCCGTGTGCCCTGTGATTGGTGAGCAACCAGTTCAGGGTGTACCTGGCTCTTGCCCGTTGACAGCTGAGATAGGCTCCAGCACTCCCCGCAACCGAATTGAAGCGAATTGAACCTGGGACCTCAGAAATGTGAGGCCAAAGCTTTACCATCTGATCCACCGTGCCACCCACTATATCTATCTATCCATCCATCCATCCATCCATCCATCCACCCACCCATCCATTTTCTTTGCCGCTTATCCTCACAAAGGTCGCGGGGGAGTGCTGCAGCCTATTCCAGCTGTTTACGGGCAGGAGGTGGGGTACACCCTGAACTGGTTGCCAGTCAACAGTTCTGAGGACACGGGTTCAATCCTGTGCGGAGTTTGTATGTTCTCCACGTGCCTGCGTGGGTTTTCTCTGGGCACTCCGGTTTACTCCCACATCCCAAAAACATGCAACATTAATTGGACACTCTAAATTGCCCCTAGGTGTGTTTGTGAGTGTGGTTGTTTGTCTCCGTGTGCCCTGTGATTGGTGAGCAACCAGTTCAGGGTGTACCTGGCTCTTGCCCGTTGACAGCTGAGATAGGCTCCAGCACTCCCCGCAACCCTCGTGAGGATAAGCGGCAAAGAAAATGAATGGATGGATGGACACAAACTGGTGATTCAACAATTCAAAATAGCTGCCAGTCTGTAAAATGCTTTTGTCAAAATACCCCAAAGATCAACAATTGCAGCACGCTTTGTACTGGGGTTGAAGACTAAAGATTTTTTTTTTTTCATAGGTGACTGTAATATCATTCAAGTTGAGTTTATTCATTGACTGTATAACATCATTAATATGTTTTCAGCACTCTACAGTCCTACGCATTAAACACTGGTGCGGAGTGGGAGTCGATTTGCCAACCAATTGATAAATCAGTTCAAACCCTACGTTGTAGCCTTTGTACTTGGATTGTTGCCAAGACATGGATAGAGCATCTTACGATGACAGTTAAGTCAAGTTTCCCAACATTTAATGACACAGTCTTACAAAATTAAGAACGGCTTGCTCACATTTTTTTTTAAATAGTTCACAAGAGATTTACTTGGTTGTGTAATTAGACACTTGTAGGCAGCTGCAGAAATCCCACTATTTTTATACACTGCAAGCAATGAAAATAACAGTTAAATGTAGATTTCACTTAGCATCATCTCAGAATATTCACAAGACTGCATAACAAACTACTGATTTCCACATCCTTTTTTTTTTTCTTTTTTTTAGATGGATGGCTTATACACCAATATATAACCCCTTTTATCTTCGCTGTCAGTTTAGCTCGTGTTGCAGTTCAAAGAGTGTCTCTAGTGGTCTAATATTGGTGGACCACCTACAACTTACTTTTACAGTTCATAATAGTTTACAAACATACATAAATTATCAGACACAAGGTTCATAATTACGTTTTGTTCCTAAAGCGCATTTGACCATGCTTTTGTCTCTCAATAAATGCATGCCCAGCAGAGGTACATACAAGTACATATTACAACTGTAGGGGCAGGAAAGCCATGAAAACAACCAAGCATTCTCCTTGCGCCAGGTTTCAGTGAATGTATTTTTTTTCTAAGCTATTTCAAAAAGCTATAAGGCTTTGTCTTTCACTTTTCAAGGACAAATAAAAACACCTGCATAGCATCGCTGTAAGAAGTAATGACGCTTGTGATGCATTCGTATTACGCTTCTGAGATTGAAAAATGTCAGTGTTGTATTGTCTCCGTTTAGAAGGCCAGCCTGCTTTTGGAATTCCGGCTGACTCCTCAATGAACATATTTTGGAAAAATGATTCATAAAAACACCTTTGTTTTACCAGGAGATGACGGTGATTATTCCCCCTCTAGTGAGTTGTAACACTTTTATTACACACAGGGGATCTCATTTTAATTACTTGTATCCATTCCATTCCATGTTTGTGACCTCTCAAATTAATAAATGTTAACAGGGAAGGTTTAGTCCTTTGTTTTTGGTGTGTTTAGTGATTTAGGTCTCTTTAGAAGTGAACTGATTATAACTATTTTTTGTTTTGTACAATGTCACTTATACTGCAGTCTGACCGTTATACTTGATTGCAGATTGAGAGATATACTGTACTAATATTTGTTTATCAATGAAGAGACTTAAGATAGTAATTAGTAGGAAACCATACATCAAGTTCCCAGTATGCAATAGTAACGTATGTTCCGAGCTAAAGTCATAAATAATTCAGCCTAAACAGATTTTTTCAACCATCTTTCCTTTCCATTTTATAGTGAGCTACCAAATAGTACCGTAATTTCTGGACTATAAACTGCGACTTTTGTCACATGCTTTCAATCCTCCATCTTATGCAATGATGCGGCTAATTTATGCGTCTTTTTCTAACGGCCGGCAGGGGCGCTTGAACATAAAAGGTAAGAGTGAGACAGGTGTGTCGAGGAAGACGCAAGTTTAATGTAACTTCGTGCTTTGTGCATGAATAAAATAAGCATGAACAGACCATCATCACGGAAAATGCAAAAAGAAATGCATATGACACGGCTTTCAAACTAAAAGCAATTGAACTGGCCGATAAAGAAGGAAACAGAGCTGCTGCACGTAAACTTGGCATAAATGAATTGATGGTGATATGCTGGAAACGGCAGTGGGAAGAACTGGAGCAATGTAAAAAGATGAAAAAAAAACTTTCAGTGGTAATAGAAGCAGGTGGATTGAAAGGTGTTGCTGCTGTGTTACTGCCGCATCTCAGTGACATTTACCAGTATGTTTTTTTAGCCACCCTGTTAGTGCTCTGTTTCTACCATATTGCTGCTGTTTTACTGCCACGTCACGGGCCCTGTTTGGAAAGAAAAGCTAATGGTATATTATTAAAACTTTGAAAACTCTTTCTGTTTACTGTCATTTTTGTAAATATCTCGTGTTTCAATGTGGGCAAATGGTCATATAAACACGTGTGGCTTGTAGTCCAGAAATTACGGTATTTTAAATGTCAGCCACTAATTAAAATGGGATTTGTTAGTAGTATGAACCAATGCACACTGTGCATTTAAAACACTTAATTTACAAAAAAACGAACTACAATTGAGTTGAATTATCACCAACATTCTCCAAATTGTACAGAGAAATTGATAAGAAGCTGAATATAAGGCGGGTGGATTTATTAACTGTATCTTGAGCACTCCATACAAGGTAGAATTTCAATGGACTCCCATTGCCCCTCCCAAATGGTTCCAAGTTTGATACATACATACACATTTCTAAAATATAACATATATTGCAATGCCTTTTTTGGTCCACAGTTTGAATGAATTATAGCTTTCAAATAAGATTTCTATTGCAAGCATCTCAGCAAGTATTATTTTTTTTCAACCAATTAAATATGGTCAACAAAATGTTGGTCGGATACCAATGTTTTTGACACCAGATTTTGAATTCAGAGGTCTTTAAAGTGACCGCCTTAAATGGGTATGGCTCAAATTGCTGCTGAGTCCCAACTGGCTCCTCGTCATTTGCAAAGAGGCCATTGTTGCCCTGCTGGGAGTTAAAGTGCTAGGTGACCTTAGCAGGGTGTGGGCTGCCATCCAGTTCAACTGGTCTTTAAGCGGGCAGACCCGACTGCAACGTTATCCACTCAGAATCTCAAATTAGGCCTATTCAGGAACTGCAATCTTTTCCTCTGTGTGTATGTGTAATTGGGAAGCATTGTCTTTATCATTCCTTTGTGAATCTTCAAAAAAGTGCATTGTGGATGTTGGTGGGGCAAACAAAAAAAAAAAAAAAACAAGACAAACAAAATTATCGCCCAGTATTATTGGCTCTCGATTATTTCCTTCTCTTCTAAATTTACTCTTAATATTTTGAGCTGTTAATCACTTCTGGCCAGGATTGCAGTAGAATTTTTGTGGCATTTTTATATGCACCAACTTATTTGCAGCTGACTAGTGTTTATGTGTATGAAAGTGCATGTCGGTGTTTGTTTTGATCTGTTTGCTACTTCGTTCTTTTGGGTAGTTCTTATTTTATCTTCAGTCTCATTAGAATTCAGTCTTGTACTGCACCCACATTACATCATGCTTTGGGCCTCTTGGGTGGGGAATATGATGGCTCCCTTGGCTGTGTTTACGTCATGCAGGCCAATTTTACATTTGATATTACTGACAGTATTATTGTGTTTACGAGGGGATGTGGAAATTGCACTTACAGTCCACGTAGTAAAAATGTAAATACTGACGTTTGAACATCTTTCATCAGACTCCAGTGAACCTCAGACCAATTACTGTACATCTGATTTTGAAACAATTTTTCCCAAAGGAAATTAAACTGCCATTGTAAAACTTGTAACTGGAAAGATGGTTTTTGAAACAAAATCCTCGATTGCTTGATAGGCTCTCTATAAATGAAAACCGATTATTGTTCATTATTATTAAGATTAAAACAATTCTTCACTGCTACAGGGTAGTGCAAAACCCATTAAACCACTGTTAATACCAAACACCTTGTTGTAATTATCTTGATGAATATTAAAAGTAAAATGCACGAGTCTAGTCACACGATTCCCGTTCATATCATTCCTTTAAACATTCAAAGTGTTAAAAGACGTTAAGAGTAAAACAATCGAATATGATTGCTAAATGCTTTGATTTCTTGATGAAAAGTTGTACGGACTCACTAAATTCTTGTAACAACAGCTGCAAGTTATGCCCACGTTGTCACCCAATTTTCAGTGTTCTATACTCAAATTATTTAAACAGGCGCATGTGCAATTTTACATGATTATTGGAAATCCGCACGACGCAGAGAAGTTCATGTATTTGCATAGCTGGGCCATGCGCATTGGTACTTGTAGGCTTTGATGGGTCAGAGATGATCATGACCATCATTTAAATGACACTTCGGTCCTCACGAGACGAACAAGTGTAACTTTGCGATTCCAGTTAAAGACTCGAGATTCCCATTCCCATTAACTTGAACACGGATTTGTTTCTTTGCTCAACAATTGGTTTAGTAATGAAAACATTTCTTTGAGAAAATAATTTTAATGAGATGTTGTTTTCTCTTGAGGCGGCACGGTGAACCAATTGGTTAGAAGGTTGGCCTCACAGTTCTGAGGACCAGTGTTCAAATTCCGGCCCCGCCTGTGTGGGTTTTCTCCGGGCACCCCGGTTTCTTCCCAAATCCCCAAATCATGCATTCATTGGAGACTCTAAATTGCCCATAGATCTGATTGTGAGTGCGACTGTTGTCTGTCTTCATGTGCCCTTCGATTGGCTGGGAACCAATTTAGGGTGTACCCTGCCTCCTGCCCGTTGATAGCTGGGATAGGCTCCGGCACTCCCATGACCCTTGTGAGGATAAGCGGCTTGTAAAATGAATGAATGTTTTCTCTTGATCGTCTTGAGGTTATTCACACAGACACACAAAATGCTACACACCTCTGGGCTTTCGAATCTACTGACATCCAGTTTGACGTACATAATTATGCGTCTTGTGATATTTCTAGCCTCCAGCCGGATTTGCGTGTTACTTGTGAAATCTTCCTAATTTATAGGTAATTCTCTAAAGGAGGATTTAAGAATAGCGCCTGTGAAGCAATTTCATCGAACAGTGTTGTTCATTGTTAACACGGGCACATGACAGGGTAGATTAATGGCCATTTACTTTCTTACAAGAGCATCAGCTTGTTGTGGATTTTGAGTATTTCTGAGTTTAAGGCCACAGGGACTGAACTCTTTTTCTTTGGAAATTTACCACAAATTTAAATCTCTCGCTCAATAGTTAACTTGATAAACAAAAAGAGGGTCTTAAAGGTTTTAACTGAATATGTTTGTTTAAAGTGTATGATCATTTATTGAAAGCAGTGTATGCACTGTTGGTGTTGGTACTTGTGTGTCATGAATAATACAATTGCAGTATAAAAATTGATTGCTGTTTCATATTAAGGACGTTGGTTGGCTCTGAGCATTTTTTTAATTACTTGAAAAAGTAACATAACTTCTTTTGCCCCCCTCACAAAAAAGATATTAGATCTGATAGGAGGGTTATTTGTGTGGTTTTAATTATGATTTTCAGCATTTGTCACCTTTTATATTTTTATTCCAGATCAAATATTTGTTTATTACCTAGCTAAATACAAGAATTTATTCTTTCTGACTATATGTTCTATAGGAATGTAATTGGCAAAGTCTGATGTCACGGCGTTGCCCAAAGATCATTTCACAAATTAATTTTCCAAAACTCAAAGCTCCAAAATTCTCCAAAGTAGATTTCCATGGTATTATCCTTTATCATTTCAAAATTCAATGAAACCACTAATTGTGTGTTGCTTTATAAAGTGTCGTTGTAATCTGGGAAATAAATTTACAAGCAGATAAGTGGAAGAACATTCCTTTGTGTGTTGTGTGTCCACAGTTGCATTGCTGCACCTGTGTGTTGAAATTTGCTGTGCACACTCCTCCGTGACAGCAGATTTGAGGCTTGCACTTCTGGGTGAGCTCCCGTAGTGGTCCGATGTAATTGGATTAGGGCTGTCAGGAATGGCTTTAGTTGCGATTACACAGATTTTGCTCTGCTGTGCTCGGATGGGCAGCACGACTTTAAGAGTGTCATCTGGTTTGTGTAGAAAGTACATAGAAAGAGCAATTTGGCTCAAGTGAAGCTATAATGCAAGATATAATGAACTGTCATTGCTGTTTCTCGTCTTTGCATGAGAGAAGGGTCTGGCTCAATTTTTGTGGTCATAGTTTATTCCAAATGTGTTTATCCACCCGAAAACTCATTCAAGCATACCAGTGCGGACCTTGATCCGTGCACGGGGACATACTCACGCTGGAACAGAAAAAGATCTCCCATTAACTTTATACTCACAAACTTGGAAGCTTACAATTGTCCAATATGACGTCCACTGTTATGGCCACACTCTGGATTTAATTGTGTAATTCATTATGATGTATGATTTCCCACTACTTTTGTCCATATGATTCCTTTTAAATTGATGAAGTGCTAACGATGATCACCACACCTGTTTCCTATCAAGAAAAAAAGGGAATTCAGACAAAAGGAGAATAAGTGAAAAAAAAAAAAATGTGGAAACTAAGGATGTCCCGGACATCCTACTTTTTATACAGTCTCTCTGCTGGCTAATATGACTGGCACCAGTATGGTACAGTAGTTACCATAGGTCTAGGATGCCCACGTTTGTAAATCAACAATATATCAACTGTACTGGTTGGAGGTTATTTCATTGTTTTATTTGCCAACCTGTGCAAGTTTTGTGCATCATAGCCCAGCTGTGAGGTGCAGATAACCTTTCGTTATTAAGGCTGGCTGCCATATTCCTTATGTGGACGTCTAGTTAAAGTGGTACACTTTCATGCATTTGACTCGGCACACTTCTCTTGGACTCACATGATGCACACACACAAACATTAAAAAGTGTGTGGGTCTGTTTAAGCTGCTCAAAGCCTCAAGTGCCACCCATCTGTTAAACAGATGTTTAACATCCCTGCTGCACCCCTTGCCCTGTCACATGTACAAACATATGCACACACATGCACACCCACGCACGCAAACACGCATGCACTCTTGCACCCACATTGCCCTCATTAACCACCAATTAAAGAGCAGATAGAGTATTGGCTTACTGTGGAGAACTAAAGACCAACCAGTTCCGTTCTCAGTTCTCAGAGTGTTGTTGACTTCTTCATCCAAAGTTTGAAAGTCCACCCTCTTCCCCAGTCTATTGTATATTAGAAAGGACACACAAACACAAGTGAATGCATTATTTAACTGGACAAGGTATCTAGTGTCAATGCAGCTCCCTCTTTAATATAGAAAGAATGTGCTTTCTGCCACTTTTGACTGAGGAAAGTCGTAGGAATGCACATGAACATAATACATTAATGAATAGACATTTATTTTATTTTTTGGGCCTATGTTTGAAAACTCCAAGCGTGAAACCCAAGTTCAAAGCAAAAACTGTCTGAGAATTTATTACTGGTGCACAATTGTGTTATGTGTCCTGTGACTGACTGGTGACTAGTTCAGGGTGAAATTTGCCTTTTGCTTGAAGTCAGCTGGCATAGGCTCCAGTGCCCTGCCACCCTATCCGAGTTAAGCAGTGTTGAAAATGGAAATAGAAATTCTGTTCTTATTTTATTATTATTGTTGTTGATGAATGCCAAATTGTACTTTCAGGATAGAGATGCTCGTCACAGTTTCCTACTTTTTGTTAACCAGTTTTTTTTTTCCTTTTTGCCATCGCCAGTTCCTTTCTGCAGTATAAGGCAGCCCGTCCCATGAAATATGCTGATGACTCGAAGTTTAGATTTTGTTGGACCTTACAGCCATTTTTCCTTTTCTTTTGAAATATTTGATAAAATTCTGAATTGCATGATCTTAGGAGTGTTTGACTTTAGAAGGTCTGCTGAATATTCAGCACGTTTTGTACAAAAAGTATATGTATTTTTTTCTGATGCACAATGTCATTAAAAAAAAAAAAAGTTGATTCATTTACTGTAGTTGTGATAGTGCACAATTATGGCCATAATAGATTTGAGGTGTTTTGCCCAGAAAACTACAGCAAGGCCAGTCTGGCAAGCAACTCTTTTAAGTTAATCCAAACTCTCTCTCTGCATTGGATCTAATTAGTGACGACGAGCTCACTGTTGACCCTTGGTCTTATTCCATGTTTCTCCTCCTGGTTTCCACTCCCCACCCCACTCTCACTCTATTTCTCGACACACATTCATCATTCAAGACTTTGGCAAAAGGTCTCTGGTTGTGTGTGTTCGTGTCTTTTTGCACGCACATATACATGCGCGTGTGTGTGTGTGTGTGTCTGTGTATGAGAGTGATGCCAGGGGTGACACTGACTATGTACAGCAGAGATCTTGGGCAAGGACAACGCAGGGGACTCTGTCCTTGTATCACCCTACAAATGGAACAAAAGGTATTCGTGGCTGTCATAATGCTCTCTCTACATGGTTAAAGCTAGAAATAATACTTGCGCCAGGGGCCCGAGGGGACAGACAACAGGTTTTTTTGGATGCATTAATATACGAAAATGCCGTTTTGCTTTGAGTAAAGTTGGTGGTCAATTCAGTTCATGTAAAATTTTCGAGTAAATATTAAAATATTATATAATATATTATATATTATACAAACATTATTATTTGAGGGCCAAAGACCATCCATATTCTGTCAGCATCTCTTTGTCTTAGTCACTACAAATCCATAACAACAGTACATGAAATGAAATTAGTTTGAACAAAATATCATACAATGCCTGCAAGAGTGATTTTGAATGTGGCTTCCTCTGATTCTTTGGGATGTGCAAAATAACTTGCAACAAATTATGATGTTGCATCATTTAAATCGGGCGGCACGGTGGGGCAGCTGGTAAAGCATTGGCCTCACAGTTCTGAAGTCCCGGGTTCAATGCCGGACCCGCCTGTTTGGAGTTTGTGGGTTCCTGGACCCAAATGGTTTGAAAACCTGGCTTACAGAGCATATACAGTGCAGGTGTACACATCTGCGTACTATGTCAACATTTATAAACATATAAATAAATTCTTGCCTCTCTGGTAGATTAAGTAGATTAGATCAAAACAGAGGACCATTACAGCCAGATATGATCTCAAGACCTATACAAGTGGTTATAAAATGTTTTGCAAACGGTTTATGCAAACATGGGTTGTAAGACATCCATCTATCCATTTTCTTTGCTGCTTATCCTCACGAGGGTCGCGGGGAGTGCTGGAGGCTATACCAGCTGTCAACGGGGAGGAGGTGAGGTATACCCTGAACTGGTTGCCAGCCGATCGCAGGGCATATAGAGACAAACAGCAACACTCACAATCACACCTAGGGGCAATTTTGAGTGTCCAATTAATGATGCATGTTTTTTGAATGTGGGAGTCCCCAGAGAAAACCCACGCAGGCATAGGGCGAACATGCAAATTCCACACAGGCGGGGCTGGGATCAAACGCGGGTCCTCAGAACTGTGAGGCCTCTGCTTTACCAGCTGCTCCACCATGCCGCCGGTTGTAAAACATATTTAGCCTTTTATAGGATATTAGATTATCGATCTATTCTGACAAGAAATACTTAATTTGGTTTAGAATCATTGGTTAACATCGATTTAATCCAGGAGTCCCTCACTCAATTTTGTCATATATAATTATAGTTTCCCTCTGAGGGCTGTTTTGACTCTGAAACCATATACATATATAAATGCCTCATAATATTATTACATATGAAATAGAAACAATGAATCACTAATTTGAATAGTAAATTTAATTCAATGGACTGTTTTTTTAAAAGGGGCTTGGTAACCAAAATAGAAAATAGATTTTAGCAAGGAAAACAAAGTACACATACGTGATTTGTTGTAACAGGCCACATAAAATGGTGTGGGGGGCCAAATCTAGCCCCTGGGCCTTAAGTTTGACACTGGTGAATTAGGCTTTCCTTTTCATCTCCGGATGTTTTTGTTTTTCTGGTTCCATTCCAGTCTCATGACCAAGCCTGCTTGATTGCTGTGAAATTCTGACAATGGCCTGCTGTATTCACACATGGGCTCAGTAGGACATCACATAGACGTTGAACTATGAAGCTGGCAGAGTAAGGTTTGTTTTATGCCTCGTCCTCACAGTTCTCTTCACTACTACAAGGTACTGTACAGGCAGATTCTTAGCCGTCATCTCACAACATCAGGGAGGCGTTTTACTGTGCCAAATTAATTCTGGAGCATGACAATCACTCCAACAATGCTGCCCGTCCTACAGATCAGTGTGAAAAACAACAAGGGGTCCAGCAACAGATGGTGCAGACCCCCTCTGAGCCTTGATCTCAACATTGTCCTGCCTGCCAGATTAGAGGACCTTTGGCAAATGGGTGATTTTTGTGTGCCTTTGCACTCTTTGGAACAAGAATTGATAAAATAGCTTGAAGGATTCTCACATTGCAGCTATACTTCATTTTACTGATTGAAAGGCTTTGACCAGATGTCCTCCAAATCCTTTTGGTAGTTTGTTTTGTCTTATATAAATTCAACCAAACATTTTATTTATTGAGTATTCTGAAAATATTCTCCAGACGAAACAGTCAGAAAGCGTGGAACTTACTTATTACTAAATTCTCTAGATAGCTGCCAACTAAGTCTTTGCTAGGCTGGCGACATTTCATCAAATGGTAAAAAGTAACCTCCTCAAAAAAAAAAAAAAAACAACCTATGAAAAAAAAACACCCAAAAATGTATACCTACATTTTATGTAGATTTTTGCAACACCCTAAAAGGGGAAATCCAGTGCTTTGCATGAACAGTGTAGGTCATGTAATATGTACCCTATTTTGACAATGTGATGTTAAATCCACTCTCATTGAATAGTGTTTTGAGAAGATTTTTATCTATAATTACGAATTTTCAAGGGTGCTGCCATTTTTGCGAGTCACATGACCTACGTGTGCGGATATGATGTGTACCGTGCCGCAACAAAGGCTCGATTACATGGGACACCATTTATGCCCAACACCGATTTCTCTTATTTATCCTCATCTGACGAAGAAAAAGCAGTATTGGTTGATCTGGAAGAGGGAGGAATACGTCCATACAGATTTGAACCTGTGGCTGTAAATAATGTTGAATATTCGGATGGTTCTTCAGGCGGAATGACGCGGAGTCTGACCACTCAGAGGCTTACGAGCGACACAAATGTGTAAACAAAGGCCTCCGGGAGCTCCGGGCCGGCAGCCACGGATGGCTCTTCGGACGGGAATGACGCGGAGTCTGATGAGTGAGCTCCGGCGCCCGGCCGCAAGCCGAGCTTCCAGGCGGCGGAGGCTGTTAGCCCTGGACGCCAAAGCTAGGCTCGTGACCCGCAGCCAGAACTCACTTGACATAGTCCGCAACATTCCCATCCGGAGAACCAGCCAGGAGCTCCCGGGGACCTTTGTTTACGCACTTGTTGTCACTCGTAGGCCTCCGAATAGTCAGACTTCTGCCCGAAGAACCATCCGAATATTCAACATTAATTACAGTCACAGGTTTAAATCTGTATGGCCGTATTCTTCAGTCTTCCAGATCAACCGATACTGCTATTTCTTCGTCAGATGAGGATAAATACG
Source organism: Syngnathoides biaculeatus (assembly GCF_019802595.1). Taxonomy (NCBI): domain Eukaryota; kingdom Metazoa; phylum Chordata; class Actinopteri; order Syngnathiformes; family Syngnathidae; genus Syngnathoides; species Syngnathoides biaculeatus. The sequence continues at coordinate 32,864,788 of NC_084641.1, forward strand.
AGAAATCGGTGTTGGGCATAAAGGGTGTCCCATGTAATCGAGCCTTTGTTGTGGCACGGTACACATCACATCTGCGCACATAGATCATGTGACTCACAAAAATGGCAGCACCCTTGAATATTCGTAATTGTCGATAAAAATCTTCTCAAAACACTATTAAATGAGAGTGGATTGAACATCACATTGTCAAAATAGGGTACATATTACATGACCTATTGGATACACTGTTCATGCAAAGCACTGGATTTCCCCTTTAAACAAGGGCAGCATGGTGGAGCAACTGGTTAGAGCAACTGGCTTGAACTTAGGTCTCACTGGGGTTAAAATCCCGGCCCCGCCTGTGTGGAGTTTACATGTTCATGTCCTACATGGGTTTTGAGCGAATCAGGCACTCCTATTTCCTCCCAAATCCCCAAAAAATGCATTTAATGGACACTCTAAATTGGCCTTAGGTGTGATTCTGAGTGTGATGGTTGTCTGTCTTCATGTGCCCTGCAATTGGCTGGCAACCAGTTCAGGGTGTACACTGCTTACTACCTGAAGATACCTGGGATTGGTTCCAGGACTCGCACAACCGTTTTGAGGCTAAGTGGCTCAGAAAATTGATGGTTTGACATTACAACAAGCACTGATATGGTAGGTACAGCTCGGGTACCAGGCAATCAATCGGCTGATAAGTAAATCGTACTGCTGTTAGCTGAGTTTGTGATGCTTCAGTCAGTTGTTTTCTGGTTGCTTTTTTTAAAGTGGGTTTGTTAAGAAATAAAAAAGTCAGTGACAAATCTAAAAATGTATATTTTGACTTTATTCTCAACAGGTGCCCCGTTGTTCCAATTCCACACCTTTTGTAGTGACTTTTATTTGCTTGATTTTAACTTAACCCCTGACCAATCTTAACGTAAATGGATGACTGTTAAAAAAAAAAAAACAGTACAAGAGGAGCACTGGAGGAAATAAATATTGTTTTGTTCAAGTAGTGCAAGATGAACACACAAAGAGGCTTCTATGTCCTGTCCTGTGTGTAAGGTATTTGGGATGGGGGGATTGAAGTCGACCCACAAATGGGCCCGGTTGCGAGGTCGTATCAGGGGAGTCAGAGGCAGATAGTGGGAAAGTGCGACCAGCTTGTTAAGTTGAACACCTGCGACCTCCCACCTCTCTTTGGGTTCTATGTGTTTTTGTGACGGTTGTAAATCCGCCGCACATCTGGCTAAACTCTACTTCACCGTTATGGGCCAATCTTGTGGAAATGCTTTTTTGGTCCAGTAACACTGGAGAGACCAATAATAACAAGGTCATTGCTGTCGGGCTCGTTAGTACATTATTGCAGTCCCTAGATGCCTTGTAAATACTGTATGCCCTCAAGTGACTGAGCCGAGCATAGGGATGCCACAGAGGTAGCACTTCGCGATGATACCATGATTGGACTATGTGGTCTCACCGCTCAGAACCAATAGATTTGTTTCAGAGAGCTTACATTACAAATACAGAGTTTTGTTAGTCAATTTAAATTGTAAGATCAAACCTAATGAGTGATGGTGCTGCTATTAAGCTTTATACTATAATGATGTACTCCAAGTAATAACTTGCAAAGTGACAGTGGTTGAATGAAATTTTGTGACACATCACATGTAGAATTAGATTTAAAATAATGAAATTTGCCCTGGTGGCTGAAAGTGATGCAGCACGTCCTGTGTGAGTTAATGAAGGGCTAATGATGGAGCAGGCTGGCTGCAGGAATTACAACGTCTACACGACCCACAATTGCAAGCAGATGTCATGTCTGTGTGAGGGCACATTTGTCTGCAGACACGTTGCCTGAATGCTCTGCTGTGCCTCAGTCTAAGCTGTTGACTCTATGGTAATGATGCAAGTGAGTCTAAACATAACAAACCATTAGCATCCTGTGTTGGGTGTTGGGAAGATGGCGATCGCACTCGCGTGTGTTTGGCGCGGTACTGTGAGTATGCGCGACAGACACTGGGAATCCAGATTAGTTCACAAGTCTGGCTCCCTGCATAAACAAATGCCAACTAAAGTGATTTTATATATGTACGTGTGTAACAGTTTATATGCTTCAGATGTGAGGTTTGGAAAAGAAGGCCTGTATTTAGAGTTGCAGATTATTTATTTCAAAACATATTTATGGGCTTGTTCAGACAAGTTCCCAACATTCCGTCATACATTCAACAGTGTTTTTCATCCTTTCAGGTGGTGAGGTAGCGATTGCTGCACTCTAAGATGTGGTTTTCATATGTGTTTAGGGATTCACCGATACTTCCAGTGCTATTTGTGCCGATAAGGTACGTTTTACTTGTACGATGAAAAACAAAAACAAAAAACACTGCAATACTAACACATTGATAAAACTTTACCAGTATGGCAGGTGACTTTGGTGCAGATGGGAGAAGAGAGACATGTGGAAATTCTCTTTCAAACAGAAGTAGCGTTGCATTTCATTTTACTCACTTTATTTCGTAGTTAACTTAACAGAAACAACTGTATTCCCCCTTGTATATTCACTGGCCTCTATGTTCTTCTCCATCTTGCATTTCTACTTCTTCTCTGATGTACTGTATGTACTTCTTTTACAGAGTGCTCCCTTGTGTTCAGGGTGAGATACCACATAACTGAAAGATCTTATGTAACAGGCTACATTAAAGTGAAATATCTGGCAAGACTGTTAAAAAAACATGCACTTGGATGTCTAAATATGAGAAATTACGAGTTGTTTCTCATTTCTAATTTGGTCAATTTGGCCTCGACAGTACATGCACAGCAGAGAAAATCCCAGTTTACTCTCCCAGTTTTGCAGTTGACCACCATAATTTCAAACGTTGTGTTCGTAATAGGCATTTTTCAGATGATTTTGCAAAGCCAAAATGCCAATGCATGATGTCTCCAGGACAAAGATAAATATCATATTATATGCCTTATTATCGCAATTCTCAGATATCAACTTTACCCCCTAGTGGCAATGAGTAGGGACGACATCCTAGCACTTTGATTGGTTGCTCACTCAGTACTATAGTGGCAATGTTTCTGTCATTGATCTCTGAAGAAAAATAAAGTGGTTGCAATGAAAAATAGCTGTAGCTCTACCACCCCAAATGTTTTTGAGACACAATGACATTAACGTGGACCCGCACAGTTCCTCTCCTACTATACAAGTTTAAACCCAGCATGAAATATTTCATTCTGCTTCAGTAGTTTGTGTTGTGCCAGATGCGCATAGCCCAAATAGCACCTATCCATCTATTTTTCATTACCATGTTGCCTTGTCCAAATAGCAGCATCATGGAGTAGATATATTTTTTCTTTCTCCTTCATTACTTAGTCACATCTTGCTTTTTGACTTTTGTATTGGTTAATGCGTTTATGTGTGCAATTGTGTATCTACTATAAACACCGGAGTCGATCTTATTCCCATTTTTCACTGTTGTGATTGTGTCTTTCGTCCCCATGTAAACGCTGATCTAGATGATTATAACCGTTACTCATGTCCGTTCAAGGGAACATCAGGCTATCACCTGCTTTGTATAAGACGGCTATTTTACACACACACACACACACACACACACACACACACACACACACACACACACACACACACACACACACACACACGCACACACACACACACACACGGGTATTTGTACACGCACGTAAAGTCACGCACACACACATACACACTTTCAAGTAAATCAACTGTGACATACCATCGTACTTCCGTATCGATGCACATATACTCTGTGATGATTATGTGCTAATTTGACCTACAATTTATTTCCTGTCATTTGCTCATATCCTGATTATGTGTTCACAGTTATCCCTTTATACTCTGTGCTGCCTGATTGGCTGGTTTCTTATTAGAAACTACATTGCCAATGGAGTGTCCAGTGAAATAAATGTGACATAAGGAAGTAATTTCTTCCTGGTGGCTCATTTGTTGTTTTGAATATCACTGACTACTAAAAGACGCTGAGTGGACTTTCATCCCTACAATAAATCACAAATATCATTGTCTGAAGATCATGTCATGTCTTTAAGTTAATATAACATACGACACCCATGAATTTCAGATAGCTCCTCACTAAATCTACCATGTGTTGCATTTACTCCTGTTGCATAAAATGCCGACTAAGTGCTGAAGAGACTGAAAGGCTCCTGCATCTTTAACAATAAATGTCATTTTAACGAGACAAGGGAGTTAAAAGTGTTAATGGAGTCGTTTATGTTTCTCTTTCTTGCTGTCTCAACTAGCCGTTGCAGATCGACGATCATTTCTGCGGCCATGACTTCAACCAACCTCTTGGGGGCACCACCACCATTGAGGGCATCCCACTATACGTGGATAAGGACGACGGCATGACCTCCGTGGCGGCCTATGACTACCGTGGACACACTGTGGCCTTCATGGGCACTCGTGGTGGGCGGATGAAAAAGGTAGGCCCAGGACATTTAATCTGTGTTTCATCAAAATTGAGTCGTAGTTCATCTTTTTGCGACCGTTGATTACTGGAAAATGCTTTCAGATCTTTTATTGCTCATCATGCAGGCACACCATTTTGATTCATGTGTTGCATTAAAGAAATTAATTCATTTAATGACGCGTTTGTTCCTGCAAGTTGATTTATAAGTATGTCAATGTTATGGAAATGGCAATTCATATTTATTTTAAATGGTGATTTTTCTCTGTAGAGTCAGATTATTTGGATTTTGTAAGAGAGTGACAATTGTGTATTCTCCACTCTGATATCACCAGCCGCTTTGGCAAATCAACAGTTAAATCCAGACATGAGATTTTTTGTTTTGTTAAAATGGAAGATATTATGTGAATCATCTCTCCACCCTACTCCCCACCCTTAATTCACATGGTCTTTTTTACATATGTGACTATCAACCAGGAAAATGCCATTTTATCTGAGAAGACTCATGTCCTAATTCAAATGTATTCTTTTTTTTGCGTGTGTCCTGTTCGGCTGTTAGATCAAGCTGAAAGGAGAATCTGCCACCCCCTTTATACCGGAACAATTGTACTGTGTCACAGTGGAGTTTTTCAGTTTCCTCTGTGATTTCTCAGTACAGTGGTATCTACTTACGAATGTCTAATAACGATAAAGGAACAGATTAGGTTATTTCAATGTAAAAATGCGCTTCTACTTGTGAAAAATTCACATGACGAAATGACTTCGGGATGAATTGGTTTTGTAAGTAGAGGTGTATTAAAATTGAAGTTTTTTGAAGATCAGAGTCGATCAGTCAAACAAAACGGAATTTCTAGAGAGGGGGAGAGAGACAAAAGACAAAGTGCTAACTGTAACCAGAATGAGAAAAGTCCTTCCATGTCTACAAAAAAAACAAAAAAAAAAAAAACAAAAACCACTAAGTATGGGTGTTGCCCGAGACTGTAGTGCTACACCCTGTGAAGCAAAGATAGGACAAGGTAGGCCAGGACAAGAACAGGAGAAGAAGCATGCAAGACAAGGATTGTGAAGTAGTTAGTTAACTGAAATATGGTGGGACTGATTTAGTGAGTTATAGAAGTCTATAGAAAGAGAATATTAGTCTGTTTTTTGGGGGGGGTATAGATAAGCACTTTGCGTATACATGAGTTATTTGTTGCAATGCGGCAGCAGTCCCACACCCAGTGAAAGAATGCCAAGAGTGTGTGCCTATAGATATATTCAAGTGAATTCACAGAAATGTTCTATAATAGCTGTGCCTGCAACGCGGAGGCTAAGGATCCCACCCAATCAATTGAAGACAGAACCGGGAACAGGGGTCCACATACCTGTGGACAGGACCGCTCCAAGGACGCAGGGTGGTCCGCCGCCATGTCCGGCGCACCCTGTCAACTGGCCACACGGTTATGGCCGTAGGGACCCAATCCCACCTGTGCAGCCAACCCCACTCCATCACTGCTTCCTAAACCCTGCCACCCCAACCCCAGGAGAGCAACCAGCCCCCCACAACCTGCAGGCCCTATGATGCGCCCAGTTGCAGCCCAGTCCGAAGACGGGAGAATGCCCCTTATTTGTGGGGAAAGGAGGGCGGATAGAGGCACCCGAGAAGTGAATGATTAGGGCGGGAACCCAGGGAACAGCCTCGGGCCATGAGCGGGGAGCCCCTATCCAAACTGAGAGGAGCGGCCTCAGGAGCATAGCCATGTCACTAGCATCCTCCATCTCACCTTGACTGCCAGGTCCCCGACTCACAGTCACTTGCCCTACCTCATGAATCAGCGATTGTCCCCCTCAAGCGGTGTGGTGCATTTCAAATCTGGAGGGCCAATGCAACGAGGGAAGGGGTTAGGTGGGTGGGCGGGCGGAGCGCTGTTATTCTGACGTCTGGAAGGAGATAGAGGCTTCCCCTGTGTGGGCTTATTTGTTACAAACATTCTTTTGTTCTAGTATCAATCAAACTACTAAAGAGGCATAAATAAGTCTCAGGGTTAGGTATCAGGAAATTAATTTAGAAACCAGCCTTAGTAGTTTACTTATATTTATGATGACATGGTTTGGTATGGTTATGCATGGGTGGGTTGTAGATGATTTGGTAAACCGGTAAATTGAGAGCGTTGCCTTTCAGCTTAGCTCCTTCTTCACCACAACAGACTGATACAAAATTCGCATCACTGCAGATGCTGCACCGATCCGCTAGATGATCACCAATTTGATTCTTCTCTCACTTGTGAAAAAGAGCACAAGATACTTGGAGATCTGCATTTGGATCTCATTCCTGATGTGGAGAGGGCACTCCACCTTTTTCCCACAAAGGACCATAGTCTTAGATTTGGAGGGCTGATTTTAGTCTGAGCCAGTTTACCCTTAGATGCAAACTGCTACACTAAGAGTTGGAGATAAAAGCTTGATGAAGCCAACAGACCACATCATCTGCAAAAAGCAAAGACACAATATTCAGGCTACCAAACTGGACCTCCTTTATGCCTTGGCTTTGCTGAAGAATTATGTCCACAAAAGTTATGAACAGAATTCAACAGAATCAGAACCTCCTCTCAAGGACCCCTGAATAGACCTCACCAGGCATGCTGAAGAGTATGATCCCCTGTAGTTGGAACACGGCCCCTGGTCCCCCCTTTTATTTTTAAAAGGGGGACCACCAACCTACACTGCCAATCCAGAGGCCCTATCCTGATGTCCATGCAATGTTGTAGGGGTCCACCAAGACAGACTCACATCATCCAGCCTTTAGGAACTCCGGGTGAATCTCATTCACAACTGGGGGCATGTCAGCAAGGATGTTTTTAACCACCTTGGTGACCCTAAACTCAGAGGTAGGAGAGCCCCCTCAGAGAACCTAGGATCTCCTTCCTAATTGGAAGTCATGTTGGTGAAATTGAGGTCTTCAAAGTATTCTGCCCACCAACTCACTATGCTCCTGTCAAGGTCAGCAATGTCACATCCCCACGCTACACAGTGTTGATTGTACATTGTTTACCGCTCCTGAGATGCCGGATAGTGGACCAGAATTTCCTCAAATCTATCTGAAAGTCATTCTCTATGGCGTCACTGAACTCCTCCTCCTCCTCTTTTTGCCTGAGCGACCACCAAAGCTGCATTCTGCTTGGTCAGACACATTAGTAACATTGAAGTCCTCAAGCAGAATGATTAAATCCATGACAGCGCTCTCTCGCACCCCTTTAAGGACTCAAAAACATGTGGGTTCTCTGAATAGCTCTTTCATGCATCAGCACAAAATACATTCAGTCACCCCCCCCTAGTAAAGGCAGAGGGAGGCTACCCTCTCATCTGCCAGGTTGAACCCCAATCTACCGGCACCTTGCTAGAGGCCAATAAGTATATTCACAATTGCTTGGCGCCTCTCACTGTGGGCAACTCCAGAGTGGAAAAGAGTCCAACCCCTCTCAAGAGATTGGTACCAGAGCCCAAGGTGTGTGTGGAAGGAAGCCCACCTCTATCTAGTTGAAACTTCTCGACCTACCACACCAGCTTGGGCTCCATCCCTGCCAGAGAAGTGAATTTCCAGGTCCTTCTCTAGCTGAGGATTGGATCCCCATCTTTTGCCTCCACCCATCTTACACTGCATCTGACCTCTAGAGCCCTTCACGCACATGCTGAGCCCATGGAAATGAACCCACATTATCCTTTCAAGCTGTACCTGGCTGGGCCCCATGGGTGCAGGCCTGGCTATCAGCTTGCCTTTGAACCCCGCTGTCAGGCTTGGCTCCAGAGTGTTCCCTGGTAGTGGAGGAAGGCAAAACTATATCCATTTGTTTTATTCATCATACGTGTTTTTGGAGGCGTGCTTTGTCTTTTCCCTCACCCAAGACCTGTCTACCATTGGGGAGCTGGCAGCGGCATGAAGCCAGAGACAACTCAGCTCCTAGGATCATTAGGACCCTTTAAACCCCTCCACCATAATAAGATGACAGCTCAAGGAGATGAGAAAACAACATACTGTTTTCAAACCCAGGCATTCTAGTAAATTAATGGAAAATATGCCACTGTTTGACTCATGAATTAGTCAATTCAACTCTGTCGGTGCCTCACCAGCCATGTAACATATTGACATGAAATTATGTAGAACAAAACATGCCTATTTACCACTTTTTATAGCCTGTTTAATACATAAATCTGACACACAACAGTTTACTTCACTGGGAATTAAACTTCACACAGAATTTTTTTTTCATCAGCTTTGCACAACACACACACACACACACACACACACACACACACACGCACACCAACGCGAGAACAAAGATGTCTCCTTACAGTTGCTTCCTGTCTCTGGGGTTTGCTAAGTCGACTGAAACCTTGTCCACTCGTCCTTGTGCTTGACCCTTTGGTCTGCATCCTAGTGGCTTTGTGTATATACGAATGTGTAGGTGTGTGAGTGTGCGCACGCACAGAGAGATAATTTGTGTGGCTATGAAGTAAGAAGAGTTAGCAATAGATCTTGGATGATATCCCAGTCTTGGAATCCTATTTCCTCTCAGATGGTGCATTTCTCATCTTGGGTATAGAAGAGGAATGCAGTATGTGGTGGCTGCCAGTGTCTTCATGCACATCATTGCAGCTGGATGTACTCACATGCTGTCATTTGTGAGAGCAAAGAGCTGGCGAGACGGGACACCAATTACAATAAACCAACAGGGATTCAACCAATACAAGCTCACTAAGCTTAACAATAAATAAAGAAAATACCCTTCAGGCTGAAGAAATGAATAGCCTTGGCTTAAGTCTGAACAAATTGGCGTAAGGCCATCAATAGTGGAGCTAGGAAATAAGAATAAGAGGCGTTACATGGGAGACTCGATGGGATCACAAGGAAAGCGAGATGTACTGAGACGGAGGCAGATGGAGTGCAATGGCAGAGTAATGTATGGTCTAATTGCCATTCATTGGGGGTTAACCTGTACTGCAGTGTATTGATGTATACACACAGACTAGAATTCCTAGTGTGAATTACAGTGTTTTTGACTCCATTTATTGATCAATCTGTGAATATATAATCACGTGAGTTAATCTTATCCCAGGGACTCCTTTGGAGCAGGAATTGCGTGTTTCTGAGTGAGGGTGTCTATGTGTGGGAGGATATTTTGACTAATTTCATAGGAGAACCTCCCCTCATTACGTCTTACAGTACAATTTGTCAAATCACATTTGCATAACTGCACATTCTATATAAATATAGATTAATATATATGAAATGTAACACAAACAACGCAGTATATCAGGAAAATCACGTTACCAAACCCGTAAAACAGGTTACCTGATTTCTTGGTTATGCCAAGCTAACCACCATGATGACAGTTTGATCACATGATTGTTTGAAGCCAAACTTGTTTTGTTCTGTTTTCTTCATGGCTGCTGTCTTCAGACAAAATATAAACACTGTACAGTACATCAGTAGAAATATATTATAAATGTAAACATGAAGAAAATATTAAATGGCTTTGTGTTGTCATATGGTGTTCAAAAAAGACATTGTAGACATTTAAAATTCCCTCCGTTGCTCTGCCATACACTTGAACCTGGAGGAAGTGCTTAGCCCCTTTTTTCCCACCTGCGGATGTAGGTTGCATATATAACGGATTCCATGTGCTTTCCTTTAAAAACAGTTGAATGGTGTTTCTGGGTTTTTTTTTTTTTTTTTTTTTGCACTGTTCCACTTTAGAAGTTTTTCTTCTCAATTTGTAACATTTTTCCAACAACAGTTGTCCCCTTTGCATGGAGACAAACTTTTAGTGGTGTTGGTGGTTGCCGACTTCGAAGAAGTTTGGTAGTAATCCTTAGGGGGAAGGCCCTCAGATCTTAGTAAAACCCTGAAAATCTCATCATTCACTCCATTTCATCTGCTCTTTGGTCTACCGGGGAGAGCAGGACACTCATGGCACATAAGGCAAGGTGAAACATAATACTAAACCAAAAGCATTTACACATTTGGAAATAAAAGTGGGCATGTTGGAAATTCTAAAATAAATGAGGGATTGCAGTTAAGGTATGTAACGGATGTGGTGTGAGTGGTTTCACATCATTTCATTTGCCTGTGAGCAGCGACTCAAGTTGCTTAAGTGTTTTTCATTCTGTCTTGGACAGATAATCTGAGTGACAGAAGGTGCTGGAATGGCTTGATGTTGAGGTAACCATGGCAAGCAGATGATTGACTCCATGCTGGCCTTCCACTAGTGAGTGGCAGGGCCACTGTTTCGACATCATGTGCATTAGAGGTGGATGTTCTCCAGTTACCACAATGACATGTACAGTGAAGAAAACAAGTATTTGAACACCCTGCTCTATTGCAAGTTCTCCCACTTAGAAATCATGGAGGGTTCTGAAATTTTCATCGTAGGTGCATGTCCACTGTGAGAGAGATAATCTAAAAGAAAAAATCCAGAAATCACAATCTCTGACTTTTTAACGGTTCATTTGTGTGATACAGCTGCAAATAAGCATTTGAGCGCCTGAGAAAACCAATGTTAATATTTGGTACAGTAGCCTTTCTTTGCAATTACAGAGGTCAAATGTTTCCTGTAGTTGTTCACCAGGTTTGCACACACTGCAGGAGGGATTTTGGCCCACTCCTCCACACAGATCTCCTCTAGCTCAAACAGGTTTCTGAGATGTCGCTGAGAAACATGGAGTTTCAACTCCCTCCAAAGATTTTCTATTGCATGATGCTACCACCCCCGTGCTTCACAGTAGGGATGATGTTTTTGGGATGGAACTCATCATTCGTCTTCCTTCAATCACGGTTAGTGCAATTATGACCAAAAAGTTCAATTTTGACCACAAAACGTTCTCCCACGACGCCTCTGTATCATCCAAATGGCCATTGGCAAACTTAAGACGGGCCTTGACATGTGCTGGTTTAAGCAGGGGAACCTTCTGTGACATGCATGATTTCTAACCATGACGTCTTAGTCTTTTGCAACAGTCACCTTGGAAACGGTGGTCCCAGATCTTTTCAGGTCATTGACAAAGTCCTGTCGTGTAGTCCTGGGCTGATTCCTCACCTTTCTCAGGATCATTGAGACCCCACGAGGTGATATCTTGCATGGGGCTCCACTCTGATTAATATTGACCGTCATGTTTCGCTTCTTCCATTTTCTAATGATTGCTCCAAAAGTGGAGCTTTTTTCACCAGGCTGGTTGGCAATTTCTCCGTAACCCTTTCCAGCTGTGCGGAGTTGTACAATTTTGTCTCCGGTTTCTTTGGACAGCTCTTTGGTCTTGGCCATGTTACAAGTTTGAGTCTTACTGAATTTATTGGGTGGGCAGGTGTCTTTATGCAGCTAACGACCTCACACAGGTTCATCTGATTCAGGATAATACATGGAGTGGAGGTGGACTTTTAAATGCGGACTAACGGGTCTTTGAGGGTCAGAATTCTAGCTGATAGACAGGTGTTCAAATACTTATTTGCAGCTGAATCACACAAATCGTTAAAAAAATCATACATTTTGATTTATGGATTTTTCTTTTTAGATTATCTCTCTCACAGTGGACATGCACATACGATGAAAATGTCAGACCCCTCTGTGATTTCTTAGTGGGATAACTTTCAATATAGCAGGGTGTTCAAATACTTATTTCCATCAGTGTGTACTGTTGTCAGACTGAGCCTAGGTCAGGGTCAAATTTTCCAAGAGGTTCTCCTTCTGTGTTTTTGTTCATTCTTGAAAGTGTAATGATTCCAACCCATTTCCAGAATACCTCTTAACCTCTCAAAGTGTCAGTTTTAATTTTTGAATCCCTCACTTTGTAATCCTTTCTGATAGACTTTGAGCTAGTGGGCAATCTTAGCTATAAAACTGGCTGTCAGAATGATTAAGCCTAATCAGGGAACATGGGATGGGAGGTAATTTAGCATGGGAATGCTAATTAGCACTAGCATTTAGACTGGCAGATGATGATTGAAGCAGTGTAACGGCGGCTCAGTCTGCTTAAATGGCAAAAACTCCAGCCAGGCAGAGATGATTGATGATTTTGAGTTGAAATGTTGTTGTTTTCCGTGTTGGTGTCTTGCGTGGTAGCAACCTGGAGTGTCGCTTTCCAGTACAAACTTGTAATGAGCAGATGTGTGCAACACCTGAGCACACTAATTCTACCTAGATTCCAATAACTCGTTAGCTGGGTAATATCCTATTACTTTCATGTTTTCAGTCATCAGTATTCATAAGATCATTAGGTATCCTTCCAAGGACCTTCCCAGAAAATTTTCTTTCCATCATTCCTTTTGATATCTCCATTCATTCCAGCTATTTAAATCCCAAATTGCATTCACAGAGGTAGAGGAAGTAATATTTTCCTAGCATAAACCTTTACCACTGATACAATGATTCCAATTTCAACAGCAGGAAACCTTTGCAACCTCTGGGACACAGGCTGATTGGACGCAGCCACTGTGCTATTGCGGTTGTTGGTTGAACTCCCAGGTGGGCTATCACTTCTTACGTATTACCCCCTGTGTCCTTGAATGAAGCATTATCTCAGATGTCCCACTGGAAGAATATGGGGCACTGTTAATGGGTTGTACCGATGTGCACGCCAAGCTGAATGGATGTGTTACCGAGCTAATGAATCTTTGATAAATTGGAAGGCGTCATGACGTGTTGAGAGACAAAAAGAGCGGTCACACTTTAACCTATCGACTGTGAGCTGGTGGTGATTCCTGCTGAAAATACCAAGTGTCTCACAACTTCCTCTTGGTGAATCACGACATTATGTATTAGCTGTATTTCCTTTTATAACTTGTAACATCATTACCATGTCATTCCCTAGCATCCCCAGAAAACTTAATTTAGTAGTTTATGTAATTGGTGGACTACCCTGGACAGCTATGATGTGGTTTTAGCGGTAGAATCTGTGCTAATTTTAATGTTCAGATTTATGTCTCATGTAGGAATGGTCACAATAACCTTTTATTCCCAGTTATTCTGCTCATCACAACACTGGAATGGTAAATGGAACTCAAAACATGCAGAGATAAATCTTCCCATCCCAACCTACAAATGAAAAGTGAATGGAAGGAGTTGGGTGTAAATGTTGTACTTCTCTTCCACATAACTATTGCAGGAAAAAACAACAAAAATACTCTATTGCTCCTTTAACTGTATCTCATGAGGATACATACACTATACGGTCATATGGCCTCTGCATATTTCTGAGAGTGTTCTGTCCATTTTCTGACCATCAATAACTGAATCAACTTGCCCAAAGTAACTGCAGGAAAAAAAACACACAAAAAAGTGTATTTGAAAACATGTGACAAAACAGAAGTTGTGAAAGGAAAAATAAAACAAAACAATATGATCAATAAACCCCCAGCATAAAATAAGGAAAACTGCAACAGGCATATAGAAAGAGGTACGTATGTTTTACTGTAGTTTATTGTTAGGATCAAATTCCCTCACTTGCTGAGTTTTACTATGCAGTCTACATTATTTAGTAGGTTTTATTCCACTTAAGGGAATATGTAAAGCAGCTTTTCTAGCATTATTCTTTGAACACATTAAATTCTTGCGTGCATGGGTGCAAGTTAAAATATTGAAAACGTCCAGATTTTTATTACTCGGCCAAACGAGCAGATTGGGAGCAATGGAAATATCATAGGTTCTTGAACCCTATACAGTAGATATCAATAGTGTTGTAGTTCCTAGCCATCCATCCACTCATTGTCCCCTCAATTGGGTCACGGGTGAGGTGAATCCTGTCCCAGTAGACTTTGGTCAAGACACGGTGTTTACCTTGGACTTGTCAACAGCACGGCACACCTTGACATACAGTTTTTCACACTCACAATCACAGCTAACACATTATGTCGACAGGATTAGACAAACTTAAATAAAGTTGAACATGAGCAAATGTGAAAAAATACATCTGACAAGAAATAGAGAATAACATCATAGAAGTTCATTTCAACTACATCAATTATAAAGTCCAAATAAGAAAGTCCAAGAGAGCCCTTGCTGGGTTGTGTGAACACACGCGGATCTGCATAGATTCAACAACATCTAGCAGTTTATTTGGACAACTATTGGTTTGATCTAAACTGGCTGGACCACCCCACATCACATTTTGTCTGTGGATATCCACGAATATGTGACACGTGATGATGAGCCACACAATGAAGTTATGGGAAAGAATAGTGGAGGCTAGACTCAGGACAGAAGTAAGCATCTGCAAGGAACAGTATGGTTTCATGTCTAGAAAGAATACCACAGATGCACTATTTGTCTTGAGGATGCTCGTGGAAAAGTGTAGAGAAGGTCAGAAGGAGCTACATTGTGTCTCTGTAGACCTAGAGAAAGCCTATGACAGAGTACCAACAGAGGAACTGTGGTTCTGCATGCGCAAGTCTGGTGTGGCGGATAAATTTGCTAGAATAGTACAGGACATTTATGAGGGCAGGAGAACAGTGGTGAGGTGTGCCATAGGTGTGACAAAAGAATTTAAGGTGGAGGTGGGACTGCATCAGGGTTCCTCGCTGAGCCCCTTCCTGTTTACGGTAGTAATGGATAGGCTGACGAGGTTAGACTGGACTCCCCTTGGACCATGATGTTCGCAGATGATATTGTGATCTGCAGTGAAAGCAGGGAACAGGAGGAGGAACAGTTATAAAGATGGAGGTACGCACTGTAAAGAAGAGCAATGAAGATTACCCAAAGTAAATCAGAATATATGTGCGTGAATGAGAGGAGCGGAGGAGGAAGAAGGAGAGGAGAAGAGATAGCGAAGGTGGATGACTTCAAATACTTGAGGTCAACAATACAGAGCAATGGTGAGTGTGGTCAGGAAGTGAAGAAACGGGTTCAAGCAGGGTGTAACAGTTGGCGGAAGGTGTCTGGTGTTCTATGTGACAGAAGAGTCTCTGCGAGGATGAAGGGTAAAGTTTATTAAACAGTGGTGAGGCCGTCCATAATGTACGGATTAGAGACGGTGGCTCTGATGAAACAACAGGAAGCAGAACTTGACGTAGCAGAAATGAAGATGCTGAGGTTCTCGCTTGGAGTGAACAGGTTGGATAGGATTAGAAACGAGCTCATTAGAGGGACAGCCAAAGTTGGATGTTTTGGAGACAAGGTTCGAGAGAGCAGACTTCAATGGTTTGGACATGTTCAGAGGCGAGAGAGTGAGTATGTTGGTAGAAGGGTGCTGAGGATGGAGCTGCCAGGCAAAAGAGCAAGAGGAAGACCAAAGAAAAGGTTGATGGATGTTGTGAGGGAGGACACGAGGACAGTGGGTGTTAAAGAGGAGGATGCACAAGATAGGCTTGGATGGAAAAATATGACACGCTGTGGCGACCCCTAACGTGACAAACCAAAAGAAAAAGAAGAAGTCTGTGTTTGTGGGTGTCTTAGTGTGTTTGTTGCTTCAAAGGTATTTGTGCAACTTGAGAGTTTGGCTCACATGCCACGGACTAACTTTCAGGCTGAGATCCAATTGTTCATTCTTTTCAATCAGGTTACGAAACGCTTCTTTGGAAAATTATTCTTTCTTGTTCGGAAGTAAAATTCAGGAAAAGGCAAAAGGCAAAAATAGGCGCTGCTATTTGCAGCCCCTAAATTCCCCCTAATGTAAACATTCTGTATCTTGGCTTGAAAGTGTCGCGATAGAACTGCTCTCCCATTGGCTTTTGCACAGCATCTTTCTGGCATCAAATTGGGTAGGAGGGACCTCAATCTTTACCCACGATGCTCTTCGTTTCCTTTCAACATTCGAGTGTCACCAAATCTATTCCAGAGGGAACTGTAGGTGCTAAAATGGGACAGCCCAAATGCATAAAATTGCTTCTCTTGTGGCGTGACAAAATTTACGACCTAAAAGAAAAAAAATTGCAAGCAGGGCTTAACGAGAGTGCTATAGTTTTAAAATATTCAAGTAGCATTTTTCACTTGTTTGACATCATGTCTTTAATTCAGAATAGTACAAAGTGTAACGATTAACAATTGTGATTTGCTACTCATTTATTACTGTCAAGTGTTCCAATGTCTATTTTTTGGCCTTTTCACACACAAGTGCATATTTGTAATCGACACGATTGTAGGCACTGTTTTCGGATTGCCACGCTGTGTTGTGTCTTTAAAATGCAAACAGTTGTGCTCCCCTCATGTAGAGTAGGAGCTGTCTGCCTTAAGTTACACTCACTCACACACATGCACACACACACGCACACGCACACGGGCAGACACGCTTTTCCAAAAAAACATAGTGCCATGTAGATTTTGCTGTGTCTGAGTGTGATTGCTGCTGAGGGAAAAAAGAAAGGGGCAGCTGCAGTGTAAAGCCTTTCTCAACTGTTCCTGTAGAATGGCCCATCTGTCTACCCATTTATTCCTTCACATATCCAAGATCCGTCTGTTAAATTTCAGACACGAGTCCAGTTTTATGACAATTCTATGATGTCACATATTTCTTACCTGGAGGAATCTTTTTAATCCCATAATAATAATAATAATAATAATAATAGTAATAATAAGTAATGTATTTAGGCTTGACAAACTTTTTTTTTTATATATATCCAGAGAAACCCCTCGGAGTCCATCTTATGACCAGGTTGTGAGGTAGGTACAGTTCCTGAGTGAATTCATGACTCAGCAATTGTGTTGGTGTGTGTTGTTAATTACAGACACCCTGGTATTACAGAAGCTTCAATCAGTTATAATGAAATATAAACTAAGGTTGAGATCTACAAAGAGTCAGTGAAATGTCCTTGATTATGTTTTTATTATTGATTGGATCCTCTCCAGAAGAGTCCTAATTTGGACACTTGTGAGAACTGTGATTGCACCAGAGAACATCTAATGTCTTGATTGGCCTTCTGCACTCAAGGACAGAGGCACTTAGCACCGTGTACTACACGCATTTCCAGTTTCACACAAGTATTTAGTTGTTGGCATAAATTTATATGGTGCAGTGTCACTTATTTTTGTCTAGCATTTAAAAGACCACTTAAAGCTGCTCCAATGTCTGGTAATGAGAAATTATAGACAAAGTACCAAGAGAGGTGTAGGATTCTGATTGGTTAGTAGCTGCTTTGCCATTCAGTTGAACTTTAACAGTTGAATACTATCTCTTATGAGACATGAGTTGACCTCATTTTTGCTTGCATTTGATTTTTTTTTTTTCTGTTAGAAGAAGAAATCTGTTCAAGGGTCAAAATGTTGCCATCACAAAACTTTTCAAGGATATATATATATATATATATATATATATATATATATATATATATATATATATATATTAGGTTTCAACATTTAACACATTCATTACTTTACCAATCTTATCCATCCAAAAAGTAGAAAAGAAGGACACAAAGTTAAATTGGTCAATAAGAGACAAGACTCTCTTTATTTACAAAAGTGTACAGTGTTCCATGTTGTTCACGAGGGTTATGTTCCTTATACCACAAATAATGGATGCAGTACTAATACACACTGGGTGCATTGTCAGGATGCACATCAGCATGAGTTTTAGTATGTATGTAAGCTATCATATGATAACACTCATGAGACAGTTTGGAACAATTGCTTTTAACTCTGTAAGCAGAATAAGTTTACATTGCCCCACACACCGCTTGTATAGGCACGTCATTACTCACGATGTACACACACTGTAAAATTATCCCACCACAGGAAACAGAATAGCATAACTGGCAAATAATAAAACAATTAAAAGAATGGCTCAAGAAATAATTGACACAAAAAAATGCACTTTAAACATCCACCTCCCAGCATGCTTTGCAGCACTCTTAGTACCAGCAGTACAACTAACAATGGGAAGTTTGACAAACATTATTAATCTTTACTTAATGCTTTGTAGAGGGTAAATCTTCAGGTGCATTTTACTGAGTTTTGTTTTGCTCACCTTCAACTCTCACAGTAAACATGATTGTAATGGGGGAAAAAACGAGGCCACCACAGGAAAGCTAAGACGAGTGCAGTACACGGAAAACACCTATATTTAAAAACAGGAATGTGACTTCATAAGTAAAGAAGTGGTGGAAAATGCCTGATTTTAGACTTTCCAATTCCCAATTAAAATAAATTATACCATACTTCAATCACTAATGAAACAAGACCTGGTGATTCCAATTTTGTCATATTATTCTATCTTGGTTATAATGGACTTTGTAACATTGGGAATAATGGGTGCAGTTAAACCACGGAATTACAACAGAAAGGGGCCTCCACTTGAGTTAATTATCCATTTTCAGAGTCATTCTCTTTGACCAACATGATGGCTCAAAGCAGAAAGTGCTCCTGGAGGATGATGTCAAGACCATCCTTCAAGCCATTCATGGTCAATTTAGTCTTGACAACACACACGAATAAAGACGATAGAACACATCTACAGTTAACAAATCTGAGCCCCTGTGCGCGCAAGAGACTTTAGTCACTCATATGGTGTGTATTAGCATAATATCTGCCTCACAGTTCTGAGGACTGGGTTCAAATCCGTGCCTCGGCTGTGTGGATTGTGCATTTTTCTCCTCGTGCCTGTGCGGGTTTTCTTGGGATACTTCGGTTTCCTCCCACAACCCAAAAACGTGAGTGGTAGGTTGATTGAAGACTCTAAATTGCTTGTTGGTGTGAATGTGAGTCCGAATGGTTGTATGTGGCGTGCGATTGACTTGGAATCAGTTCAGAGTGTAGCCCGCCTCTCGCCCAAAGATATTTGGGATAGGCTCCAGCATGCCCATGACCCGAGTGAGCATAAGCAGTGGAGTGCTATATTTTGTCCAATTACAGCTCAATAGTAACCTGCACACAATCATATAGTCATATCATTATATGCATGTTGGTTGGAGTTCATCATTAATTTGCGTTCAATTTTTCATTTTTTGAGGACAATGTATCCAAGTTGTATTGTAACATTGATTCAATAACCATACAAACTGTGCAATGAATGTCCTTTTTGGCGAAATGTGAGAGATCTTGTAAGTGAATGAATTTTGAGTGGTATGAACAGACTGATTCATGTGACTTTGTAGCCGGGGGATTAGAGATGCGAGAGCTCCTCACAGCCCCCTGTATCGGCCTAAACAGGCTGTGTACGATAGCCAAGAGTCTCGATTTCTCTCCCTTTCCATCTCCTCCTTCTCTTTTTTGTACTCCTCTGCCAGACAGACGACAGAATGCGGAGAGAGGGATTATGGAGGAGAGTGAGAGACAGAAGGACAACAGATTCTTGGACAGCATGCAGCCGTGCTTGTGCCGTCGAGCTGGTGCACTTTAGAACCGTGGACACCCAAACATCACCGCCCACATTCGATGTATAATATTTCATTTTAGGCCTGCGGACATTGTTTTACACAAGTGCAAGCTGATAAAGTTTGGACCACATTCAACATTTTGTTTTTTTTCCAAAGTTTATTATTATTTTTTTAGGGCTTAGGTCAGCATGATTTTTGGGCCAAATACTTCATGAAACTGATGAATCATTTGTTTTGGGGATTTGTGCAGAGGTCTTACAGTTCTTTGTGGCAATATTGTGTATGACTTCGGCTCATTTGGATTTTTAAGAAATACATAAATACGTGAACTCAGCACCAATATCCATTGTGGGAAGATGACTTGCTCTGTGTCTTGGTACAAATTGAGCTTTAATTGTCTGAGGGTGGCACAGTGAGAATTGGTTAGCACATCTGCATCCCAGTTCTGAGCACCGGGGCTCAAATCCCTTGTGAATGGAAGATGAATTATTGAATGAATAATTGTTTGAGATGTCAAACCAAACCTTTATTTTTCATTTCTTTCACACAAATAAGCCCAACATTTTTCATAATATAGCCATCCTTTAAGTCATCCATCCATCCATCCATCCATCCATTTTCTTCACTGCTTATCCTCACAATGCTCACGGGAGTGGTGGAGCCTATCCCAGTTGTCAACATGCATCAGGGTGGGTACAGCAGCGCACATGGAGACAATCAAACCTACAGGGAATTGTGAGTGTCCAGTTAATGCATGTTTTGGGGATGTGGGAGGGAACCGGAGTCCCCGCAAGAGACCCACGTAGCCACGGGGAGAATATGCAAAGTCCACACAGGCGGGGCTGGGATTGGATCCGGAATTTGCTCCCACATCCCACATCCCAAAAACACGCATTAATTGAACAAAATCTAAATTCCCCTAAGTGTGATTGTGAGTTTGACTGTTATCTGTCTCCATGTGCCCTGCGATTGGCTGGCAACCAGTTCGGGTCGTACTCCGCCTCATGCCCGATGACAGCTGGGATAAGCTCCATCACTCTCGTGACCCTTGTGAGGATAAGCGGCTAAGAAAATGGATGGATGGATAAATAATATCAGTCTTTTTATTAAAAGACCAAAGATAACTTCTTACTCTCATTTGGAGATGTATTATATTATGTAATAGGTAAAAAATATCTTCTCATCCTTGAACTCATACTTTAATGTAATTCAATCTTACAAGACTCATTTCAAATTGTAAAGGTATGCTTTACTTTTCAATGTTTTCACAATAGTTTAGTTTCACTGTGACTTTGAAATTGAAAACTCCTCACTGAAGATGTTCAGGAACATTCCTGATTGTCACAAAGTTCATTTTTGGAGTTTTTATATTACATTTCTATACTGTATGTTGTTAGAGTGTATGGCCATCATAATCCGAGATTGCTTAAGGGGAAGACATTTTAAACCAAGTGCAAATTGGTCGGCAAATCACGGAGTGGAGGAAATGTGACTTCGACTACTTGGCATCAAGCTCTATTAGAGCCCGTGGGGGACAGCAGTGTGTTTGTATGTATACCTTTCCCCCCTTTGATTGTTTATTTGTATTGAACCTGCAATTTGCGGTGTCGCTCCCAGGTTGGTCATCATGAGTTGTTTGCCTCTGCAAAGTGAGAAAAAAAGGGATATTTTTTTTACATTGCCAGTTAGCCTTGGGGAAAAAGCTTTTACTCGAGCTTGAACAGGGAAAACAAAATCAGCTTTCTCGGTTCTGAAGCTGCTGGAGACCTGGGAACTGTGGGGTCAAAGGGCAACAAAGAGGAAGTTTAATAAAGCAAGAAGGGAGGGAAGAGGAGTTGAATTTGATTGATTGTTTCCTGTCTCTGCATCCCTTCTCGACTAGCTCCATTCTGTGATCACTGGCTACTCGGCTCAGTTGTCTTTTTGGGCTTATTTATTACAAGACATACTGTCACGCAGCAAATAAAAAGATGATACATAATTTGTCCTTCATCGGATAAGGGATCACTGGATATGAAATAACCTTGTTAGATTGCTAAACTCATACTCCTCAAGATGATTACTGCTCACTGGTGCCGGTATACAGTCACATTACTGCACATTGCATCTCTGTGCACAGTTATTTGCATAATGATGGCTGCCAAGGGGACAGAGGCAGAGATACATTGGCATGTCACTGTCTCCTCCAACTCACCAACATCTTTAATTCTCTTTGTGGAGACTTTTGAAAATGATTTCTGTATTAATGTGCAAGAATATATCTGCTAATGAAAAGATAAGCATTCATTTTATTCTTCTGCTTCATTGATTCAGAAATTAAATTTTTAGAGCATCCTGTTTACTTGATGCATCATCTGCGTGTGTGTTTTCTGAAATTTGAGGTGACTCTCTGGTCCTGTACTTCCAGTGGTTGACAGAAATGTACACTGTGTTGCACCATTCCAGCCAAAGTGGAAGTGGTGACCCACGTGAATACACAACAAAACATTGTCCATAAAACACATTAGTGTTTGTGTTTGCATGGCTGGGATATGTGTTATCATTGATTTTGTGACCACAGTGACACCGACCAGATGATCCAACAACTGTTTGTATGTGTGTTTGTGTGTTCATATGTGCTGCATATAATGTATACATCAGAAAACATGTACTATCAGTATGTGACTGTACAGCATATATCAGTATGGAGCGAATTTTTACCGAACTCTTGACCCTGTGGTGAACTTGTCCCATTGCCATACAGTGAGCATCACTTCAAGCCTGCTAGGAGCGATGGCTAATTACAGCCATGATGCACGCTGCCCCCCCATAGCTCATGTGCACATGCATGAGCTTGTGCCTGATGCCTTGAGCAAGACTCAAAGGGAACGAGGTCTAGATGGATGCCACTGCGGACACTTTCTCACACAATATCTCCGGAGAACTAAAAAAATTGTCTGGCAAGCACAAGTTTTGTGGTCTTTTTACTCAAGGGTGACACATTTACGCCTTTGAACCCTGCTAGTTCATTCATTTATTCTTACTGTATTTAGATTTATTTAGTTTTACACTCTTGAAGTTATCCAACTGTATAATTAACTATACCATGTTTCAAGTGATTATGCATGCAAAAGGTGCTGACTCATCTATCTTCTAGTAGGGGTTTGACATGGTTGAGGTCAGAGCTATCAGCTTCTTTTACACCAAATTTATTCAAGCATATTGTAATCTGTGTACTGTAGCACAGTTATGTTGGAAAAAGGGAAATCTCCAAACTATGTCCTCACATTGTCCAACCTATTTGACAAAACAACTGACAGAAAAGGAAACAACAGCACTTGATAATCCTAGAATATTTATTTCAAGATGTCCATCGATCCATCCATCCATCCATCATCTGAGCCGCATAACTTTACAAGGGCCGTGGGAGTGCTGGAGCCTCTCCCTGCTATCGTCAGGCAGGAGGCGGGTACACCCTAAACTGGTTGCCGGCCATATTTCAATATGTTTAAGTGTTTTTAGTAGGACTTTATTTATAAATTAACTTGTTTGGAGAAAAACGGAAAGAAAAGATTAGACTGCACAACATTTATGGAATATGATTATGCAGGGATTTGAACCCAAACATGAAGCTGCTTATCAGAGAATATTCTAATCACATGCAACATTTTTCAAATATTATTTTTATATGATTTCCTACTAAATTCCAGAGAGAGCAAGTTGTGTCACGGTGATATTTTTTTCTTTTTGCAGTTAATATTTTGGGCTTGTCGGCATACGCCTCATATGTTTGCTCCTGTAATATTTTTCTTTCTGTTTGCACTTTCAGCACTGAATAAAATCATGCGTCATGTATCAGCATGCCACCTCATCCAAGATTATACATTGCTAACTTTTAATTTTTTTTTTTTTTTATTTTAAAACGCTTTAGCCCCCTGAAGTATTGACACACTGATAAATGTTTTTGCGTCTTCCCACTGTGGGACTGAGTTCAGTTGATGAATTTTAATTCACTATGGTGCAAGTATGTTGACAGCATTGACAGTGTGGTAAACAACATCGTTGGACAGGACTGTATAAAGTATACCATGAAAGTGAAACTGTTATCATACCAATTGTTGAGGTTGAAAAAGCTGCCATTAAAATCAGGACAAGATTATTTAGCCTGTACAATTATCATATTCCTTCATGTTAATATTTTGCAAAATGTATTTTTTTCTTGTTTGAGGACCACACCACGTGTGTCCTATTCTTGCTTTCGGTAAGAAAACTGTTTACTACATTTTTTTGTCATAGTTAATCATAAAGTGTTTCTACTTGTGCCAAAACCTTTAATTGAAAGGGATATTTGAATGTTTGGCAGAAATTGTCCAAAACATTTAAGAATTGTTTGTGCATGAGTGTGTTGGTGTGTTTGTTGGATGTGAACCTATCAACCCGTCTGCTAACATGATTACCCCCAAGCCGTGTGGCTTAGAAGTTTACAAACACACACAACCACACACATACATACACATACTGGCTGGGTGTCCCGATAGGAAGACCCAACAGGAACAGACAACACCAGAACATCACTGCAGGGTTCCCATGTCAACACTAGCAGATGCAACATTAATTCAATCAGCCATGCAAAGTCACTAAGCGGAATGGCTGCGAGAAGGCCGACATCGCAGAGCTGCAGTGACACTTTTTTTGACAAGCGAAAGTCTGCGTCTGCCCAGATTTTTATTTATTGAGGCTGTATTCTAATAAGCCAGGTCATAAAACCAACAGAATACTGTCACCTGAAACTTTGACCTTATATCTGGCCAAGTTTAATGCCAGTGTTTTTTTCCCTTTGGTGTTTAGAAATAAATAGTCAAATCATTCAGTTTTTCTTCCCCATTTTGCACCATGTGGGTTGTTACGGAGCACATAGTGATGATGTGGCATCAGTTACATTTGCAATGTCTCCCACCAAGAGTCAAACTGCAACCCTTGTGATAATAAGCGTCTTGGAAAATGGATGGACGGGTCCTTGAATTTCAATAAATACAGTATACTGTGACCTGCGATCTTTTTTCAAATTCAATTATTCACAACTACAGGGGATGAACGCTTGTGTGACGCTCAAAATTGGGTCATTACGGAAATAACAGTTTCAACACAAAAAAATATTGCAGATTTATTTTCTTCAATAAGATTGTATTCGGTGAAGAAATAATGTTTCAGCCCTCTTCATTTATTCCTCTTTAAATTTCAACATTAAAAAAGTTTTGAGCTAAATTTCACAGGTTAATGCCAACCAACTGAAACAAGCGATTAGAATTACTTGAGCCTAGTAATCATCCAGTGCATGAAAAAATTCACACTGAGTGTACAGCACTAGGTTTTCTGACTAAGGGAGCTGACAGGCATTGGTACCTTGTGCAAACTCGCTCCATTTGCAGTAACTGGCAATACTGATAACAACGTTTCTTTTTGTTTAATCTGAAAAGGTCCCACACCAAATTTAGCCAATACTTGGACATCTCTCGTTTATTTCCACAGTAACTCATGTGATAGTTAACTTTTCGTACTATTAGTGTAGCATAGAAAAAAAAAGTAGTCTATAAGATTGGTGACTGAGTTGACACTAGGAAAACCAATATAAGTCTCCTGTTTTCCCCGATTGTTGGCCATTATCTCGCCTTCTCTCAGAGTCGCGGGATTCTAAACTGGGTTTAGTATTTGCACAAGGAGTATTTGATGACCTGTGACACGGAAACACGTTCTGTGTTTGTTCAGCTAATCGGTGGAAGGGAAACCAACCCAGAAGCAGAATAAACACAGTGCACAGGGTCTACTGGTCTCTATTATTCATGTATTTAATGCACGTTGATGTTTTGTGAGGCAAATGAGAAATCAAGTTCAGCTAATCTAAGTATATTGATTTTATTTATATAACACCTGTCACCAAGAGGGCTTTAAATAGTTAAAAATACAGGAACAAACATTATACAGTTAATGAGAGAAACAGGTAAAAAAAAGTCTTACTGGACACCTGTCAAAATGGATTTGTTTTGACTTTTTTTTTATGTCAATGGTAGAGGAAGCTCTTGGCTGAAATGAAGTGCATTCCACAATTTAGGGGCAACTGAATGCAAGCCTCTATTACCTTTTGTTTTCAATCTTGTCTGCGTCTGATTGATTTTTCATCCCCTCCAAACAAAGTGCATGATTTAGAGACATATTTAAGACTACTACACATATTTGTTGAGTGAAAGTGTTCATTTTAGAAAAAAAAAAATGTCTCTGACTGCCTGTGACTCTATTCAACCATAATGTGTACTGTGTGCTGTACCTAATCCCCTTTTATCATTATAATATCATTTACAACCAATAGTGCTGTAGACTCCTTTTTGGCTGACATTAAGCATGTAGTGATATCTAGTCCTGTTTTTTTTTTTTTTTTTTTACCTCATAGCTCAATCCAGTGACATGGACTTCATGGCGAGTGAGAGACTGAAATTACTCACATTTACAAATGTATTACCGAACAGAGTGGTGTTTAAGATACGCCGTTCGTCTTCCTTTATCAGTTGGTTCCGATTAGGAGGAATTTTTAAAGTTTCTCTTACTACGTCTTTTTGAAGTAAGTCTGATGGAATTGTCCTGTGCATGGGAAAGTCGAGGGAAACAGTCTAAAGGATCATGATAGGTTAAGCATTTTGATGTGTTTAAGCTTGTGAATTAAAAAAAAAAGCAAGAAATTGCTTTAAATTGAAGAAAACTTAATTCATCATGTTTTATTCGACGTTCATGGTCTCAGGATATTTCATATCCCAGGCCAATTAACTGTGTTTGCCTAATGGACCTTTCTGACCTGTCAATCACTCATACAATAATAGCCAATCAGATAGCCGCATTGTCTTAACCCCCGGCTTGGCACGCCCCTCTTGCCGTATTGTCCACAAGCAATGCTGGTTGTCAGTAGTGTGAGCTTGGAAAAGTTAATGTTACGAAGAAAATGGTCCTCAGATGCGCTTGGGGAACATGCAATTCTGATGAAAGATAGCCTGCTAGATTACAAGGGGCCCGGTTGATTCCTTTTCCAAAGCTTAAAACACAGTTGACGAAGTGTCTACGTTGGATTAAGGCTAGCGTAAGAGCGCGCATACAACTAAGTGTGGAAAATATCAACAAACACAAGGCTGTATGTTCGAAGGTAAGGGAGAAGTATCTTCTCTGAGTTTGATTTAATTATTATCAGTTCTTTAAACATTGCAGGAGAACGACTTTCACTTTGTTAGTGTATCACTGACCTGCTGAATGAAGTGTGTAGTGTTTTATGCCGAAGAGTCGGGTTAGTGAAACTAAATACGTGACGTCGTGCAAGAAAAATGTCTGTTTGCATAATTGTATCGCATCAGCCTTTTAAGGCATTGGGTTCAATTACGAGCCAAGTCAAATGAATATACCCACTCAGTTATAAAGACAATATTACATACAATATTACTCGTGATCTTTTCAAGTAAAAAGTACTCACCCTGCTTTACATGTGCAGTACGATTCCACTATTTTATCCTGTTTGATTTCAATATGACGTTTGTGAGGCATCAAACTTTTTTGCATCGATCACCAACATTTCTGAATGAACATTCAAGACTTCAACATTTCTCTGACATTGCGTCCTGCTCCGTCCAAAATCTTAATTCCGTGTACATATCGTTGCGTGAAATAGTTGAAACCTCTCTGTAGAACTCTTTTGGACAAGTCTAACACATTTTGTCATGATCCTGCCGCTTCAGCACAAGCTGTGCGTGTGCCCGCGCGGGTGCGCTAATTGGGAGGCACACACCTGCGCCTCATGCGGGCTGATCATCCCCTGTATATATAGGACCCGGTGACGACTGGTCCTCGGCCAGATCGTTGAGCTTTATGTCCCGTTCCAGCACTCTCGTATTCCTGACTGAACCTGTGTGTACCGACCTCCGTCCGTTCTCTGACCAACCCTGTAAGCCTGACTCCTTGATACTTCTGCCTGCGTTGATTGTTCTCCCGTGTACCGACTCCTGCCTGTCCGCTCATCTGCCCTCTTCGCCCGACGTCACAACTACCGTTGCTGCACCGGACTGCCTGCTCGATCCCGACCTCTGCACACAATAAACGTGTCTCTTCTTGAACTACCTTGCGTCTTCCGAGTTCCTGCATTTGGGTCCTACTCTCGTTTCCGATGGGACGTGACAGAACGAACTGGCCATCACAGGACCCAGCAGGAAAGACCCGGCGTCGCCGGGACCGACGCAAAGTAGACCGTCTGCCGAAGGACCAAGCCTGTCCGATCCGGGTGGGCTCCCTGATGTCCTCCGATTCCGTGTCTTACGCTCCGCCAGCGAGGTATGAATACGTCCCGAACATGACCCGTCCGGCTCCTCATATTCTTCTGGTCTCTGACTTTTCGGAATATGAGGAGGACCGCGATTTGTTTCCTGCCTGAGTACGACTCCGACAACTTTGATTTTGAGTCTCTTTGCCCGGCTTTTGATCCCAGTCAGTTTGCCCCGCCTTCCCGCGTTTCCAGCACCCGAGCGACTTCGCCCGGTAGATCCAAGTGCACCTATTGGTACGAGGGAACCCGCTTGGCCATCTACCCGGGACCTCCGCATGGCGGCCAGAGGAGACGCCCTGGCCGGGCGCTCCCCGGTGCCTCCCGCTGCGCGGCAACGAAGACACCGTCCTCCCACTCCTCGCCGGCAACGGTGAGACCGGCAGACCCACAGCTGGTGGCGAAGGTTCCAGCCCAGAGGGAGGAGGAGCCGCCAAACCACGAGGCGTTCTGTCGCGAAATGCGGGCGCTTCCTGACCAAGCCTCGGTGGCGACCGGTCCCTGGTCGTCTCGCAACGACGGCGTGGGAGGTTCTCGTCCGGAGCAGTGGCCTGCCTCGTTCTGGTTCCTGCTTCGCCGTTTGGTTCCTCACAGAGGTCGTCCGCCCGAGTCGCCCCGTGGGGACCCTGGTGCTTGGCGTCCGGGTCGTCCTCCTGACCTGTCCACCCGGACGCCTCGTGTTTGGTGGCCTGGATGGCCACCAGTCTGGGGTTCAGTGGGGGGCGACCCCCTTCTGCCCACCCCTGCCTGTGTTAATTATTGTCTGTTTTTTCGTTTAGGCACGTCTGGGAGCCGTGCCTATAAGGGGGGGGGGGGTACATTTGGCGTGACACATTTGGCAAAAAACATACCCTAATATTATCTGGAATACACAATAGCGAATTGACTTCAAACATGTTATGTTCAATTGCCATTTTGAAACTTTGTGGGACATGGCTAAGGGCGCGGAGCTTAAGATCGCCATCGGAAAGGTCTATTGTTAGTCTGCCATGTGTGTACTTTTTCACGGCACTTGTATTCCCTTCTTACCTTTGCATTTGCCACATTCACACATTAATATAGGCCAAGGGTCAAATGCCTTATTTCGTGCCATATCCAATTAGTTTATTGCCTATTTACAGACACATTTCAAGCAATGGTCTCACCTATTGTTTACATTGATTGAATGTAGACATCTAACAATAAA
Organism: Syngnathoides biaculeatus; assembly: GCF_019802595.1. Classification (NCBI taxonomy): domain Eukaryota; kingdom Metazoa; phylum Chordata; class Actinopteri; order Syngnathiformes; family Syngnathidae; genus Syngnathoides; species Syngnathoides biaculeatus. The sequence continues at coordinate 32,894,004 of NC_084641.1, forward strand.
ATACATGTAAACAACCTACCATGTCAACATCGGGCTGCAAAAAAAGTAAATGATAAAATAAATTGTAAACAATATTGCTACTTTGGTCACGAGTTAGTTGTCTGGAATGTGTGACAAACTGCTAGCTCAGTGGACATTGAAATGTTGATGCTTAGTATCACAGAACTTCTCTCCACCAGGGGAGAGGCTTGTAATTCTAAGCTGCTGAGCTGAATGCCTACAACGTAGAAGGTTGTGATAAGGATAAGTGTAAGAGGATGAGGTCAGAGGGATGAATGGTAAAGTGGAGTGACAACGAGGAATTGAGTGGCAGTAAAAAAGCTCCAGGGAAGATCGAGGGATAAAGGAAGAGATTGAGAGATGAAGGGGGTGAAAGGGGGTGAGGGGAAAGGGGATGAGGAGCCCGATGGAGCACTGAGCTGCAGTGGGATAAGAAGGTGGGGGACCACGAGGGATTCCAAAAAAACACACACAAAAACTGATTATACAAATCCTCCTGGACCCCCATTGTTGTAGATTTGCACTGGCATGAATGAGCACATACAAACCTTCTGTTGGCCCAACACATGTTGATTTGACCTGCTCTCTGGCACCCCACGGCCAAAACCAAATCCCTCACAGATTGGATAAAATCACAGCCAAGACCAGAGGAGGCCGTCAAGTCACAACTGTTTCATGACATCTTATACAGGCATTCAACTTGCCAAATTCTGAATTTCGTTTGAAATTAAGTTTGTAAATCACAGGTTTTTAAAGATATGCATTCATACTGTAAAACAAGCAGTGTGAATGGGTACGGTTCTTTGTTATTGCTATAAGTCAGGACGTTCACTGCTGATGAGATTCGCAACCATCATACTCTAACTACTCTAGTTAATTTTCTCATGATCTGTCTCAAGTCACTGATAACTCAGTGATGGAGTGCATGCGGCTCCCAGGAAGAATGAGATCAATTTGTGCTTAGTGACAGTACCGTAGTTGTGATTGTGTCCTTTGATTCACTGCCAACCAATCCTGGATGTACTGCATTATGCCTTTCTGGGATCCGTTCTGTCTTTTCTGTGACTCAGAACAGGCTTAAGCAATAGAAAATAGATGAAAGGGTGATTTAGATCAGAATCCAGTATCTGTTGCCAAATTAATTCTAAAACAGTGGACATAAAGAAGTTGAGTAAGAAATTGGATAAAACCTGTTGTGTTGGACAAATTGAATAACATTTTCATCACAATCTGGGTTCAGCATTATTTTCTTAGGACAGTTATAATGGTTGGATAATCTGGAAATATTGTTTAATGTAGTATGTAACCTTTGAAATTAAAATTGAAGGTACAACAGGTCATGGGCTGATCATGAGCATTTCAGCATAAATAAGCCTTTTCACCCTATATAATATTTTATTTGTCAATTTTTCAGTGCTCCGATCCAAAAAAAGAATGCTGGCAGTATACACTTCACTAACATAGGTCGACATGCTGTCTGGAAAATTCCCTAGTTCAACATAAAATCTAGTTTTCATTTTCATTTTACAATCACTCATGAATAGAAAAAATGAGGTTCTCTGAAAAAACTTTTTTTTCTCAAAAAAGGTTTTATTGGTAATTTTTTCATTATTCTTCCTTTCTGCTTATCCTCACCATAAGATGCAGAATTTGATATGGACATGATTTAATTCAAGGAGGCATCTGTTTGGTTTGGTCCTCTTGTGTGTTCCCATCCTACTTCATGCTATACAGTATATCTTCTAAAATGATCCAATATATCCCACCGTCTCATCCATTTATCTTACTCCTTCTGTCATCCACCTCTTTACTTCAGACCCAGAGGCCTGACACTGTAACTCAACTCAAACCTTTTTAAAAAGAATCACCCAGACCGGCTGTTTTGCCACATTAAATGTGAGGCCAACCAAAAGAAGGGCTCCCACCTTTTCAAAAGAAGAACAAACAATACACAGACAAATCCAGGCTTTACATTGGGAACGTGATGCTTACAGCACATGATTAAGGCTGGACATTCTAACGGAGAAGTCAATTCATTGTTTGCTGATAATTTATCGTTATGATTTGGAAATGATGGCACGGTGGATCAAATGGTTAGAGCCTTGGCCTCACTGTTCTTAGGACCGGAGTTTCAAACCACGGCCCTGCCTGTGCGGGGTTTGCATGTTCTCCCCGTGCCTGCGTGGGTTTTCTCTGGTCACTCCGGGTTCCTCCCCTACCCCAAAAAAATTGCATTAATTGGACACTAAATTTCTCCCAGCTGTGATTGTAAGTTTGACCGTTGTCCGTCTCGATGCATCCTGCGATTGGCTGGCAACCAGTTGAGGGTGTATGCCGTCTCTTGCCTGATGACATTTGGGATTGGCTCCAGCATTCCCATGACCCTTGTGAGGATAAGCAGCTCAGAAAATAGATGGATTTGGAATTGATTTTGAAGCAAGGAGACAACATTGAGTGTAAAACCAGCAGAGGCATTGTATAAATTTTTTGTTACAAAGAGGAACAATTTGACATGCAGCTAAAGGCTACTACATTCATGCAGACTTCTGCTTGGACACGACTCCCCTGAGCACCATTGTTTTTGTGCTCAATACAACAACTTCTGAACATTCTGAGAGATGCTTTCCTGTTCCTTGGTGACACATTTTACACTAATACAGTGATTAGACTGAGATGACCAATTATAGCCAACTTGGCATAAAGTTTTATTAGTTTTTATTATTGTTTCATTACTGTCAAGAAAATCATACTTCCCTTAATCTTTTTTTCCCATTATGAAGATGTTAATGTTAATTATACACTTGTACCAGGTAACTCTAAAACTATAAAGCAAACAACAACCACAAGTGCCAAATGCCAAATTTGATGGATACTTTTCAAGAAATATAGTCTAGTGGCATTCTCAACACACAGCACAGACACCCCAATTTTTCTTTCTCCCTCTGTGTCTCTCACAGTGCTGACATTGTCTTTCATACAGTCATGCACGTAAATCCCTCCCACTCGCACACATAAAGAATGACAAACAATCAATGATGCATTCCTTGAAAATGCGGGTAAAGGAAGTCATTGAAAAGGACGGAGAGGAAGAGGAGGCATTGATGAAAGGACTGACAGCTCTTCCAGAAATAGAAACAGAAGAATACATTAAGAGGAAGAAAGAATTGTTTTGTATTATTTATTTTTTTGCCCTTGCAATTCTATTAGGATGTATTTTTGGAAGAAAATAGTAATGGGGGCAGGAAGGAGGGGGGTGTTGAGATCGTGGGAGTTACACTTTCTGTGAAAAAGTTATAGTACATTTGAAATCACATGTAAGAAATGTAGTGTATCGTTTGACTGCCGCAAAGGGGTAAAAACAGCAATAATAGGTCTAATACTGCATCGTGGAGTAGTTGCCTATTCCTTTTGGTGCTTGTGACACTCGTAGAAGCGTGAATCCTCATCTTCTTTTTGATATACGTGTGTTTATTTCGTTGTGTGGGTCAAAGCATTGAATCCCGTGTGTGTGAAGCCTTCGTGTTTTTTCACATGCAGATCAGCCACGTAAGCCTCTTCACACACATTCATGAGGAGCCTCTATAGTCTTCTATTGCTCAACACAAGCCATTGGCCCAGTAAACCTGGTTGACTGGTCACCAGTTCCTTTCAGATGCTGCAATGCTGGCGGGTGTGCTTGTTGACTCACCCGACAGCATTGTGTGCATGCGTCTGTGTGTGCATGTGGAGCACTAACGACGTATTCAGACAGGAAAAAAAAATATGTTTTTGAAGCCACGTTTTCTCTAAATACCAAGATTAATACTGAACTCATGCACTGTTTTCACCACTGACTTCTTTATTTTGATCTGTGCATTCCTGATCAGGATATATAACATGTTGGGTTTATATTTTTTCCTGCCAAACACAACCTTGATGTGCTTCTTATGGAGCCACTCCTTGGTTTTCATGGCTGTGTGCTTTGGGTCATTGTCATGTTGAAAGACCCACCCCGACCCATTTTCAATGCTTTGACTGAGGGAAAGAGGTTGTTCCTCAAAATCTCACAATACATGGCTGCGGTCATCCTCTCCTTAATACAGTGCAGTCGTCCTTTCCCATAAACATCCCCAAAGCATGATGCTATCACCCCAGGCTTCACAGTAGGGAAGGTGTTCTTGGGATGGAACTCATCATTCATCTTCCTCATCTGATTCAGGATAATATATGGAGTGGAGGTAGACTTTTAAAGGCGGACTAACAGGTCTTTGAGGGTCTGAATTCTAGCTGATAAATAGGTGTTCAAATACTTATTTGCAGCTGTATCACACAAATAAATCCTTAAAAAACTCATACATGTGATTTCTGGATTTTTCTTTTTAGATTATCTCTCTCACAGTGGACATGCACCTATGATTGAACTTCAGACCCCTTCAGGATTTCTATGTGGGAGAACTTGGAATATAGCAGGGTGTTCAAATACTTCTTATTTTCTTTACTGTTTATGTGCATCCGTGTTCAATGAGAATAAAGGTCCATCATCTTCTATGGGTGTTAAGATGTCTCCGGTCAGTGACAGTGAGTTTGTCTCTGTGTGTGCCCTGTGACCTACTGGCAGTAAGTCAACGGTATAGTCTGCCTTTTGCCTGTGGTCAGCTGGGATGGGCTCCACCTCCTCATGACTCCCAAAAGGATAAGTGGTGTAGAAAATGGATAGATGGATCATTTTGAATTAATATGATTATCAGTGTTTTTCCACGTAATTTTATTGTTGCTGCCATCTTTTACATTGGAAAGATTGTATGCCTCCACTCTATCCTCTCCCCCCCTTAGCCACATGCTGCAGTCAAATCAAGTGAGGCTTGTGGCATTCCACTGCCCGTTAATTTTGGTTGGAACACTGACTCGGCATTAGCTAAAGTAAACCTTTGCACTGACTTTGGTTTATAAAAATCCTGTGACATTTTGAATAACTTTGAGGCAGCCCAGAGGCATAAAGTCTTTTATTATTCGCGCAAACATGTTGGGTTTATATTTTTTCCTCCATAACATAATTTGTCCATGTTGAAAAGCTCATGTTTCACTGCCCTTAGTGCTATTGGTTACCAAACAAGGGAACATAATTTATCAATAGCTTGATTCAATTGTGTTTGTGTTTATGCTGTCAATTGATCTGAACCTCATTATATTCCTTTACAGGGGCACGGTAAATATGATGGCACAAAACATAAATGAAATACTGTGTAAAATAATGAATCCAATCCTTTCAAGCTGAATCAATGGTAAACTACAAAGCTAGACTCCTGTCGACTCCTTAGATTGGGGTCTCCTTCCTCTTCCTCTTCCCCTTCCTCACATCTCATTAAGTCGCCGTGCCCGAGCTGTCCTTCCAGAACTATAATTGAAAGTAGGGAGAAAGGCAAATGTTGCTTTAATCTCATTTGCTGGGGAACAATGGGCCTGGGACTGTGCAAAATTCATAAAAGTGGCTTTAATGCAGTGGAATTTAATGAGGTAATTTGCGACAGACCGAGGTGGTGTCCTGCTGCTTGCGAAGGCACACACAAACGTGCACACACACATGCGCAGACACACAAGCACCCGTAAATTTCTGCTGTGCAGCAACATTAATACACTGAAATAAATATATTGCAAGTTAATGGCCGAGACTTTAATAACAAACTTTTAGCTTTTTCTAGTCAGAATTGTGTCTTGTCGCGTCTGTATTATTCATTTAATTAGTTAAATGCATGTAGTTAAGGAAATCTTAATGAAATGCTGATTCTCCATTAAAAGATGTAATTTTTTTTGCTAACCAGAAAGTACATTTTTTTTTGGTACTGCCTAATCTTATTCAGGGTCTGTGGGCACAGATAGATGGACAGCCGTCCACAGTCATCTACCGTGAGCTGTTTCTAAGTGTTTTATTGATCATAATTACTTCATTCATCTTTTTGCCAGAAGGGATGATTTTATTTAACTTTAGTGTCAAATGTTTTCATTAATGATGGGCAAGTACTGATACCATGTATCGGGCTCATACCAACCTTATTTCAAGGTATCATGAACTTGTGAAGAATCCCAGTACCAGCCACCAGTACTTTAAACAAAAAATGATGACATTGCATAAGTCCTTCTTGCCAATAGTTGGTGCTGCACTACGGTGTTTGACATATTGCCAAATCATCATGTGTAAGAATGCTTATGATATCGGTGTTGGTACCGATACATGTTGATACTGGCTACCAAACTGCAGCACTTTAACACATTGGAGAATCATCATAAAATGTCTTTATTTACAATTATCAATGATTGTGTTAATTGAGATTTTATGTATGAAAAGTACTTCTGGTATTGGTACTCACTATCATGATTGAGTACTCAAGGGTAAATACTTGTACTGCTATCAGTCTGGAAGTCCCATTTTGAATCTTGATAGAAAGTTTTGTAACAAATGTCATGTTAATGATGAGCAATTGTGTGTTGTGCACAGTTGGAAGTCCCATTTTGAATCTTGATAGAAAGTTTTGTAACAAATGTCATCTTAATGATGAGCAATTGTGTGTTGTGCACAGTTGGAAAGACCCTTTAGAAATGTGACTTTACTGCGACTGACTTTGTTAGCGGAGCAATATAATAGGTCACTTGTGTATGACATGCTCACTTTCAGAATGGGTCAGGTCTTGGGACAGGAAATGCTGTTATTACGGTTGTTTATGCAAACTGGCGACTAGCTGTCATGGTCACAAGATAGTCAGCCCTTAAACTACTGTAGGTTCAAATTCCAGTCATAGATTCTCCACACAAGATTTCAATGGCACAGTCACACTCAAACTGCTTCGCTTCCTGTGCAGAAACCAGTAAGAGTTTAAGTGTGTTGTCACTCAGTCTTGGCCAGCTGGAGGGAGGGATAAAAGTGAACACTGACTGGGAAAGAACACAAGGAAAAGAGGGAGAGATTAAAAGCAGATGGATGGATGAGACTGTGGCACCAAGGAGGCATGGGAATGATGCAGATGAGAACATTGGAAAAGAGACAGGTGCTTGTGGGAGGGGGGGACCTTTAGCTATGTAGAAGTGCAGCTTTATATGAACAGTTTTAGTTGGCCTTTTGACATTTTGGCAGTTTTCCATTGAATACAACTCACCGCTGGCTGAAAGAACCCTGCGTGAGCAAACTCCAACTCCCACAATCCACTTGGAGGGTAGGGACCATCCATCCTTTTTCCAAGCCACAAGGGTAAAGGGAGAGCTGGAGCCTATCCCTGCTAACATCGGGTGAAGGGCGGACTACACATTGAACTGGTCGCCAACCTATTTGAGAAAGGTCATAAACACATCTTTTTAAGCATAACTAGACATTAAAATATTTATTGAGCTCATATTCAATTAGTGGTAATGATAAAGAGGGATCTTTATCCCTAAGATTTAATATCCAATCCTGCATCAACCGGTGCCTGAAGGTTCCATTAGCCGAAAGATGAGGTTCCATTAGTTTGACGAAGGTGACTCACCTTCCCGCCAGATCCAGGAGGTTAATGATACTCCCGATTTTTTTTCGAGATTGGGATGATGTACAAATGCACAGATATGATACTGTATGTGTGTGTTCATGCACGTTGTGCCATCAGTTAGAGTCTCTCTGGGGAGAAGGCGAGCAGTAATTGAAACCGTGTGTGGTAAATTGATTTCACACAGTGGGGCGTTATGTCACTTTAATAAGTGAGAATATTATAGTGTGTGATAGATGAAATTTCTTTGTTGATGTTATTAAAAGATTTGCAAATCAATCACTTTTGTAGGAATATGCAGGATAATTAACACAATTACAAACATATGATGGGCTTGATAAAATCTTTCAACAAAAGCTAACACACATTCCTTTGGTAACATTTAAAATTTTATATTAGTGTTCCTATGGGTGCTTTAAAAATTTGTAAAGTGTTTGAATTCAAGCATTAGCATTTGGACCTTTGATCGACAGTATTTTTAAATTGTAAGTCAGTTTCAGAGTTGCTTTTCCATCAAGCCATTTCGATTATGGGGTTGCAATACAGTGACCGTATATTTTAGCACACTAAGAAAATGTTTCCTTTCAAGATTTTTCTTTTTAAAGCCTGCTTTCATATAGATATATAACCCACAGTATGTCATTCACCTTAAACTAACTAGGTGACTTGATGCCTTTGAACTGTCCTTTCCTCAGTAAGATTCTCCAGTCAAAGTCCTCTCCGTTCTGCTCGGCCATCAGTAATGAGTCCCGGGTTGTTCCAGACACCTTTTTCCCATTTAACTCAATATGCCGCTGATCTCGCCCACCGATATGAAGTGACGCTAATGGAGCATTCCATAATCTGCTCCATCCATCTATCTATCAGTAATAAACTGTGCTATCAATCCAGAGCAGTTGCGGGGAAGTGATGGGAGAGAAGAGGGTGGTGCTGATGGGAGCACCTCAAGTCATTTTCCCTGCTTACAATTCCTCATAAGGATTGGTAATAACCATTGGCTTGAGTGTAATCTTTGCTGTGATTAGACCGCTCACAGCCATCCCTAACCTCCATGACCCTGCTGGCGCTGATGTCGTCATGTCTTCAAATAGGCCTTTTGTCTTCAAGTGGATGTGTGGGCTTGTGAGTTGGAGGTCAGAGCTCTGATCTCATCTGTCTCTCAACACACTGATTGAATCCAAAGAACGAAGTGTGATACAGGCAGTCTTCAAAGTTGGATGAGCCTTCAGTTGCGTGCGCGTGTGTGTCAGCATGCGGTTTCTGCTACTTCCAGGGTTTTGCTGCTAATGAGCCTACTCCTGCGGGGAGTGCCAGCAGTGTTGGTCAGCTAGTTTTCCACTGCAGCATTTTATGATCTGAATAAAACAGATAGTCTCCCTTATCTCTCAGGATACAATCTATTGTCTGCTTGTTTCATTGACAAATATATGCCTCACAAAAATCTACTGAAAGAAATGAAAGATAAGATTGTTTAACTTTATCACAAACTATATTCATTGAACACATTAGTTGTAGATGTATAATTTCTCATTGTACTGTTGTGTTTCTAATATATATATATATATATATATATATATATATACATACACAAACACGAGTTGGACAAATTTGAGGAAAAAAAAAACTGTCAGTATAATGCAGTGCAGTACGACAGCCTTGTTTAATGATGATACTGCAGATATGTATGGAGGTAAACTTGCTTAAGCGCTGTTATGGTTAGAACGTTGAAGGGAGGGGAAGATGTGTTCCAAGAAGTTAAAACTAAATGACTTACTTTATTTAATTTCTTAAATGCGTGTCAGTTTATGATCTCTCAGTTCAACATTTGGCAGTCTCAAATCAATCAAATTTTATCCAGACAGTAAAGTTGCTGAGTGAAAGATGATGTGTAATGACAGTGTTAATGAGCCCAGTCTGGCTTGAAAGGATTATCCGCCAAGTGTGCATTTTATATACTGAAAAAAAGTCTACAATCCAAGCTGACCTATATGATTTGCTCAAACATCGAAAAAGCTGTGTAGTTTTTCAAACCAACCATTGTATAATAAAATGACATAAAACCCAAATGAAACTATTCTCCTCTGGAGGATAAGTGACCAAGACCGAGTGGAAAGGAAATCTTGCTGAATGATAGGATTGCTTAGACATGGATTTTTCACCTTGTTTTAATGATGCTGAATTATTATTATGTACTGAAAGGGAAATTTGGGATCTTTTCCCAAATGCCTTAAGGGCATTTGAATGTTGAGGCGTCACAAAATGTAAATCTCCTTCCTGCATTTCTGAGCCCCACTCAACCTGGAGTGGAGGTAACGACTGACAACAGACACATTGTTTCCTGCAGCAGCTGTGATTATTTAAAACAGAAATTTTGTTTCTGTGTGTTTGCGGGCTTTCCACTGGCGTCGCTGTGATGCCAGTGAAAATGCTTGGATAGTCGCACCTCACTAATTATGACATCATGGTTTCCACTGGATCGTTTTGATCTCGTCTTCATTCTGGCGTCTGCCCTCCACCCGTCTCCTCATTGGCCCATTTCAGTTATTCCGACACCTAGGGTAAGATCGGGAAACAGTAGATGCGCACGTCCATTTTTGTCACAGCAAAAAGTCGAGACAATAAGTCTAGAAGTGAGAAAAACAAAAGGATGATGGAGAGATTATAGTCCTGAGAGCAGGATTGGTGTCTCCTGCTCCCAGGCACAGCACATTCTATGGGGCCCACCCACAACCAGACACATCCACATTCCTTCCAAGCTTACCACACAAATTCAACGTGGCATATAATAGCAGCTTTTATTGTCACGTGTACTCACACATAGTTTAATAACTATTTTTGTCTGAGAAAAGCTTTCAAATATTCCAAACAGAGGGTCTGTTGACAAGACATAATGGATTAACAAATGGTGTAAAACAGTTTAAGTTAGGGTTAAAATTGTTGTTTCTGGTCATCTCACAGTAGTAAAGAGTTTTTTTCCCAACCTGAAGGTTGCGAGTTCAGTCCTTGGTTATCCGTGTCTGTCTGTCTGTGTAAAAGGGTTTTCGAACGCCCTGTTGCTCCTGACCCTGTGTCATCTCTAGTGCTTTGAGTAAATTGTATGCAGTATACTTCTAAATCAATAAAAGCACTAATAATAATCAACACTGATAGGTGTTGATGGCGGAATATTTCTGGAATGTGAGCACACGTAGCAAGAGGATTTGGGCATTTTTCAAATTCATCACGTAATCTTGGAGCATAGCTATCATACAGCAGGTAGTTTTCAGGCTAAACTCCCCACGTGTACTGCTTTTAACAAATGAGTTATCCAAGTCTTTTTTTCCCCTTTCCTTCATCCTTTCGATGACTTTACATTCCATCCACTAAATATTCTTTGCTGTTTACTGCTTGCTTGCGATCTGGCACATTAAGCACCACAGCTTTAAGGCGCTTAGTACAGCTTCTCTTTAAATCCAACCAAATATATTTTTCAAATATTTCCCCTCAAATTTAACATTGGATTACAGATGTGAATGAGAGAGAGAGAGGGATATGACAATGTAAGTTTTTGGAAGTCACACCTCTGACATTTCATTTGAGTCGGACTATTTGACAAGAAATGTTAAATGAATACATTTTTTTCTTCTTTTAATAGTTTTCTATTTTTCTTCAGTCAGTCAGTCTTGTTGGATTTCCTTTGGTAACATATTAGTGTCCTATCTGGAACCGCATTCTGTTTAGATGTTACAGTCAAGTAATTTTAGGAGCCGGGGTGTCTGGTTCTACAAAAACATCATGTTGAAGCTTAAACTGTTTTACTATTATGGAGTTTATGGTGCTTTTATTGTTTTTGAGGCCTACCAACAGTTCTGAGAATACATTTAACTGCCCCAAAAGTGAGTGACCGTGAACTTGCTGCAGAACTGCACATGAAACAGGCAGTCACCAATATAAAGCTGTCAAAAATGAGCAATGGTTTGTAATTTTTTCAGATAACTGAGCTGCATCTGGCATTTGTCACAATGTAAAACAGAGGGCGAAAAAGGTTTACTGTATCTCATTTATAGAACAAATATTCACTCTTTCATTTGGAATGAATGTTCAGTTCCAGCTGTTTGCCTCCATTATTTATTCTTGTTCTCATCCTGGATCGTACAAAGTTAAAGCGGTGCCACCACCACATTTATTAATGTACAAAATTTACTTGATGATATGACTTTCGGAACATAATGTAAGACATTTTAATTCCCTTAAGAAACACAAACCTTATAGGGGCGGATTTTAAAAAGATGTTTTTGTGACCCAAAGCAGCCAGAAAACTTGATTGCTCATGCCAACAGATGTGGAGGCTGGTCTGTCAACACGGTGCACCACCCTAAATGTGCAGAATATCTGCACATTTCAGTTTTGTACATTCTGAGTAGAGTATAGGATTGTGTGCAAATAAGTACGCAAAGCAGTCATGCAGACAAAATGAGAGGTCATGCTTTTCTGCTTATGCACTTTTAAAGTGTCAAAAACCAATATTATGAAGCTATATTGTCAATTCACTCACATAACATTGGCACTTTTAAAATATTTCAGGGCTGATTTGTTAGTCACAAGAAGGAGTCATGCCGTATCACTAATGACAAAACGCTTCAAGCCTACATTTCCTTGTGTCTCGGTCATTTGACCTCACTGTGACAATTTGGGCAGTCGTCTCTCAGAGCAGTTTTCCAGGTATGGTGTCCAAAGTTTCAAAGTCATTGTTGCATAGTATGAGCAAATTTCATGTCATCTCATGCACTCAGGACAAATGACAACTTAAAATAAATAGCTTTTATGAACTCGATGACTTTTCCAAAATTTCCAAGCAATTTCTTTTATATTTATATTAGTTTTGCCTCTTCCAAGTCCATTACCTCAAACTTTATTTTGCATTTGCTATGGTATCTCAAATGATCCATGGGACTGAAAACGCAAAACATTTTTACAGGCTGACCCCATCACTCTTACACTGGTTCCTGGCAGCAGCTAATTTGTTAAAGTGAGTGAAAAGGTAATTTAGCACACAACATTTGGTATTGTAGTATAGGATTGCAATCTTCGTAGATCATGCTCAGCAGAGCCCACAAAGGCAGACATAAAGCCCCCACTTTGAAATTTTCGTAAATCCCAAAGTCTACACAACTTATCTCTCCTAATCAGTAATTAACATCTCGATGTTCCATAATGTTTGAAAATACTGGAATATGTTAAAATTGCGCTGTCAATGGGAGGGAAAGTAACAGAATAGCAACAACTATAGAAGCAGCCTAAATTTGCATAAATCATCATACTTAAGCAGAAGCGGCCACTAGCACGCTACAACCGAAACATTTTGTTTTCATTTTCATCCAAAAAATACCCTTTAAATAAATCAAAATTGTACTTTTAGTACATATTTGGCCAGGATATGAACATTAACAACACAGTATATTAAAATAGTTGCACACAGTTATGAAGTAAAATCTAAGCAATGTATCCATAAATAGCATGACAGTATTGCAATAACGGCAAACCTTTAATAACATTTATTTTTGTCTATTCCTGCTGTTTAAAGTTAGCCATTATCTATGACAATATTGCAGTGAATACAAAATGGAAGTAAACTGTTGCAGATGGCCACAGTATAAACAGAAATCCATTTCCACAGAAACATAGATTTTATGTTGCCCCTAAACAATTTTGGCCTCAAAGAGCTCGCCTTCGCTTCACCATGAATTTGGTTCGTAAAGATTTTCAGGGTGTGAAAGGTTGCTAAACACCAGAGTGCATTATAAAATAATAATCATAATAAAAAAAAGAAGTGGGCGCTTTGTCTGCTAGGGTTAACACTAGAAAATATTGCTACGGCTTGAGTCTCTGGGACCATAAAACTTTACAGCAGAGTTGGAAAGTATTCTGTTAGTCTATTCACTATAGCTCAAGTGGAAACCTTTTAACGTGGGTGGAAAGTCAGTGGGTATTGTTTTTGTGAGAGCTAAGAGACATATTACTATAGTGTGCTGCCAAATTCATTCATTGTGACTTTTTAGAGGACATTTTTTAAAAACAAATAATTCAGTATTGGGAGCACAGTGTTGGCCTCACAATTCTGAGGTCCCGGGTTCAATTCTGGACCCCCCTGTGTGGAGTTTGCATGTTCTTCTCGTGCCGATGTGGGTTTTCTCCGGGCACTCCGGTTTCCTTCCACATCCCAAAAACATGCAACATTAATTGGAGACTCTAAATTGCCCGGAGGTGTGATTGGGAGTGCGGCTGTTTGTCTCTATATGCCCTGCGATTGGGTGGCAACTGTCACGTCCCATCGGAACGGGGGTAGGACCCAAATGCAGGACTTGGACGATGCAAGGTAGTTCAAGGAGAAACGTTTATTATATGCCGAGGTCGGGGATCGAGCCATCCAGGCCACCAAACGCAAGGCGTCCGGGTGGACAGGTCCAGAGTACGACCCGGACGCCAAGCACCAGGGTCCCCATGGGGCGATTCGGGAGGAACCAAACGACGAAGCAGGAACCAGGCCGAGGCAGGCAACTACTCCGGACGAGAACCTCCCACGCCGTGGTTGCGAGACGACCAGGGACTGGTCGCCACCGAGGCTTGGTCAGGAGGCAGCTGTGGATTGGTCACGAACGAGGCCAGGTGCTGAAGCGGCTGGGAGCCCTCAGGAGCGAAGAGGACGTTTATTATATGCCGAGGTCAGGGATCGAGCAGGCAGTCAAGTGCAGCAGCGGTAGTTGGGACATCGGGCGAAGAGAGCAGGTGAGCGGGCAGGCAGGAGTCGGTACACAGGAGAACGATCAAGGCAGGCAGAAGTATCAAAGGAGTCAGGCTTACAAGGTTGATCGGAGAACGGGCGAATATCGCTACACACAGGTTGTCGATCAGGGATATGAGAGTGCTGGAACGGGACATGAAGCTCACCGAACTGGCGCCGGCCAGTCGTCATCGGGGTCATATAAATACACAGCATAATCAGGCCGCATGAGGCGCAGGTGTGCACCTCCCAATCAGCGCAACCGCGCGGACACCCGCACAGCCCGGGCTGGAGTGGCAGGATCATGACAGCAACCAGTTCAGAGTGTACTTTCCCTCCTGCCCGTTGACAGCTGGGATAGGCACTCCTGCGACCCTTGTGAGAAAAAGCAGCTAAGAAAATGGATGGATGGATATTTCAGTATTACAACAATATGTTGTAATTTAGTGTGTCCCAAACATTTTCTGCTCAAAGCAATTTTCATGAGCCCATTCATAAGTAGAGTATTTTGAGCTTAACTGGAGTTATAAATAATTGATATATATCACAATGTAAATGGATTCATTTCAACAAACATGAATTAAAAAGTTTCCAGCAGTCACATGGAATTTGAATGTTTGTGGAGTTACGAGCTTTCGTTAAGATTGTCGTGCTGAATTAGACTCAGCTTCCACTGAAATGACAGATCTTTTTACTTGCTGTTATCAGTCATGAAAGTTTTCCAGGAATCAAAATAGTTCTGTTTTAGCCCCATGCTGGTGTTGGTCACAGATCGAACTGGTGTCCTTTTACAGCTCTTGTTTCGTGGATTCCATTGATGGACGTGCAGTAATTCTATCACTGCTTTGGCACACATCCATATCTTGTTTCTCCTTGATGGTGTTTAATTAACACAAGTTCTGGGTTATGTACACCCAAAGAGATTCAGGGGGACAGATGAAAGATAAAGAACACACCCACTCACACGCACACACGCACACACAAGCAGATAAAGGCTGTTACTGTAAAAGAAATTTGCTTTGAAAGCATTCCCAATTAATTGACTATTTTAAGTAGCCTGTTTGTAATTGTGAGTTGTGGTAAAATTCAACAGAATTCTCCAACAGCTACCTTTGGACATAAACTGGTGCTGTAATGGAAACTATGTAAATATATGTGCACGTTTCTGAAAATGTAACGCTTCAATCTATATAATAACTGTCTTATGGCAAACCGTCTTTGTTTTGGGGGGAAAAGAAAGGACAATGGGCCCCAATTGGTGTTCAAAGTTTAAATCCTGTGTGTATTGGCAGCATCTGTTCTGCCAACGCACATTCCACCACAGGCCACAAAATCACTTCTTGTCATTCTTCCCATCTTTCTTATACTTTTCTCTCTTTTTTTTAGCACTACAAGGCTGCATATGTGTATGTATGTATGTATGTATGTATATATATATATATATATATATATATATATATATATATAGGTTTCAGCACTCCCCGCAACCCTCGTAAGGATAAGCGGTGAAAGGATGGATGGCTAGATATATGCGTGTGTGTACCCCGCCTCCTGCCGGATGATCTCTGGGATAGGCTCCAGCACTCCTGTGGCCATTGTCAGGATAAAAACCTAAGAAAATGGATGAGTGTGTGTGTGCGTGTGTGTGCGTGTGTGTTTGTGTGTGTGTGTGTGTGTGTGTATATATATATATATATATATGTGGGTATACTTATTGCCCCTCGCCTTGGGGCCTGTATGCTGGGATTTAACCCCAGTGGATGAGAGGGTAGCCTACCTCCGCCTGCAGGTACAGGATTGGCCCTGACTGTTTTTTGTGCTTATGCACCAAACAGCAGTGCAGAGTAGCCACCCTTTTTGGAGTCCTTGGAGAAAGTGCTTAAGCCGCCCCCTCTGGCATCTCCATCATTGTGCTGGGGGACCTCAGTCCCCACGTGGCCAATGACAGTGAGACCTGGAAGGGAGAGATTGGGAAGAACGGCCCCCCCGATCAGAACTCGAGTGGTGTTCTGTTGCTGGACTTCTGTGCTCATCACGGATTGTCCATAACAAACATAATATTCAGGCATAATGGTGTTCACATCTCCACCTGGCATCAGGACACCCTAGGTCACAGTTCGATGATCGACTTTGTGGTCGTGTCATCGGACTTGCAACCGCATGTCTTGGACACTCGGGTGAACAGAGGGGCGGAGCTGTCAACTGATCACGACCTGGTGGTGAGTTGGCTTCGTGGTGGGGGAAGATGCCAGTCCGATGTGGCAGGCCCAAACGTATTGTGAGGGTCTGCTGGGAATGGCTGGCAGATTCCCCTGTCAGAAGGAATTTCAACTCCCACCTCTGAAAGAACTTTGCTCACGTCCCGGAGGAGGCAGGGGACATTGAGTCCAAGTGGACGATGTTCCGCGCCTCCATTGCTGAGGCGGCCGACTGGTGGTCGGTGCCTGTCGGTGGCGGCCACCCACGAGCATGTTGGTGGGCACCAACAGTGAGGGATACTGTCAAGCTGAAGAAGGAGTCCTATTGGGCATTTCTGGCCTGCGGGACTCCTGATGCACTTGATAGGTACCGGCTGGCCAAGCTGAATGCAGCTCCAGTGGTCGCTGAGTGGGAGGAGTTCGGTGAGGCCATGGAGAACGACTTCAGGACAGCTTCGAGGAATTTCTGGTCCACCGTGCGGCGTCTCACAATACACAGTGTTGACGGTGCACTGCTGACCTCAACTCGGGATGTTGTGACTCGGTGGGGAGAATACTTTGAGACCTCCTCAATTCCACCAACACGCCTTCCCACGAGGAAGGTGAGTCTGGGTGCTCTGAGACTGGCTCTTCTCTGGGGTTGAGGTCACCGAGGTGGTTAAAAAGCTCCTTGGTGGCAGGGCCCCAGGGTTGGATGGGATTCACCCAGATTTCCTAAAGGCTCTGGATGTTGTGGGGCTGTCCTGGTTGACACACCTCTGCAACATCGCGTGGACATCAGGGACAGTGCCTCTGGATTGGCAGACTGGAGGGAGGGGGTCCCTCTTTTCAAGAAGGGTGACCGCAGAGTTTGTTCCAACTATAGAGGGATCCCACTCCTCAGCCTCCCTGGTAAGGTCTATTAAGGGGTACTGGAGACGAGGGTCCATCGGGAAGTCGAGTCTCGGATTCAGGAGGAGCAACGTGGTTTTTGTCTTGGCTGTGAAACAGTGGATCAGCTTTACACACTTGGCAGGATTCTCGAAGGTGCGTGGGAGTTCCCCTAACCAGTCTACGTGTTTTTTGGACTGGAGAAAGCATTTGACCATGTCGCTCGGGGAGTCCTGTGGGGGGTTCTTCGGGAGTGTGGGGTACTGAACCCCCAATACGAGGATTTCGGTCCCCGTATGACCGCTGTTAGAGTTTGGTCCACATTTTTGGCAATAAGTCGGACTCGTGTCCGGTGAGAGTTGGACTCTGCCAAGGCTGCCCTTTGTCACCGATTTTGTTCATGACTTTTACGGAGAGAATTTCTAGCCGCAACCGAGGCATAGAGGGTGTCCGGTTTGGTGGCCTCAGCATCGCATCTCAGCTCTTTGCAGATGATGTGGTTCTGTTAGCTTTATCAAGCCATGATCGGCAGCTCTCACTGGAGCGATTCGCAGCCGAGTTTGAAGCGGCTGGGATGAGAATCTGCACCTCCAAATCTGAGACTATGGTCCTCACTCGGAAAAAGGTGACCTGCCCTCTCCAGGGGGATGAGATCCTTTCTCAAGTGGAGGAGTTGAAGTATGGGTGGGGTGTTGTTCACAAGCAAGAGAAAAATGGAGCGGGAGATCGACAGACGGATCGGTGCAGCGTCTGCAGTGATGCAGACTTTTTAGCGGTCCGTTGTGGTAGCTAAGTCGATCTATGTTCCTACCCTCACCTATGGGCATGAGCTGTGGGTTGTGACCAAAAGAACAAGATCCCGGATACAAACAGCCAAAATGAGTTTCCTCCGCAGGGTGTCTGGGCTATCCCTTAAAGGTAGGGTGAGAAGCTCGGTCATCCGGGAGGGGATCAGTGTCAAGCCGCTACTCTTCCGCATTGAGAGGAGACAGATGAGGTGGCTGGGGCATCTGATACGGTTGCCACCTGGACGCCTCCCGGGTGAGGTGTTCCGGGCGTGTCCCACTGGAAAGAGACCCCGGGGACGACCCAGGACACGCTGGAGAAACTGTCTCTCTGCTGGCTTGGGAACGCCTTGGGATCACTCCAGAAGAGCTGGAAGAAATGGCTGGTGAAAGGGAAGTCTGGGTATCCTTGCTGAAGCTACCTCACTCGCGACCCGACTCGGAAAAGCGGTAGATAATGGATGGATAGATGGATGGATGCCTGCCATTCTCCTCTGTCTTCTCTAAAAGCTGTACCTGTAAGGATACTCACATTACCATGGAAATAAGAGCGTTGATACAGGTCTCCTGTTGAAAATTATTGTTATTATTATTATTATTATTATTACTGGTATTATTTTTTTACTGTAATGTCCAGTCAACACAACAACTCAAGGCAGACGTGACTTTAACATATCCCACATCATCTTTCAACCATTTCTCTGAAAATACAATTCACATTTTAAAAATGTAAATTTACACAGATATGATCTCCCCAAAATTTTTGAATTTATAAACATGCATGTTTTTTTTCAGGGGTTTGCTTCTTGCTAGTATGTTTAATGAATATTTTTTAAATTTTAAAAAGTGACTTGTCCAACAAGACCACATTTACAATTCAATGTTGAACCTTCTTTTACAAGACATCGAAATGTTTTGACAAATAATCCTCCTTCTAACGTGCAATATATATACAGACACAAAACTGAAAAATCAATATTTAATGAAACAAAAAAATGTAATAATTGCGAAAAATTTTGGTCGAAGTTGTTTAGATGCACACACACACACACACACACACAATGTTTGTTCCCTGACTCTCTCTAGTACTGTGAGATGTTGTCTTTGTGGTCACACTAACTGCACAGCAATGACACCACCAAGGGAGTTTGTTATTGTCTTCCACCGTATGGTTGTTTAAATGGCAATTTGAAGCTCGGCTGACTCTATAATTAGCTGTGAGCTCCCACAGGATACGAGCATTAAAAAAAAAAAAAGTCTTATCATATCCCCCTTGTAATTACATATCCACAGTCGGATGGCAGACTGCACAGAAAAACTGCAGGAAGCGTGTAAATGCCTTGGCATCTACATGTACTGCTGTAGTGATTCACCACCTGTGACTCCTTAGATAAATGTAGAAGATAACTGACAGTACAGCAGAAAAGAAAATTCAAAATATGAGTGCTCTAATTTTTTTCGCCTCTTCTCTCTGTGACCCATCCCAAACTACTGACATGAAGCTCTGACAAAGCTGGAGACGGATGTTAAGAAGTTTGTGTTAGAGGGTGGAGAGAGGTCATAAATCTAAGTGGCTATTCTTTGCTCTTTTCACACCAAACACAGCAGAATGTTAAGAATGAATTGCTGTCCTAGAGAAGTGCTGTAGCCCCTGTCAATGGAAGGAAGCTGCTTTATAGCAATATTTACAGTATTATTAATTTTGGGTGAATACATTCATATGACTAAGATATGTCATGTGCATCACTTAATTGCAAAAGTACACTGACATTTACAATTCAGCACAAATCTCTCTCTCTCTATCCCTTTATGATTTTTTTTTTTTTTTTGCCCTTTTTAAGGTCATCTTTTCACACTATTTAACTTTATTACAATGTACCTGCATCTGTATGTTTAGGTGATCAGGTATTGTAACACATCGGCAACCTTAAAATGTCAACTGTGATATTACAAAGTGTGTCACCGGAGGCTATCTTATGTATGCAAAATATGTCATTGGAAAGTCCCAGGATCAGCGTTGCCCAGACATTATCACAGGTCATCTGCTGTTTTGTTCAGTTTATCGCTTTCACAAGGCCAGATGGAGCAGTATGATTATTTGATGTCTTCAAGTCCTACATCATTGTTAGGAGATGAATTCATATAAAGCCCGGATGATCTCACACCAGAGATAATGGCTGTTGCTGCCTTAAGCTTGTGGCCTTTGACGCAAGGCTGTCCAAAATGTGTCCCACTCATCAGTCTTTTGCCCCCTCCTCTGCAGCCAAGAATTAATAACAGCGGCAGTTCGCCAGAAAAGGAACACGGAAGGCAGAGACATTCATCATTCAAACGCTGGGACCGTCAGCCACGCCAAGACATTGTTTTCTTGATCCGGGTCGCCGAGGTCAGGTAGTGATCATTGTGAAGCAGTACATCTTTATTAATGGCTCATCCTCCTCTGAGGCGGCGCCCTTGTTTACTGACACACACATTAAATGCTAAATCCACACCGAGGTCTTGACCGCACTTTATCAACACTCGCACGCACTAAGGGAGCATCACTACCGTCTCATATTTGTTCTAATCAACTCTATCCAAAGGGACAGCATTGACTGAGTCTGTTTAACATTGTAATTTCCGTTCTTTTTCTTTTTAACCTTCTTTTGTCGCCTTGTCGACAGCTGTCCGCTAGCCCTCGAGGGCCACACCTTTCTGCTCTTGATAATTTCAACTAATTTAGTTGCACTTTCACCACTCACTGCAGGGCAAAGAGAGGAATACACACAAGTACACACATGCACAGAAGGAGTACGCAGCCTCATGCATTCTGCTTGGCTGCTGATGTGTGTCAGCTGAGGTGGTGAAAGAAGGGATGCAAAAGGAAGCAAGTGACAAGTTGAGGTGGAGAGCGGAGTGCGGGAAAAGAGAAAGGAAGTAGATGACACAATAAGAATCAAGAGAGATGACTACTTGCTTCCAATGGTCGATCTCCCCCATCCCGCCTCTGTCGGGATAAAGCCATTATTAAGTATTTTTAAAACAATAACTCAGGGGGTTGGGAATATATTTGCTGCAGGAATGTGTGATATCATTCGCTATGCGTCAACCTTGAACTTTTCGGCACTAGTCACTTTTTTTTTTAATCTTTGCAATCTGAATTCAGGCAGCACGGTGAAACAGCAGTAAAGCGTTGGCCTCACAGTTCTGAGGTCCCGGGTTCAATTCCAGATTGTCATGTGTGGAGTTTGCATGTTCTCCCTCTGTGGGTTTTCTTTGGGCACTCCGCTTTCCTCCCACATCCCACAAACATGCAACATTAATTGGACACTCTAAATTGCCCCGAGGTATGATTGTGAGTGCGCCCTGTGATTGGCTGGCACCCAGTTCAGTGTGTACCCCGCCTACTGCCCGTTGACAGCCGGGATCGGCTCCAGCGCTCCCGTGACCCTCGTAAGCATAAGCGGCTAAAAAAATGGGTGGATGGATTGATAAGAATTTTCATTATCATCCCCAAGCAATTGAAGCAAATTCATTTATTTATTATTTATCAATATTTTGAGGGTCAAAATGTCAAATGTTGCTGTTCATATTTGAGACATTTATGTGAACAAATACATCAAATAGAAAATTTTGTGAACTTTTCTGCTCTTTCATTATTTTCCCCTTCTTGATTAGTTAGACGTTGTGTTCCTAATTAGAGCTTGCTCATTTTTTTTTTTTTAAGTGGAGCTTAGTTTTGGTTCTTTGGTAACTAGTGTGATGTTAAAGTGGGGGGATGAAATGGGCTTCAGTCATTCTGGACTATTTGGACTATTGATTTATTGTCTGATTGCTCTTTAGGTGCAAAAAAACTCCACTTTTATTTAAAACGTGACATTTTTAGAGATGTATTCAGTACTCTGTCATGTATACACAGAGATTTTTTTTTGTAAGGTGCAACCTATATTTTCCCAGATACTTTCTAGCCAACTTCCACACAATTACATGACATTTTGCAGAAGTGTGCGGATGTCATTAGACACAATGGCCTCACACCGCAGGATCTGCCTCGGGGAAGAATCTAGAGCTGCTGTTTTAGCACACTGTCTGCCCTACTTGTAACTCATTGTGGCACTGTGGGGGTGGAAGGAAGAGGAGCCTTAAAAAAAGACTTAATTGAATTTAGTCCTAAACGTCTAACGTGTGACAGTTCCACTTGATTTTGATGCAAATCTGCCCAAGTCAAGATGTGAGCAAATGTGTTAGTCACTTGATTAAGTGGGACATTACGCAATTGTGGCCTGATTTAGGAGTCCCAAACGAGCCACTACTCAGTGGTCAATAGATAAATATTGTGAATTGACAATAATTGACTAACATTATGCACATTGGTGGGGACGTTATGTGGTGTTAGACTGGGAACAATTAAGTGGAGGGAATGAAGAAGTAGATGTCATTTATTAGGGTCCAAGCATACAGGTTTACACAATTGTAGTGTACAAAACTTTCTATTGGTTACACTTACAAAATTTGCTTCTAAGTTGTTACTTTTTTTCCCCCCTAGCTGAATGAGAGTAGAAGAGCTGCCCGTCGTACTGCTTCACAAGAACATCTTAAATGGAACTTGGGGGACTTTTGCATGATTATCACTGTGCCCCTAACTTGAATAGAATTACTGTATATCCTTTCTATTAGTCTCTTCTGGTTATAAGGTATCATTCCATTTATGTTAGTTAAGGACTATTTAAGGGAATAATGACTTAAGCTCCCTGAGGTTTACGTGACAACTTTAAGCAGTGCTAATAATTATAGTAAGGCATACTAGCTGTAAAACAATTATGGCAATGTAATTGTAGCTGCTGTCAAGTTTTACATCTGAACAATATAGCAGCCTTTTCGTTCACTTATACTATCAGATCTGGTTACAAGTGTATTGTTTATAATGGTACATGACTGGGATTGGACTGTGAACACTACAAACTGAGATCTTATAACCAACAAAGTACCTTACCTTTTGCTGCTAGTTTTTCTGTTTCTCTCTCTCTCTCTCTCTCTCTCTCTCTCACTCTCCATACATATATATATAATATATATATATATATATATATATAGTGAAGAAAATAAGTATTTGAACGACCTGCTATATTGCAAGTTCTCCCATTTAGAAATCATGGATTTCATTTTCAACACAATTGTAGGTCATTGTAGGTGCATATCCACTGTGAGAGAGATAATCTAAAAAGAAAAATTTAGAAATCACAATGTATGATTTTTTACCGATTTATTTGTGTGATACAGCTGCAAATAAGTATTTGAACAACTGAGAAAAACAATACTAATATTAGGTACAGTAGCCTTTGTCTGCAATTACAGAGGTCAAAGGTTTCCTGTAGTTTTTCACCAGGTTTGCACACACTGCAGGAGAGATTTTGGCCCACTCCTCCACACAGATCTTCTCTAGATCAGACGGGTTTCTGGGCTGTCGTTGAAAAACACTCAGTATCAGTTTCCTCCAAAGATTTTCTATTAGGTTTAGGTCCGGAGACTGACTAGGCCATGCAGAAGCTTGATATGCTTCTTATGGAGCCACTCCTTGGTTTTCCTGGCTGTGTGCTTCGGGTCATTGTCATGTTGAACGACTCAGCCACGACCCATCTGCAATGCGCTGACTGAGGGAAAGAGGTTGTTCCCCAAAAGGCACCTACAGTGAAAATTTCAGACCCTCCATGATTTCTAAGTATTCTCTCCGTACCTGTGTGGGTTTTCTCCGTATGCTCTGGTTTCCTCCCACATTCCAAAAACATTCAGACTCTCAAATTGCCCCAAGGTATGCGACTGTTGTCTGTCTCCATGAGCCCTGCGATTGGCTGACGACCAGTTCAGTGTGTACCCCGCCTCCTGCCTGATCATAGGTGGGATAGCCTCCTGCACTTCCGCAATCCTTGTGAGGATAAGTGGCTTAGAAATTGAATGGATGGATTGATGTTTTCTTGACCTGAAGCACGTGTTGTTGTTTTGTGCTAAGCAATTATGAACTGTTAATAAGTTTGAATTAGAATGGTGTGTTTTAACCAGCCAGCTGTTTGCCTGTCACTTTTTTGACTGATAATACACGTGCATGTGCAAGTGTATCTGTTTGTCACTGAAGGCTATTTTCCTGTTGTAAGAGCGGCGGTGCAGTAAAGGAACAATGATTAATTTCACTACAAGTCACCTGTGTGGCTGGTGTGCGTGTGTGTGTGTGTGTGTGTGTGTTGTGTGTGTGTGTGTGTGTGTGTGTGTGAGTGTCGATCCCTGACTGGAGGGTATTCAAAGTATCACAGTACACCTGCTGACTCCATGTGTACACAGACACACGCACACACACTTGAGTGTTCAGTCACAGATCGCCATCTCTCTCTTGTTTGCACTTTTCTTCCTTATCCCTCCAATTTCTGTAGCGTTATATTCTGTGTCTTTATTTGATTCACAGGTGAGCTGGAGCCCATCTTAGCTCACTTTAGGAGAGAGGCAGGGTACACCCTGGATCGGTCACCATTGAATCACACGGCACAAACAGTGCTTTGCAATTCTTTTAGGGGATTTTATGTTTTGTACGGAGTATGTTTATAAGGAACCAAAATGTGTCCATGTGTGTGTGCTCCCAAATGCTTTCTGTATACAAAAATATTCAACAAAACCTTCATCAATCGATGAGACCAAAATCAATTTCATTAGAGACCACCCGCAGACATGCATGCATCCAATCCCACATACAGGACACACACGCTCACAGAATCCCACACACGCTTTGAGCAAATTTCATTAAGCAAATGCCTCCCTCTCTTCGCTTCATCATCGCAGAGCTACTTGAACATTTTGGACCTTGTGTCATTACTCTTCCTCAATGGACAGTTTCAACATTATTTTCCATGAGAAATGCTAACAAGGTTAACAAGTAGCTCCGATATTGCCTCTGACACTTTTTCCTCCTTGCCATCACTATCCCGCCATTGCCCTTTCCTATCCTCTACTCATCCAGCCACATAATTAAGTGCATAGTTAACTATTAAGGTCACTAAGATAAAAAAAAAGATGAAGGACAAAGAACTGCATGACAAAAAAGGGAGAAGATGTGGTAAAAGAGTGTGAGGTCAGTGACACCACAAGATGATGGACAGTGCGCTGTAGATTTAGGTTGATAATGATGACTATTGATAAGTTTAAAAATATCCATTTGCATTTAAAATATATTTTTTTAAATTGGTTCAAACATCAAGAGCAGAAAAGAGAGAACATAAGCATGGGCGTAATGGAAGTAAGCACTAGTAATCAAAAATGATAATTGAATGAAATTACGTTGCTTCAATTATTAATTGTTTTCATTTAATTTACATAGTACTATTTCTATAATATTACTTCTTACATGTACTGTAGTACTTCCCTAATCCCACTCCCCTTTTTTCCCACGTTATTACTGGTGACCAGAGTTATAATAGTTTGGGATTTTGAATTGTAGTTGTTTTTTATTTTGTTTGGGGTTATATATCAAATTCGGATAGTTTTAATTACTTTTTGTTTGTTTTTATTTATTTTATTATTTACTTTTTCAAAAATATTTTGTTTTACTCAGCCGCTTTTCCTCACAACGGTCGTGGGAGTGCTGGAGCCAATTCCAGCTGTCAATGGGCAGGAGCCATGGTACACCCTGAACTGGTTGCCAGCCAATCGCAAGGCACATCGAGACAAACAGCCGCAGTCACAAACACACCTCGGTGCAATTTCAAGTGTCCAATTGTTGTTGCATGTTTTTGGGGTTTTGGAGGAAACCGGAGTGCCTGGAGGAAACCCACGCAGACATGGGGAGAACATGCAAACTCCACATGGCGGGTCCAGGATCAAACCTGGGACCTCAGAAATGTGAAGCCAATGCTTTCCAGCTGATCCATTGTGCCACCACTGTACTAAATGATATTAGTTAACCGTGAGCTATTTAAAACAAAACAAAAAAAAATCTACAGTGCCTTTTTATTGAGTACTAATTTGTACATGATACACAATAAAAGAACAACAATTCCCAAAGGACTGTTCAAGTTTCCTTGTTCCATATGGCTGTACCAAGGTATTTCACAATCAACCCCAAAAGTTCACATATGAAATGAATTGACAAAAATGAAAACTAATGACATTTTTTATATAATTCTAGCTGGTTTTGTTAAAGGAAAGTATGTAGTTTCAGTTATCGTCAACTAAAATGTTTTTTTTTTTATTGTTTTGTTTACAACAGTAACTTTGCCATGGACACACCACTGACACTCCGAGACTCATATTTTGTTTCCTTGTCTTCATTGCCACCAATATTTTCGGTGTGCTAGATATTGGTAGATCTATTTCAGTTACTGTATCTGTGATTTCTTTAATGCATTATCAAGGCAAACCAGGGAAAGGTTTTCAAATCGAAAAATACCTTTTAGCCCCATAATCAGACTTTCCAAACTCATTCAAAAAACAGTTGTTAACTTTAGTTGTATTTAAACAGAAAGTCAACTTATGCCCTCCTACAATGTTCTCAAGGGGAAATGGTAAGATTTAATACACATAATAAAGCACATTATTTAGTAGAAAGCCGATACAGTTTGGCCATCTTTTCATGAAGATTTTATGCCCTAACGTCTAGCTGTGACTGCTTAGAAATGATGACACAATATAAGAAAAAATAATTCTTTCATGGTCCACAGAAGGAGATATGAAGTAAAGTGTCTTAAAAGTTGTCACAACAGCAGCAGAGAGCAGATTGTTACAACTCAAAAATATAAACGTATGAATAAAATAAAAGCACATAGTTAGATACAGTACTGGGACATGCGGTGTCTTTTCTGAAACAATAAAGTGGCATTATTTTTTTTCGGGGGGGCTTCCGATTAAAAAAAAAAACAGAAGAAGGCACAAAGACAATTGAGTCCTGTAGGTGACTGTTTAGCACATGCGCCCCCCCAGTCTTCGGTTGGGCATTCTAATCCAGACTCCGGCTTTCCTCTGTGGCGATTGCATGTTCTCCGGGTCCTCCCACAACCGCCCAAATTCCCCAAACATGCATTTTAAGTTAAATCAGAATTGTCCTTAGGTGTGAATGTGATTGCAAATGGTTGTTTGTTTTATTTCGCCGCCTCTTCCTTGAAGTCAGCTGGGACAGGCTCCAGCATACCCTAAAATGCTTGGATGGAGTCCTTTCATAACAAGATATATCATGAAAGCTCTTTCAGGCAGAGTCACAGTCATGTTTCATATAGTTTTGGTCAAACATAATGTAGCGTTTACTTTCTGTAATCTTTCTTACTAAATTCTCAGAGTCGCATGAATCAAGCTCCTGCAGGTATTCCTGCCAGATTAAAAAAAAAAAAAAAGTACACTGCACAGCTCATGCCAACTCTGTCAGTCTGGATTTGGTTGCCTTTGATAATGGTCCCCAAAATAGAATGCTCTAAAGATCCACATATCATTTGTACTCTGGTTTTGGCTGCAAGCAGAAAAATAAGATGGTCTCTTGATGACACACAGCATGACTCGCACGTCAACGGAGAGACGCCTCTCCTGGAGCCACTAAAACTCTGTTAACATGAACATGAAAAGGAGGGGAAACAACAACCCAAAGCAGATTCTGTAAGTGCACCTGTGCCACACATGTAGGAGGTGGGAACAGACATCATCACTTAGAACTATTGCCATGTTCTCTAATAATTAACAAATTCCATTTCCAATATTGTTATTGCACACTAGATACTCGACTGTGTTTGGTACAATGACAGAAGGGAACCAAAAGTACTACAATACGCTTCATTTTTGTAGCCTATAAATTTGACAATTTGACAGTTTGCCTGGGTTGGTGATACAAATTGATTATTTGATTGGTTTATTCTTAAGATCTTTTTGATGTTTTAGAAGTCAAGCAATTTAGCATTCATATTAGCATCTGCTGTTACAGTATTTCTTTGGTACTTCTGTTTGCTGTTCATTTTTTTAAACAAAGCATTTCATATAAATTCTCAAGTTTAATTACACAAAATCTTGTGACAATGATCTTTATGTCACTAGTGGCGTTAAGAGGGTTTGAGTCTTGGATCAGTCCTTCATGTCAGGTATTAGAGAAAAGAGATGGATCTGAAGTTAATAAAACATGAAGAAAATTATGAATAAAATTACAATTAACTGTACTGTACAGTATAAAGTTTGTAGGTCACAGGAGGGGAGGAGAAACCTGCAGGCTATCTGAAAGCGCGACAATATCTGCTCACCTGTGCCACTCTGCTTGCCTTCTGTGCCAGATGACCTGAATCCCCCTCTAACTGCCCTCTGCCCCGAGCTGTAGAAGAAGTCGCATGTCACTGATCACATTCCTGCATAATTTTGGATCATAACCATCACAAATGCCTCGGCATTCATGTCTGCTTTGCATTAGAGCAGTGCCATCCCCATTGTGTGTGTGTATGTGTGTGCATGTGTGTTTGTGCATGAATGCAAGGGGGGCTGCAATGTGAGGAGTAGAACAAGGAATATAAAATGTCTTACTCACCTTTTTTAATGTAATCATTCATAAATTAATTAATTAATTAATTTTCGATTGGATTGGAAAACACTTTTCAAAACACCTTCAAACATATGGGCAATTTAGCCTGCGGTTGGCCTGCATTTTTTCGCAGTGGCCATTTTAAAATTACATGAATGTCAGATAAATTTCCATGAGCCTGTTATTTTTCCTCCCTGTTCTTTGAAGCTGATTTATTTAAAGAACAAACGTGAAGAGAGAAGCTGTCTATGTTCTAACTCGTCTTCACACAAGCCGTTGGATTCCGTTTTGTTGTAAACTTCGAGGCAAATACCTGACATTTTACTTTGCAGTGTAAAATATTGAGATTGTTCAGATAAAGCATCGTGCTGAGAACCTTTTCAAAGCTGACGTATCAATGGACTTGTCTTTTATGCAAAGTTGATTACTGCTCTTAAAATACAAGCACCCCCACTGTGTTTACAGGGAAAAAATATGCTAAGGCAAATTCTTAGGTGATTTGAAAGATGATAGCAACACATAGTGTTGAGACCAGGAGAGGAAAATCATTGAAGTTGGCAAAGAGAATATTGGAGGAAGATGACAAAAGTTTTGGAAAATAAGAGGAGGAGGAGTTAAAATAGTGTACTGTGGAATATATTTGTTGTATTTTCTGAAATTCGGTTTGAATTGAATTTTTGGATTGAAATAAACGGTGAGTGATTATTTAAGTCTCTTAAAACATCGTACAAAGAAGCACTGAACAGATCTTTTATTTGCACGGATAGCAGCGCTTACATATTGGTACACAGTACTGGCCGGAATAACAGTACATCACTTTAGGCAGAGGAAACATTAGCTACTAATAGATTCAACCTTTATTACAGTAATGACAGCCTTCACCCTCATACTTTTTTCTTTTAGCTTATACAGTACCTGGTTAAGTTTATTTTAGAAGTTGGTGTGATGAAGTAATTTTGGACTTTTTATCCAGGTTAAGATAAAATGTGGGCAAAGCACATCACTCTTTCTCAATCAAAAATATATTTTTTTTCAATAATTGTTGGCTGATTTTTTTTTTCATTCCCAGATGTAATCAAGAAATACAGGACTATAAACATTACATGGTGTTTTTTCTGTTTGGCTTCTCCTAGATCCTTGTCAACATTGCTTCCCAGCCAGCTTTGCTGTATGAAAATGTCCTTGTGAGCGAAGGGAACCCCATCCTGAAAGATTTGCTCTTCAGCCCAGATCACCAGCACTTGTACACTCTCACTGATCAACAGGTAAAGTTTAAACATACAGTAGTAATCAACAGTCACCCGAGGTTGTCATTAGTCAAACTATGGTTGCCACTGACAACACAGGAAGTCATGAGTAAATATCAATGGACGTTTATCTGCTCAGTGATGCGTAGTAAACAGGGATGTGCACATGTTCATAAACAGTGTCAAACATACACATATTGGACCTACACATTGTCACTGGGGCATATTGATATGATTGATATTAGCCATGAACTTGAAACAACACTGAACAGTATTCAAAGAGAGAAGAATGCATTTTAGTACATATTCAAACAAAAATAATAATGTTTGGAAATTATTGTCCAATTTCAAAGCATTTACCCAAATAATATTATTAATATCATTGATATTAGCCATGAACTTTAAACAATACTGAACAGTATTTAAAAAGAGAACAATGCATTTTAGTGCATATTCAAACAAGAAAATTATAATGTATGGGAATTATTGTCCAATTTCAAAGCAGTTAAACAATTGGGATATTTTGTAATTCATATTCATTAGGATACTTGAAACAGTTCATAATATATTTGTTGTTTGTTTTTCTGCTTGATGTGTTCGGTACTGATAACCTCACTGCTGTTTAGCGCTGTGAGCTATGTCTTTAAAATCAAATGTCATTGTGATTGTAAATTATTATTTTCTTTTCTCACTCAGTAGAAACGAAAAATGACGGTGATATTATTGAAAATAAGTCCCCCCCATCTCTGTGATTTTCTTTATTTCTCCTGATACCAAATGCGCTTTGAATTTTTTTTCACCTTCTACAAAAAAACATTTTTATTTTCATTGCAGATAATGTGAAAATAAGTACTTAGAAAAATTCTCAATTTTCCACAAATTTGAACATTATTACTAACTTGAGATTTAACACTTGCTTCAGTTCAACAAAGAGTGAGAGCCATCAAACTGCTAGGCGAGGCTCATCCATGTGCGTTATTAGAGTAAAGGCATAACCCCTCCAATTTCTTTTCTTATGTTGAGTTGTATAGGTGAGACACGGCAACCTCCGCAGAATATTTGTGGCGTGGGAGCACATACTGTACCTTGAGCCAAAAGTTCTCCAAATACCAATAAATCCCTTTCTGTAATGTAGAAATGTGTGTCATATCTTTGACAATGTTCATTGTGACTGTCTCTGTGATTGCCTTCTACCGGGCTGCTTTCTTGTCACTTGGTAAACAATGTGAAAATTATTCAGACCATGCTGTCTTCTTTTTGGGAAATTAAACTCACCAGCACCTTTCATGAAAAATAGCATCTTACAGGGTTTTACAAAGTCCCTTTGTAAGCGAGCCCCTTTCTGGTGTGTTAGCAGTGGACGTCAGTAGGGACACACTAACTATGCTGCTGAAAATTCAACAACAACAACATAATCCCCTGACGAATTCACTCAAATTATAGTTGTCAATAAAATCACTGAATCTCCCTGGCCGACTGCTATTTAGTGAACCAGTCATAGGGACTACAAGATCCTGACAAAATCTCATCCTACTCTCTATCTGTTTCTCCAACACACTCACAGAAACATAAAATTTCTTGTCAATGCCACTAGAAGCAGATTCTGCAGAGGCGGTTGTCATTAAGGCTTTGCATCTTTGCCTTTGACAGACATGGAGATGGTCATTGTAATTGGGTTTTGTTGATGAGCCAAAACTTACCAACCGACTGAAAATGCAATGCTCCCCATCAGTTCAAAACTGTGGAGGAATTCTCCCATTAAGAATTTCTTGTAGGTGTTTGCTAAATAATCATATGTCATGACAGTCATGTCCCTGATGGCGAAAAAAAAAGCTTTTTATTTATGTCATGCATGTCACTGAACCCTAGCAAAAAGGTATTTCCAGTACTGTAGATGTTGTATGAAATACGGAAAAGCATGTTAAAAATGGCTTAATGCTGTTTTCAGAATTAAACATAAGGCCAAATTTATGTAAATAATGTTTGGTCTTTGTGCCATCAGGTCGATTTTGATGGAACATTTATTTTTTTTACAGTGACTTTCCCGACATGTGAGTGGAGGGCTGCTGTAGAAACACAAACTGGCCAGAGCCTATCAGAGCATTATCTTCACTACGTCACATCTAAATTCATTAAGAATGACCCTTTCCCTTGCCCTACTTTTCAACCTTTTCTCATTTCTTACCTGCAAGACTCTTATCTCATAACAGCTAATGACCGTGCTGTGATAACCTTCAGTGAGACGTTCCAAGCATATAGACAGAACTGCCTCAAGAGTGCTGTGTAATTTACCAAAGATTAGACATAATTGACTTCCATGTGTCTGGATGAGTGCAGAGAAGAAGTCTCGTGTAATTGATACAAATGGACAATGTTGGCCTGACTGGGGAATTAAGCCTGTCCAACAAAGGGGAGAGGGGCCAAGGCAGTTGAAGATGACATACACGGAATCCAAGAAGAGGTGCATGGATACATATCGTGGCTGTCCGGTGAAATCCTTGTATCTTCCAAAACCACTACTCTTCAGGAAAAAAACTAATAAACAAAACTACAACTTGCTTGTATTTCTATACACTGCTTTGCTCAATTTTCTATTGCACCGTAGATTGCGATAATATACCATTGCACACTCACGTCAATTCCTCTTTACCCCCAAAAAATTTTCAGATGCTAATTTAATGTGTAGTTATTAATTAATGCACTGCAAACACACCGCCAGGTATAAGCCCCGGCCAGAAAAAAAGGCTTTTAATTTGACAAAAGCAAATCCATCCCATTCCCTTCCATTTTCCAAACCATTTATCCTCAAGGGCCGTGGGAGCACACCCCAGCTAACTATGGGTGAAAGGCAGACGACACCCTGAAGTGGTCACTTCTCAGTCGCAGGGCACATATCAAAACCATCACTGAGCAGGAATCAATTCCACGCTGCCTGGACCAAAGTTAGGCGTGTGTACCACTATACTATCAGTGACTGGATATGTGAGCCATGAGCAGTGTAATGAATACAATAATGAACTGACTAACCCCGTGTATTAAGCTGGATAATAATGTGCATGCTTACCTCCAAGGCTGACAAGCGCCCTTCTGCAATAAAGCATTACAGTGTCTGATTTTAACGAGACAATCCTATTCAGCTGCACCTAACATCAATAATTCCACT
Source organism: Syngnathoides biaculeatus (assembly GCF_019802595.1). Lineage (NCBI taxonomy): Eukaryota > Metazoa > Chordata > Actinopteri > Syngnathiformes > Syngnathidae > Syngnathoides > Syngnathoides biaculeatus. The sequence goes on from NC_084641.1 coordinate 32,927,021, forward strand.
CGTCATTGAAAAAGAAGTGAAGATATGAAAAGGGTAAGCTACATACTGTATGTGCACCTAAAGAATGTTTTGCAGAGTTTCAACTGTGATTATAAAAGTTTCAATTATTATTATCATTATAAGGTGACATTCAAGAATGTCTGGTGCAAAGCAAGCCTCCAAAGATGTTTTATATAAATCAGAAAAACAACAAAAGTACTTGTGAAGATGAGACTTAAAACCTAAAAATGAAAGTCTTTTCACACTCTAATTTTCATCAGCAATAACCACGCAAGTAAGACCAAAATAATTTACAAAACAGCTTTTACTAGATATTATAAGGCCCGGCATTATCATTGCATTCGTTTCCAGTAACAATCCGATTTTGCAAAGCTGGCATTGCTCAGCAGTTCTCTCAGCAGAGTGTAAGAAGCTACAAAGTCATTTATGTTCCAAGTGTTCCCATAGGTTCCCTCTCAGTTGCTGTTATATACATTATCCCAATTGGCTCTTGGCACCAGAAAATTGGTTTTCAATTATTAAAGCCAAGTATTTTATTTTTTGATGAGCACCGATGTGTCTGCTACATTTATGCGAGTGTTAGCGCCTTGACTGTGGAGAAGACGAGATAAAAGCCTTGTAAAAACCACAACGCTTGCTTGCAAAGAAGGACCGCAGCGATACACTCATGTAAGAGTCATTATGCTTAACTAGGAAGTACTATCTCCTTTGTACATACACATACAGTGAAGATAAGAGGTATTTGAACACCATGCTATATTGCAAGATCTCCCACTTAGAAATCATGGAGGGGTCAGAAATTTTCAGCGTAGGTGCATGTCCACTGTGAGAAAGATAGTCTAAAAAGAAAAATCCAGAAATCACAATGTATGATTTTTTTACTGATTTATTTGTGTGATACAGCTGCAAATAAGAATTTGAACACCTGTCTATAAGCTAGAATTCTGACCTTCAAAGACCTATTAGTCCGCCTTTAAAAACCCACCTCCACTCCAGGTATTATCCTCAATAAGATGCACCCGTGTGAGGTTGTTAGCTGCCTATAGACACCTGTCCACCCCATACATTCAGTAAGACTCAAATTTGGAACATGGCCAAGACCAAACAGCTGTCCAAGAACACAAGAGACAAAATGGTACAAATCTACACGGCTGGAAAGGGCTACGGAGAAATTGCCAAGCAGCTTGGTGAAAAAAGGTCCACTGTTGGAAAAATCATCAGAAAATGGAAGAAGCTAAACATGACGGTCAATCTCAATCGGAGTGGAGCCCCATGCAAGATATCGCCTCGTGGGGTCTCAATGATCCTGGGTTAGGAATCATCCCAGGACTACACGACAGGACTTTGTCAATGACCTGAAAAGATCTGGGACCACCGTTTCCAAGGTGACTGTTGGTAAAAGACTAAGACGTCAGGGTTTGAAATCATGCATGTCACGGAAGGTTCCCCTGCCTAAACCAGTACATGTCAAGGCCCATCTTAAGTTTGCCAATGACCATTTGGGTGATACAGAGGAGTCGGGGAGAAAGTTTTGTGGTCAGATGAGACCAAAAGGGAACTTTTTGGTCATAATTTTATTAACCATGTTTGGAGGAAGATGATTGATGGGTCCCTTCCAAGGAACACCTTCTCTACTGTGAAGCATGGGGGTGGCAGCATCATGTTTGGGGTGTTTTTCTGCACACGGGACAGGACGACTGCACTGTGAGGATGACCGCGGCCATGTATTGTGAGATTTTGGGGAATAACCTCTTTTCCTCAGTCAGAGCATTGAAGATGGGTCGTGGCTGGGTCTTTCAACATGGCAATGATCCAAAGCACACAGACAGGAAAACCAAGGAGTGGCTCAGTAAGAAGCATATCAAGGTTCTGGTATGGCTTAGCTTGTCTCCAGACCTAAACCCAATAGAAAATCTTTGGAGGGAGCTGAAACTCTGTGTTTCTCAGCGACAGCCCAGAAACCTGTCTGATCTAGAGAAGATCTGTGTGGAGGAGTGGGCCAAAATCCCTCCTGCAGTAGGTGCAAACCTGGTGAACAACTACAGGAAATATTTGACCTCTGTAATTGCAAACAAAGGCTCACATTGGTTTTCTCAGGTGTTCAAATACTTATTTGCAGCTGTATCACACAAATAAATCGTTAAAAAAATCATGCATTTTAATTTGTAGATTTTTCTTTTTAGATTATCTCTCTCACAGTGGACATGGACCTACGATGAAAATTTCAGACCCATCCATGATTTCCAAGAGGGAGAATTTGCAATATAGCAAGTTGTTCAAATACTTATTTTCTCCACTGTATGTACCTCCTCAATCATTTGTAGAAGAGAAAAAAGTAAAAAATGATATCTTTGGGAAGCATATCATTCCCGATCCAAATAAAGCTGGACCACTGACCACATACACAGCCTTTGTCAGATCGAACAGAAAATAGAGGAGAGAGAATTAATGCGATTAAGGTCAGACAATGTACTTGGTTTGTGGGGTTTCCCTTGTTTCCTTTTTGGAACCTTCTTGCACCATTTCTGTAATTTGTTCTGGGTCGACACTTCAACTGAGGCGGAAGTGCTCTTCTAGTATAGACTTGAGACAGGATAAGGTCTCACTCTCCAAATTAATAGATTCAACATGAAAGGGGACCAGAAGCCTCTCTGGTATGCTGATTTCGAGCATCATCTGTGCCTGAGGCTTTTGGACTGCAGTTTTGAATAATTTGTTCTAGTTCAATGATGCAGACCAAGCCCATTGGTGTCAACAATATTTCTTTCTCTGAAGCCAAACACATCCAAAGCCAACACATATTTACTCTGAACTATGCAAAAAAGGAATTTCTGTCTGAGGGTACTTTCGCTTGAAGTAAGAAACTGACCCAACCGTGTTCAACTTCCTTTTCTATGAATTTTGCAACCTTGCAGGCAGGAGTCATGTAACAAATGTAACTACCCAAGATCCAACTTCAAGCTGCACAACATTAAGTTCAAATTTTCAACATTTACATTCAGCCAGCCGTGTATAGTCCCTATTTTACACACTCCAGTCCGAGCTCGAGCCCATAATAATAATAATACTAAATAATATTATTGTTATTAATTAGGGACAGATGGAACATGTTAAGGTAAAATAACTGGAGTGGTAAAATTATTGTGGTTATTATTATTATATTGCCACCTTGACTAACCAGAAAGGTTGTACAATTTGAAATTAAAAAAAAAAAAGATAACGCAACACTGACTTTTGCTCTCTATTTTCCCCAGCGTGGTAGATAAAATATTTTGGCCATATTAAAATGCAGATTTCAATCGTTTATTCTCCACTGTAAAACTCGTATCTGGCCTGAGATCAAATAAATAGAGCTGGAGCCGGAATTGCAATGTCACTGGCACAGATGGTGATTTTGGCTTTATTTAAGCAAACAAAGGACTATTTGATATTTGTCACTCTTATCGCTCTCTACAAATCACAGTGTCTGAACATGGACCGTGAAAGTGTCTGCCAAAAACTCCTGTTTTTATCAGCTTTTTCATAACGTTGTATTCTGCCAAAAATCACCGCGACATTATACGTTTCACTTTAGTAGAAGTTCAATCATTTATAATAAACAATTTGCTGGCATAAAAGTCATTGAGTCATTTCCCAAATCATGCCATTTTTTTGCGGTTAATTTACCAGATTCGTGATTGGATCCACACGCCTAATGTACTGGAGAATATTGAAGAAATGAGAAAATTTACCTCATTTTGGAGGAATATTTTTCTGTAAAACTTTGATGGTGGGTTGTACCATTTCCACTGGACTACAATAACAGAATTACAGTACTGTAGTTCATTTCAAGCTTGCCTACAATCTCAATAGTGGGTGTTCATTGTCTCGACGTGGACTTACGGATGCGGTGTATATACGATCATTGTTTCTCTCTCCCAGCCCTCCTCCTCCGCCTCCTCCTCCTCTCCATCGCAGCCGGCCTCTCTCCATGTTGAATAATAGAAATGCCAAGTGATGAGAGCTCAAACATAAAAAAGCCCATTTCCCAGCTTGACAGAGCAATTTACCTTTCCCCATATTCACTCGCTCACATAATTAAAAGTGTTGGATTGGACTATCTTTGTCCCAGAGGTGACTCTCCTCTCCTACGCTGGCATGCACGCTCACACACACATATACACATGCAGTGTGAGACAACCTAAAAGTGTCTGCTTCATGACCAAGAGCGACTTTTTGATTAGTTAATGCAATATTTACATATGGCTATCTTGGTCTCACACACATACTTACACACACATTTACACACAGACTCCCCATACTCCAACGTTGTTTATTGCTCGCTTCCAGTAAATTCAGTGACATCACATTCTGTATTTTTCAGCTCATAAAAAAATGAACAGTAGCTTAAGTCAATTTTACCACTCCAGTTATTTTACCTTTACGACAATTTTCGTCTGAAGTTAGCGCGGATAGGGTCCAGCATTCCCACCACCCTTATGAGGACAAGCGGATGGATGGATTTTCCAATTGTGCTTGTCTAACAAAATAGCGGGCTAAAATAAATTTTTCATAATGTGATCATCACTCTCTGTGATGTCGCTGATGCAGGAATGTTTCCTCAAACTCCCTCTATGCTTCCAATAGTGACATCAACCAATTTGTCATGAACATGACAGCTTGCAATGTATTGATTTCTACTGTAAATTACCCTCTTCTCATGTAATCACCAGTGATAGTTCTACTTAATGTGTCCTTATGGACTAATTGAAAAAACAAAAGTATATTACTTGCGTAACAGCCATTTTCGTCAACATTGCTCACTGCCCTTGTGTGACCATTCACAAGGACAGGCACTTTTGGCAACAGCCTCCAGCCAAAATGCAGAGACCTATCCACACCCATGACATAGATAGATTCATGAATTTACAATGAAGAAATCCACCTAGTTTCTAGAAAAGGACTATGCAGCCAAAGTTAACTAATTAACACAGAAGGGAAAGGTCGTGCCTCTTTTCTTGTAAAACAGATTCATGAGGTGACCTCTTGGGAGCTAATTCCGTCACCTTTTTCCTCTGTGGGGATGCTCAGACAGTGACATAATGGTGATAATGATGCACCTTCGTCTATTGATTTGACTGGCCTTCAGAAACAAGGAGGCTTGCAGTACTGCACAGTGGAGAATTGCAACACCTGCTGCTACATTAGACAGGCTTGTTTTTCCCTTCACTCAGCGTTTACTGTGCTCAAGGGTCAGCGAGGAAAACTGCACCATATTCCTTAATATTTTGTCAACTTTGAAGTTGTTTGAAGGCAAAGTACAAACAAAGGCAGTGGAAAGTCAGAGTAATGAGCGAGAGAGCTAGAAGTCGAAATTTACTCGAAGTGCTCTTGCCGACCTGGCTAATTTTATCCTGGCAAGTTTAAGAATGCCGTTTCAAACGTTTTTGTGTGGGCGAGTGGAATACCGTATAACAATGAGGACATCCCCCATTTAAATCAGAATCATCTTTAATGGCCAAGTGTGTAGAACACAAGGAATTAAAAAAGAAAAAGACAAAAGATAACCCTGTCGATATTATTTAGAAAATATTTTCTCAGACGCAGTCCTGTCCTTGAAGGCTGCTTCTGTTTTGCGGTGACGACATTATCTAAACCTGATTTTCATCTCGCTGCATTAATCAAGACAGAAGGAAGCGTAAACAAGACAATGCAAAACTGTTACTCACTGATCTTGCACTGCAATTTCATTTTCATTGCTTTACATGTTTCAAATGCACATATGAATATGATTTGTATATGAATACGTACAGTGAAGAAAATGAGTATTTGAACACCCTGCTATATTGCAAGCTCTCCCACTTAGAAATCATGGAGGGGTCTGAAAATTTCATCGTAGGTGCATATCCACTGTGAGAGAGATAATCTAAAAAGAAAAATCCAGAAATCACAATGTATGATTTTTTTAACGATTTATTTGTGTGATACAGCTGCAACTAAGTACTTGAACACCTGTCTATCAGCTAGAATTCTGACCCTCAAAGACCTGTTAGTCCGCCTTTAAAAGTCCACCTCTACTCCATGTATTATCGTGAATGAGATGCACCTGTGTGAAGTCGTTAGCTGCATAAAGACACCTGTCCACCCCGTACAATCAATAAGACTCAAACTTGTAACATGGCCAAGACCAAAGAGCTGTCCAAGAACACCAGAGACAAAATTGTACAACTCTACACGGCTGGAAAGGGCTACGGAGAAATTGCCAAGCAGCTTGGTGAAAAAAGGTCCACTGTTGGAAAAATCATCAGAAAATGGAAGTCGCTAAACATGATGGTCAATCTCAATCAGAGTGGAGCCCCATGCAAGATATCACCTCGTGGGGTCTCAATGATCCTTAGAAAGGTGAGGAATCAGCCCAGGACTACACGACAGGACTTGGTCAATGACCTGAAAAGATCTGGGACCAACGTTTCCAAGGTGACTCTTGGTAAAAGACTGAGACGTCACGGTTTGAAATCATGCATGGCACGGAAGGTCCCCTGCTTAAACCAGCACATGTCAAGGCCCATCTTAAATTTACCAATTACAATTTGGATGATACAGAGGAGTCATGGGAGCAAGTTTTGTTGTCAGATGAGACCAAAATAGAACTTTTTGGTCATAATTCCACCAAGAATCAAGAAGAAGAACAAACAAACTAACAACAACAAAGAGCAATAGACATTCAATTAATAGGAAACTATTCCTTACAAGAGTCACAGTTGTGCAAAGATGCAGAGTCTTCTAGCATTTAGAGCAGGTAGACTTTATGTTAAGATTATACACTTACCCTTACCCTTACCCGTTCGCGATTCACCGTGATAGATCTATGCAATAACAACTTTGCAAAGGGTGCAGTTTAAGCTTTTCAAGTTTTTAATAAATGTTTTTAGTTTTGTACCATGTGCACACTTAAACTTTCGTGCAAACCCTTGTAGACTACATGATCTCGGTGCTGTGTCTGGTAAAGTTGCGATAGAGAAAGAGAGAGAGGGAGAGAGAGAGAGATGTGAGCTGATCAGAATTTGATTTGTGAGACAGTCAAAATGAGACTGAGAGAGCAAGATGTCTTAATGGAGTGGAGAGCAATGAGATGGCTAGGATTGGAACTCCAAAAATGTGCTGGTTTGTAAGTAAAACAAGCAGATAAATAACAGTGACATTGAGTAATTGTATTGTTTTATATACTTAATAATACAGTAGAATTGATGTTATTGCTGCCAAACAAAGGGGGTTTATTGGATTTGGTCACAGTCTGCTACGTCTGTAGAAGATTTTTTTTCAAATGCTTTTCTGGTGGCAATTTTTCTTCAATATTTCTAGCATTATTGTTCTAACAACCAGAACACATTAGCATCTTCTAGCCTGGTTCTAGTTCATGTATGGTGGAAATAAAACTCCCAAACTCTCCCCACTCTGTTGTCCAGATGTAACTAATAATAGATTAGATGTTGGCTTGTGATGGAATAATAATGAAGAGATCCTCTCGTCATGAGGCAGCCATTTCTTGTCTGTCTACCGCTACCAAGGTTGTCTCTGCCACGTCTTTTTTTGATCTATGACTTCATTTATTGTGTTTTTCTGTGTAACCGACCAAATGCAAGATAGATAGTAGCAGAACAAAAAGGCAAAGGATGAGGGAATGAAAAGAAATTGGATTGAATGAAAGAGACTAACAATTGGGGAAACTCATACAGATTTCTGAAAGTGGCTTGGTGGTAGCTGGTAAAGCATTGGCCTCACAGTTCTGAGGTCCCTGGTTCAATCCTGGACCCCACCTGTGTGGAGTTTGCATGTTCTCCCCCGTGCCTGTGTGGTTTTCCTCCACGCACTCTGGTTCCCTCCCACATCCCCCATGCAACATTAATTGGACAGTCTAAATTGCTCCTATGTGTGATTGTGAGTGCGGCTGTTTGTCTCAATGTGCTCTGCGATCAGCTGGTAACCAGTTCAGGGTGTACCTCGCCTCCTGCCCTTTGACAGCTGGGATAGGCTCCAGGACTCCCCGCGACACTCGTGAGGATAAGCGGTGAAGAAAATGGATGGATGGCATTCAGATCTATTATCTATTGTTTTTATCAGGCAAATTTACATGAATGTCTAGAATGCCACTAGTACACCTCTATGAGGGACACCATTATTTTTTCCAACCAGTTAGCAAATAAATATTTTGCTGAGTAGTGTAAATTAATGTTATTAGTGTTATTAGCTTTGATGTGTTATTGTAAAACTCAAAGTATTCTATCATTGCCTCTTACAGTTCTGAAGGTCCAGGAGAATATGTTTAAAAGCGTTATGACTTTAAAAATCCAACTTCTTAATATATTTGGTGTGCACGCTAGGAAGACCTTTATCTCTGACCTGTCAAATCCATCTTTTAGTTTCATTTTGATTTTCTCTATGCAGTGTAGTTATAGATGAGGAATATGAAGTTTAAAAATAAATGAATCTAACTATACTTGAGTCCCAGCCCCTGTCCTCCTGTCTGCTCAATGAAATGCCGCCATCTCACTCAACAACAAAAAATAAAATAAATCAATAAAACAAATAGAAAGACACTGGCTCGTCACACTGGGCTGGCCACCTCAAACTGTTCAAGGAAGGGACCTGTGTCCCTGTCGCCTGGCATGACCCCATTTAAAGTGCACGACCAACGTTACACATAAGGTGGCCAGTTGGATGTATTTTTGAAAAATACAATCCATTAATAATTTAAGAGTTGATCAGCTTCTCCAACGACTTGTTAAAAAAGGTGATGCAATCTAAGTGATGGTTTTGCTGTGCCCACCCCCCGCAGGCTTGTAAGTATGAGTTGGACCATTGACATTTCTTTGATCACACCTTCTATCTGTGATTGGCTTTTCTCGTCCTGCCTTTCCCAGTTGTAAAACAACAATTAAAATTACATTTGAGGTATTTGATGATGGGGCGAGTAAGAGATGTTCTCTTGAAAGATCATGTTGATAATATTCTGCTGTCAGGTCATAGGAACAGTATTTTTTTAACTGTAAATTTCAGCTTTAAATAGATTTTTCCCACCTTCACTTGACACGTGGTGAAATTTTTACATAAAAATATTTTTAAAAGCATAAATTGTATTAATTAATTTAAATTTAATTTATTTTTCATTCATATCATTCATAAAAATTAGTGTCTCTCCCAGATAAACGCTTTAAATAAATAGATGCCCTGTCTCTCTCACACACGCACACACGGTTGTCTAAATGAACGTATCAGCAACTTAAATGAGGAAATACAATTTACGGTATATAGTTTACTTTTCCGCAAGAAAAAAAAAAGTCCCATAGTCCTTTGTGTTTTTGTTTGTACGGAATTGTTGGTGTTAGAGTTTCCTCACAGTAGCAATTCATCAGTTTGCTATGGAGCAGGTAGGGCAATTATCGTTCGGCCTCCAACTGGACATGTTGTGCCAGCAGCTCATATGTCTCTGCCATCCATCCACTTGTGCGTTTATCTATTGCTCCTCCCCTTCCTCTCATCTACCACTACAACTACTTACCGAAGGTAACTCAAGCAAGAAAGGCTCATCCGGAGCTGTTTTGTACTTTAAACTATTATGACAAAATCTCAGGCTACCATGGGATGTTTCTCACACCAGAGGTGTCATTGTCTATGGACAAATCGACCTGATCTTCTAATCCTCATTTTCTTCCCACTCCCCTTCTTCTGCTGTCCACAAATGTCTTTGCTTGAGCAAAAAGGCCTTGGATGGAAATGCCATATTTGATTCAACAATGGCGGTCCATATTTACTGTGTAAGACAAAAAGCCCGTGTGTTTCCATCCCACTATGTTTTCTCAAACTCAATGAAAGAACCATTTCATCAACCACCACCCAATCACTAAACCTCATTGTATTCCATTTGCTTTCTATAGCTATTGTGCTTGAATGTGACGTGTTTTTCTTTTCTTTTTTAGTCCCTCTCCTCCCTCTATCAGACTGTAATACTAACATGGTATTTGTCCAGGCATGGAGTAATGACAGTAATCTGGTGCCATTTGGTGTACTGTGAAAAGGGACATGTTGGTAATGGTTGTATTATAATAGTTATTAGGCACGGGTCACTCCGAATCTGCTGTAAGCTATTGTGTTCACACTGTTCAGTCTGTGAATGAAGAGAAAAATGTATTAGTGGCATTTATTTGAGATCTCTGTTGTTTGTGTGAAAGCTGTGAACGGCCGTTATTTGAAATAGCATAATACAATATTTACCATTTATTAGTTTAGCTTTAATGTCTTTTTTAAGATATGAAAGAAATGAAAAAATACTATGCCAAGTAATAGATTTCAAATCTATGAAACTGTATCTTTACCTTCACTGATTGTAGTTGCAAATCTGTTGTCATACTAAAATTTAATTCTAGTCATTCCGAATTTGTAGTTGGGTTGGAAAGGCCTACGGAGCCAACTGGCACCAATATTTACAGAAAACTTTATTATATTCACTTGCACAATCTAATAAAACCCTGAATACTAGTTGTATCAAAATATGTGCATTATTGTGCCAATGGAGTTTGCATGTTCCTCCCATGCCTGGCTGGGTTTTCTCCAGGCACTCCGGTTTCCTCCCACATCCCAAAAACATGCGACATCAATTGGACACTCTAAATTGCCCCTAAGTATGATTTTGATGGCAACTTTTGTCTGTCTCTATGTGCCCTGCTGTTGGCTGGCAACCAGTTCAGGGTGTACCCGCCTCCTGCCTGATGACAGCTGGCATTGACTGCAGCACTCCCGCTACCTTTGTGAGGATAAGCAGCTCAGAAAATGGATGGATGGATATATATATATATATATATATATATATATATATATATATATATATATATATATATATAAAACTCCCATAGTTGATTCCATTATACAATGCGGTTGTACCTAAACGTAACGTGATATGACCCACATCATTATTAAGTGAGTGCAATAATATCTGGAGTGAGTGTCATATTTTTCTTCTTGTTGGATGCTAGTTCTTTAAATGGCATAACATACCTTCCTCATTTCACTGCCATAGGTTACCGCCCTAAAGTATTTTTTGGGGTACATTATTATCTTGGAAAAAATATGCTCTTGCATTTTCAAATAAATGTGTTATTTAAGGATCTAAAATTGCTTAATGTGTTTCTAACATGTATTGGGAATAGCCACAAATTTTGTACTTGAGGTAGTTTAGTGGTTCACAAAGCTTACTTTCAAGTGTGGGATCAATTCACATTCAAAGTGCTATTGATTATCACCTAATGATGGACTTGTGATCATGTCTCTGTAAATGTGATGCATGGCATCGAAAACGTTTGGCTTGGAGGACGCTTTATCACAAATGGTGCCAGGTCAGCTAACCCACAAAGGAATGGGCAGAGTTCATGGCTCATAGAAGTGAACAGGAAAAAAAGCCTGGCTGCCACCACCTTGAGCAACTGCCTCGTCTCCACTAAGGCAAAACTATAGTTCAAACTGCTTGATACCACACAAAATCTGGATACAAATCCTGGCACTCATTTATCCGGTCACTGGCACCCAATGTGAGACACTGTCGTTATTTGCTGCATTAGGAACGAGACAGTTTTACATGCCCTTATGGGACCTTGCTTTGTGAAAGTTGGCAGAAGTATGTTGGAACAAGAAAAAAAGGCTTTACCCAGACTGTGCCCACAAAATCAATGGCATCACATTTTTCACACAGAAACAATATGACGGATGTTTTACGAGGTTTGCATGCGGGCATATTCTGGGTGACTTTTGTTACATGTACTGCATACAACCTAATGTTATGAGGTAAATGCTACTTGAGGAAACATGCTTCTCTCCACAAAGCACCGTCTCTTTTAATGTCTCCCTTAGGGACACATTTATTTAGCTGCTGGTCTATTTACACAACTTTATAAAATGTCCTTCTTAATAGCCAAGATCTCAGAGTTCCTCACAGAAATCGTTCAACCTTCATCTTATCATCAACTTGCAGACACACAGATGCCAGCCTGTCAAGATCTGCTTGACAAATGACTAATCTGTGATGTTTATCTTAATGGTTTTGTATACGAGAACATTGTTTTGTACGACATTCAGATGGGTTAAATAAACATTTTCTTTTTGCTTTGTGTTCTTTGTTCAGATGAAGAACTTATCAAACAGCAGGATTCAATTTTTTTTTTAAAATGGCAACTGGTCAGACGTTTGCAGGTTTTTTATTTGGACTTTATAAACCGTTTTCAGGGTTTACTTTACTTGACATACGCTAGCTTGACTTTTGTCTCTTTATTGGGTATAGCAATACTACTAATAATAGTAGTAGTAGTAGTAGTAGTAGTAGTAGTTATTGTAGTACCAGGAGTGGAGGACGTTTAATACAAAAAAATAAACATTCCTACTCTGAATTCAGAAGCCAGATCTCACAACCAACCCATAGTCTATCACAAAATATCTTCAAATGTCCATTGTTGATCATAAGTCACATCCAGAATTTAGAAAATTATTGAAATCAAAATTGTTGGATCATGGTTGAGCTCTGCTCTCTCACAAGTGTGCTACCAGCTCCATTGGAGTTACACTCTCAAAGTATTTCTAAAACGCAAACATATTCTTGTATCTGTAAAATAAAATATTAGCTGACAGAGAGATATTTTTTTAAAGTACGTGATTTTAGTCTGTGAGTGTTTACAAGAGTTAGTCAGGAGGTCTTGCCCTGTAGCTTACCTTCCAAATACGCATGGGGAAGAAATAGTAAGCGGGCGCCTCCACAACCGCTTATCTCTGATAGCCACTGTGGAATTCCTTTAATCTCAGGTTTCAGCCACAGACCCCTTTTGGGTATGTTATTTTTATACTTGACTAAAAACAAATATGAAGTTATGTGATTTTTAAAAAAAGAATAATTATTTGATTTTCTTTTTTTTTTTTTTTGTCATAAGGAATTTTTGACCATTTGTGTCTTGTGCCCAGGTTACGCGAGTACCAGTGGAGAGCTGTGAGCAGTACACTTCCTGCGGCGCTTGTCTGGGATCAGGAGATCCTCACTGTGGCTGGTGTGTGCTGCACAACATGTAAGTGCATCCACTCATCATGAATTGTCTTTAAGAGATTGTCATTTCATCAGTCCTATGTTTTCTCATAAAATTTAGATTCACCAACATTGCATTTATATGATTGTACATCATTGATTGAAGTATTACCACAGCTGGTCACACAGGATTTACAAAGATGTGCTGTGTTTGGGCATTTTCTCTTGAGTTTTTTTTAACCACACATGCCACAACCATAGCAAAACAACAACAAAAATGGGAGTGAGTGAATGAATTGGCAAGTGTGTTTGTTCAGCAAATTTAAAGAAACTCGAAACGGCAAAATCACTGCAGTGATGACGCTAATCCTAATTAAGGTCATATGATTTGTGCCCAATATGATTTCCTACCCTTCTTTGCAATATAATCCTTACTAAGTAGCCCTATACTTTAGAAATTTGGAGCAAGGGCCATTAGATGTTTAAGCAGAGGTGGTAAAAGCAGCATTTGTATTAGACGAGCAGTAAAATAGGCTGTAAAATCCACTGTGACCAACTCAACTGCTAATATTGTGTTGTATCCTTTCTGCCAGAATCACTAGATTTAAATGTTTAACTGTGCTGTGCTCCATATCTTTTTAATTGTCTTTATGTGTCAAAAACTTCAAACACCTGATTTTAACTAAAATTCTGTACCTATACCTTTTAAAAATTTATGAGTGCTCTTAAATTTCGCCAAACCACATAAGGTTTCTTACTTGTGTAAATATTTAAAGGACTACTTTTTACTTTTACTTGAGTCATATTATTCAAAACTAATAGTACGCTTGCTTGAGTACAATATTTAGCTACTCGATTTTGAGCCTACCTGCCCTCCAATTATTTTTAAAGTCAATTTATTTTTATGAGAATATCTTGCTGTAAATGCACAACTACCTTCAGGTAATATGAAGAATGACATTTATTCTTCTTCTCTCATAGATGCTCGAGAAAGGATCACTGCGAGCGTGCAGAGGAACCTCAGCGTTTCACCACTAGAGTGGATCAGTGTGTCCGACTCTCTGTGCAACCCGACACCATCTCGGTCACCATGTCAGAAGTGCAGGTATAATGTGGTGATCCAGTATCTGTGGGGTTGTGAAAATTGGGACAATGACTAGCTGTAAGGCCACATGGTTTCATTAAAGTTTAGTAAGACAACGTACCAAAAGTAACACAACATTGCATGCAAGAAAACATACCAATGTACTCCTAAAGAGCCATGCATTAAACACTTCTCATATATGATGGCTTACTGCAATATAAATGCAATCCTTTCTCATAATTTGAGAAGGGTTGTTGTTGGAGGCTAGGGTAAGAGTGAAGGCATTCATTAATAAAAGCAAAAATAAAATCTGCTGTCTCTGAATGTCAGTGTATTCATTTTTCATATAGATTACAACTAAATTCTTGTCACCATTTGTTATACTGTATGTCCAGGCCTTAGACTGCTTCACTTTAGCTTCCTTACAGTACCAATCAATGACAGAACCTAGGTTATAGAGCTCATGCACCTACGTCATAAAATCACGTGACTCGCCATATTGCTGGTCAAACAAAGCATTGTTGCAAGTTAATTCTGTTAGGAGGAAACGAAAATATGTCTTATAGCACAACATCTAGAGTTTCGTCTGATACCCTAAAACATTGAGAAGGTGAAAACAAATGAAGGTAGGTGGAAAAATGAGAGACACTGGCATATGGACTCATATTTAATGCCGAAGTCAATGTTTTCGCCAATAAGAAATTGGACTGTTAATTCGCTTCTGCTTGTCTTGGACAACTGGATATAGAAATGTATCAGGTGATTAAGTCTTTGAGATTTACACGGAAAACTTTGAAACCATATAAAAGCGTCCAGACGCATATGAATACTTAGTTGCTGGATCTGTTCTTATTCAGAAATAAATCCGACATAGTGACGGGGAGACGGATTGTGAATGCGGAAGCGTATTCAGCCACACGGTAACCTTTGCCGAAATCCATCGATCTTTTCAGCTGGTATTCAATACAAATACCAATATTTAAATAATTGACCCCTGTTTTTACACAAACTCGCATTCATTAACTATGATTGAAAGAAAAAGAGGACAAGAGTCATCTCCACGGAATGTACACGGAAGCGATTGCGGCCACACGTTAACCTCTTTGCTGCGACAGACAGTTTCTTTTCTTTTTTTTCCATATGCATTGTTCTCAAATGACCCAATGTGACATTATCAATACTTTTTGGTAATTTGAGATTGAGAAAAATAATTCCTACCTGAAATGAAGCGATTGCTACACAGGCATGTGTGTATTTTGGTTGAGCACCATCCATCATGTTTAATTGCCAAAATCCATTGATATTTTCTGGTCTTTTCAGCTGGTATTCCATCGAATAATCTCTTTGAATATCTGTCTCGTCTGTTGTGACAACCAACAGCAGACCTGGTCTCAGGCAATTTGAAAAATCTACACTGGTTCTACGGCTCCCGCAGTGCAGAGCAGCTAGGTTTGACCGGCAATATGGCGCCATGCAAACTGTAACATCACGTGCATGTACTATATAGTTTTGGAGTTCAACATTGGCATTATTCGATCATAACATCACATCGTAACATGGTAGGAAACAGGAGTATGTGGCACCAAGAGAACATGCAAACACCACACAGACGAGGGTGGATTCAAACCCGGGTCCTTGGAACTGTGGGGTAGATGTGCCAACCAGTCGTTCAGCATGGCCCGACCTCACCACATTTTCTCAAACGTGTTTCAGCTGGTATTCAATACTTCTTTTTCTTCTTCTTTTCCTTTCGGCTTGTCCCGTTAGGGGTCGCCACAGCGTGTCATCTTTTGCCATCTTAGCCTATCTCCTGCATCTTCCTCTCTAACCCCAACTGCCCTCATGTCTTCCCTCACCACATCCATAAACCTTCTCTTTGGTCTTCCTCTCGCTCTTTTGCCTGGGAGCTCAATCCTCAGCATCCTTCTAGCAATATACTCACTCTCTCGGCTCTGAACATGTCCAAACCATCGAAGTCTGCTCTCTCGAATCTTGTCTCCAAAACATCCAGCTTTGGCTGTCCCTCTAATGAGCTCATTTCTAATCCTATCCAACCTGGTCACTCCGAGCGAGAACCTCAACATCTTCATTTCTGCCACCTCCAGTTCAGCTTCCTGTTGTTTCTTCAGTGCCACCGTCTCTAATCCGTACATCATGGCCGGCCTCACCACTGTTTTGTAAACTTTGCCCTTCATCCTAGCAGAGACACTTCTGTCACATAACACACCAGACACCTTCCGCCAGCTGTTCCAACCTGCTTGGACCAGTTTCTTCACTTCCTTACCACACTCACCATTGCTCTGGATTGTTGACCCTAAATATTTGAAGTTGTCCACCCTCGCCATCTCTTCTCCCTGTACACTCACTCTTCCCCCTCCACTTTTCTCATTAACGCACATATATTCTGTTTTACTTCGGCTAATCTTCATTCCTCTCCTTTCCAGTGCATGTCTCCATCTTTCTAATTGTTCCTCTGCATGCTCCCTGCTTTCACTGCATATCACAATATCATCTGCGAACATCATGGTCCAAGGGGATTCCAGTCTAACTGCATCTGTCAGCCTATCCATTACCACTGCAAACAGGAAGGGGCTCAGAGCTGATCCTTGATGCAGTCCATTTTTCATCCTTTGTAGTGCCTTTCTGACTTCCCCTTAGTAATCATTGCCACTTCCTGGTCCTTCACACTTGCCTCTTCAACTCTTCCTTCTCTCTCATTTTGTTCATTCATCAACTTCTCAAAGTATTCTTTCCATCTATTTAGCACACTACTGACACCGGTCAACACATTTCCATCTCTATCCTTAATCACCCTTACCTGCTGCACATCCTTCCCATCTCTATCACTCTGTCTGGCCAACCTTTAGCGATCCTTTTCTCCTTCTTTCGTGTCCAACCTGGTGTACATGTCTTCATATGCCTCTTGTTTAGCCTTTGCCACCTCTACCTTTGCCCTACATTGCATCTCAATGTATTTCTTTCGCCTCTCCTCAGTCCTCTCAGTATCCCACTTCTTCTTCGCTAATCTCTTTCCTTGTATGACTCCCTGTATTTTGGGGTTCCACCACCAAGTCTCCTTCTCCCCTTTACTACCAGAAGATACACTAAGTACTCTCCTGTCTGTCTCTGTGATCACCTTGGCTGTCGTCGTCCAGTCTTCCGGGAGCTTCGGTTGTCCATCGAGAGCCTGTCTCACCTCTTTCCGGAAGGCCGCACAACATTCTTCCTTTCTCAGCTTCCACCACATGGTTCTCTGCTCTACCTTTGTCTTCTTAATCTTTCTACCCACCACCAGAATCATCCTACATACTACCATCCTATGCTGTCGAGCTACACTCTCCCCTACCACTACTTTACAGTCAGTAACCTCCTTCAGATTACATCGTCTGCACAAAATATAATCTACCTGCGTGGTTCTACCTCCGCTCTTGTAGGTCACTATATGTTCCTCCCTCTTCTGGAAATAAGTGTTCAATACAGCCATCTCCATCCTTTTTGCAAAGTCCACCACCATCTGTCCTTCAAAGTTCCTTTCCTGGATGCCGTACTTACCCATCACTTCTTCATCGCCCCTGTTACCTTTACCAATATGTCCATTACAATCTGCACCAATCACAACTCTCTCGCTGTCTGGGACTCTCAGAACTACTTCATCTAGTTCCTTCCAGAATTTCTCTTTCAACTCTAGGTCACATCCTACCTGTGGTGCATAGCCGCTAACCACATTATGCATAGCACCCTCAATTTCAAATTTTAGTCTCATCACTTGATCTGATAGTCTTTTCATCTCCAAGACATTCTTAGCCAGCTCTTCCTTTAAAATAACCCCTACTCCATTTCTCTTCCCAACTACTCTGTGGTAGAATAATTTAAACTCTGCTCCCAAACTTCCAGCCTTACTACCTTTCCACCTGCTCTCTTGGATGCACAGAATATCAACCTTTCTCCTAATCATCATGTCAACCAACTCCTGAGCTTTTCCTGTCATAGTCCCAACATTCAAAGTCCTTACACTCAGTTGTAGGCTCTGTGCATTCCTCTTTTTCTTCTGACGCTGGATCCAGTTTCCTCCTCTTCTTTGTCTTCGACCCACAGTAGCTGAATTTCCACCGACGCCCTGCAGGTTAGCAGTGCCGGGGGCGGGCGTTGTTAACCCGGGCCACGACCGATCCGGTATGGGATTCTTTAGATGAACGCTCATATTTGTTTGGCACAGTTTTTACGCCGGATGCCCTTCCTGACGCAACCCTCTGCATTTATCCGGGCTTGGGACCGGCCTACAGATTGCACTGGTTTGTGCCCCCATAGGGCTGCATTTGGTATTCAATACAAATACCAATATTTAAGTAAATGACCCCTGGTTTTACACAAACTGCATTCATTAACTGTGTTTGGGGAAAAAAAGAAGATGGGTTGACAGCTTGTGGACGCGGAAGCGTATTGCTGTCACACGTAAACCTCTCTGCGACAGACTGTTTATTTTCTTTTTTTAAATATGCATTGTTCTCAAATGAGTCAACTTTGCATTATAGATACTAATTGGTAATTTCAGATGAATAATAATTCCTTCCTGAAATTAAGTGATCGCTACACAGGTGTAGATGGTTGGCCTCCATCCATCACATTTAATTGCCGAAATCCATCGATCTTTTCTGGTCTTTACAGCTGGTATGCTATAGAATGATCATTTTGAATATCTTTTTCTGTTTTGACAACCAACAGCAAAACAGATCTCTGGAATTGTTAATATTCTGCTCTAGTTCAATGTCTCCCACAATGTCAAGCAGCTCTGTTTGACCGGCAATATGGTCCATGAGCTCTCTAGACATGATTCAGCAGTTTTTTTTTGGGGGGGGGAGTCACAAAATGTAACCATTAAATACAAAAAGAGCAAAGAGGGTTGCCAAACGGATAGGGGAAAAAATTAAAACTGTAGTGCAAGGTGAAACACATACAAAAACACCAAAGCACAAAGTGAAAAGAAGGAAAATATGATTTACTTTGATGGAAATAAGGAGCAAGTACAGTCACCGGGAAGATGCCAAAACTGGAAACAGAGACAAAATATATTACTGTAGTGGCCAAATGAAAGAAGAACCTAGCATGTTACTGGTGGGTATGTACCACTTGAGAGTGGAATTTTTACCAATTTCTCTGAGGCGTGTGCCATTTTGCTAAATCTGGACATCTCTCTAAAGTACACAGGGGAAAAAAACACACTTGAACAGTTAAAGAACAAAACACAGACAAAACCTAACAACATTTCTTCATATAGGTCTCATTTTGTCATATCCCAAAAACCTGGCAAAACCTTTTGACCAGGGGTTTTTATTCTTTAGTACATCTTAGTACATTTCACTATAACCAGACTCGCCGAGGTCTCCACTCTCCAAGTACTCCACACTTCACTCATTCCACAGTTCATCCTGTCTATTTGCAGAACCTCTTCGTTAAGCCTGCTCTCTCCACTATGATTTCGGCTTCTTGATCGAAGAGTTGCACAGCCATGACAGTGTTGGGGGTGATATCTGTCAAACATCGTAAACGACATGGCAAATAGTTTAGTGAGCAGTTGCAATAAGTTACTATACAACAGCAATGAAATCAGAGCAATACAGCACAATAAGACTAAATCACGTAAAAGATTGAAAGAAAAATAAGAAAAAAAAAGAGTGGTGCTAGTGTTGAGCCACCTTATGGCAGAAGTAATGAAAGACAAGTATCTTTTTTTTCTCATCAAGTGCACACAAGTAAGGCCGACCAGATGGCTGCTGTACACCTGACATTTACAATGGCAGCTCAAGTCCCTCTTCTCTATTTTCCATCCATCCATTTTCTTCGCCGCTTATCCGCACGAGGGTCGCAGGGAGTGCCGGAGCCGATCCCAGCTGTTAAGGGGCAGGAGGCGGGGTACACCCTGAACTGGTTGCCAGCCAATCGCAGGGCACATTGAGAAAAACAGCCACACTCACAATCACACTTAGGGGCAATTTAGATTGCCCAATTAATGTTGCGTGTTTTTTGGAATGTGGGAGGAAACCGGAGTGCCTGGAGGAAACCCACACAGGCACAGAGAGAACATGCATCTCCACACAGGCGGATCCGGGATTGAACCCGGGACCTCAGAACTGTGAGGCTAACGCTTTACCAGCTGATCCACCGTGCTGCCTCTGCTCTATCTTTCGAAGGTTAAAAGGCTTTCAATAAAAGGATTATAACGTTTTCACAAAACAACATCATGAACAGGGAAGGGATTGAACCTTCATCATAAATACATTTTCTGTGGATTATTTTTTTCCTACATGGTGACTCAGTAGCAACAACAGGTATTTGTTTGGTTGCCAGTGGAAGAAGTTAAATACGGACACACCTTTTTTTTTTGTTAATTTTACATTGTCATCAGGGAATGGGTGCAGACCCTGCAAAGAAGCTAACTTGTTAATGTATTCTACGTGAGCCTTCTTGTAAGAACCTTTTTGTTATACTTTGAGATCCTGGGCATTAGGGGGCGTTTCCCTTCGAGTATGACAGGTCTGATTCACAAGACCCGCCTCCACAACGAGACACCGAGGCACTTGCTTGCTTGTCAGACTCAAACAAATCCCAAATGTGTCCCAATTTTCACCATTATGTTAGTGTTTTTGTTAATTTTTTTTAACCCATCAAGCCACATTGGTAAAATGTTACATCACAGTCAGACCCCTTGTTGCTGCACAGTCATACAGCCGTTGGAACCCTGGCAGAGCCGAAATGAAGTTTAAAAGGCCTTTAATGAATCCTAAATTGTCTATTTAATAATAATTATGTAACTAAGCCATTGATGTATTTAGTGTGGGGGGTATCTCATGCTCGTCGTCCAATTGCATTACTCTTGTGTACCCCCAAAAATTTGGAACACTGAAATTTAACGGTGTGCAGTTTCTGCAGAACTATGTTTCATTTAAACATTTTTTGCATTTCTTTTCAAACATGAAGAATGTATTTATAGAAACAAATCTCTGAATTTACGTCAGGGGGTCTGTTAAGCAATTTTAATAAAATAAGTCTCATTCAATCTAATTGAAGGCATTTTTCATCCATCCCTTAATCATACTGCTCATCCCCATTAGGGTCACGAGGTGTGCTGGAGGTTATACCAGCTGAGTTTTGGCATTGACATTGACAAACTGCAAACAGTAATTCCCTTTTTAACTTTAAATTGGTCCACTGTTGAGTAAGAAACAATTAAGTGCTAATAATACAAAAATTCAATTTAAAGATAAATGTAAGAGCACCCATTTTTGAGCTGTCACCTTATCGTGTTGTCCAAATCATACTAAGAGTCTCCGAATACTCCTAGTATGATTTAAAAAAAAAAAAGAAATTGAGGAGGACATTTTACCTTGAGCAGATGTGGATCACCAGAGCACCCCTCTGGAGTCAGGCCTGGAAGCGGGGCTTGAAGGCGAGTGCCTGATAACGGGCCCTGCACCCATGAGGTCCGTCTGGGCACAACCCGAAAGGGTTAATGTGAGTGCCCCATCCCATGGACTCATCAACTGTAGGAAGTTGCCATCGGGGTCAGGTACAATGTGTAGTGCGTTGTGGCCAGTGATGGGGACCTTGGCGATCCGATCCCTAGCTCTAGAAAAAGCTGGCTCTAGAGACGTGGAATGTCACCTCTCTGGGAGGAAAGGAGCCTGAGCTAGTGTGTGAAGTCAAGAAGTCCCAACTAAATATAATTGGGCTCAACTACACACACCACTTGGGTTCTGGTAATTGTCCTCTTGAGAAGAGTTGGGCGCCCTTCCACTCTGGAGTTGCCCACAGTGAGAGGGGCCGAGCAGGTGTGGGTATACTTATTGCCCACGGCTCAGCGCTTGTACGTTGAAGTTCACCTCTGTGGACATCACATTGATGTCGGGAACAGTGCTTCGTATTGGCAGACGGGTGGTGGACCCCATTTTGTGTTCCAACTAAAGTTAAACAAGACTCCTCAACCTGCCTGGAAGGTCTTAACAGTAGTGCTACACAAGAGGGTCCATCGGGAAGTTGAATTGCAAATTCAGGAGGAGCAGTGTGGTTTTGTCCTAATCATGGAACAGTGGACCAGTTTTTCACTCTCGCCATGGTTCTTGTGTGTGTGTGTGTGTGTGTGTGTGTGAGAGAGTGTGTGTGTGTGTGTGTGGGGGGGGGGGGTTGTCCAACCAGTCTACATCTGTTTAGTGTACTTGGAGAAGGTTTTCTTTCAACTGTGTCTTCCATAAATCTTTTGGGGGGAGCTTTGGGAGTATGAGGCACTGAACCCCCTGTTTGGTCCCTGTACGACTGGTGTCAGAGTTTTGTCTGCCTTGCCAACAGGGAGTCAGACTCTTTTCCTGTGTAGGGTGGACTCAGTCCCGACGGCTCTTTGTCTCCGATTGTGTTCTTATCTTTTATCGACATAATTTCTACTTGCAGCAGTGGGATTTCCAAGCTGGTTTGGTGGCCTCGGTATTGCATCTTTGGTTTTTGCAGATGATTTGGTTACCAAGCCATGATCTCAAACCCACTTTGGAGTGGTTCACAGCTGAGCGCAAAGCAGCTAGAATGAAAAATAGCGGCTCCAAATCTGAAACCAGGGTTCTCCATCGGGAAATGATGAAGTGCTCTCACCAGGTCGGGGATGAGATACTGCCCCAAGAGGAGGATTTCAAATTTTCTTGTGGTCTTGTTCACAAGTGAGAGAAGAATAGAATTGGAGATCAACAGGTGAATCGGGCTAGTATCTGCACTGATAGAGTTGTATTACTCAGTTGTGGTGAAGAAGGAGCTAAGATGAAAGGTGAAGCTCTTTATTATTTGATCTATGTTGCTAACCTCACCTATGGTCACGAGCTGTGGGTCATGACTGAAAGAACAAGATACAAGCGGCATAAAGGAGTTTCCTCCACAGGGTTTCTGGACTCTCTCTTAGAGATAGGGTGAGAAGCTCATTCATACGGAGGGGTCCAGTGGCGATCCGCTGCTCCTCCGCATTGATAGCAGCCAGATGATGTGGCTCGAACGTCTGATGAGAAACCCACCTGGATGCATCCCTGATTAGGTGCATGTCATACTGGGAGGAGACCCCAGGACACGTTGGAGAGACTATTTCTCTCGGCTTGCCTGGGAACACCTCGGGATTCCCTCAGAAGAGCTGGAAGAAGTAGCTGGGGAGAGAGATGTCTGGCCTATCCCTGCTAAACCCAATATCCTACTTATCCTACCTTGGATAAGTGGAACAAAATGGATGGAATGGATGGATGGGTGCAAGAGCATCTAAAATCCCCCATCCCCCAATTTGTTTTCTGTTTCTATTTCTCATAAGAAGTACTACCAAAATAAATACATACTGTATTAGCCCCAGTTCCCTGAATAAGGGTGGGTAATAATTGGTAATGTAGTAGAACAAAAATAACTAAATACAAAATCCAGAGGGGCCAAAGGAGTGCAAATTCATACCCTAGTGACAACAAAAAATCAGTGATAAACTGGTAGAAATGATCTGCCTGTCTAGGGATTCCCCTTTTAGAATTTCCTAACACCAGTGTAGACAACAGGTATGACTACAAGGGAAGGTCTGCATAGTCCCAAAAGCGCCCCAGGTGTGAATGTTCTCATGTTACTAGAGTTCCTTAAAGACCTCAATTTACAGTACACCGCAAATTTTTGCTTACTTTATTTTAAGTTGTATTTTTTAACCTAATATTTCCTCCTCCTAGTTGGTACTTCAGACCAAGAATGTGCCCAGTCTGTCTGCTGGCGTAAATTGCTCTTTTGGAGACTACATAGAAACTGAAGGACGCATCTACGGTGGTCGGATCTTCTGTCTGTCCCCCTCTGCAAAGGAGGTGGCTCCCATCACGCACAACCAAGGTAGATTTTCTTCTTTCAGTGGTGTTTGAAAGCTCTGCAACTATGGAATAGGTTTTCCTTAGTACAGCTTTTATAAATGTTTTGGTGTAAAGTTGCATCCCACTATTTTTGAATCAGAAACCAATACTAATACTATCACTAATCAAACAGCTATAGACAGGTAAACTAAAAAGCCGACTGATTCAGCAGGAGGCTTTGCAGCAAAACACTCTGGTTGTGAAAACGTCAAGTTTCTTCATACCCACCGTCTGCATCCTCATTTCTAGTGTTTTTCAAACTCTCCTCATTTCCCTTAACATTCTCTGGCTCAAACTGAAATGGCTGAACAGCATTCAACGCTCTCAGCGGCTGCTACTGTAGCTACTGCTAAAAACTCCGGGCATCCAGCACATCCCTTAATTCATAAATCTGGAAATTGTCCCCGAACCCCAGTCTGGTGGCCATCCAGGCCACCAAACGCAAGGCGTCTGGGTGGACAGGTCAGGAGAACGACCCGGACGCCAAGCACCAGGGTCCCCACGGGGCGATTCGGGAGGACGACCTCTGTGAGGAACCAAATGACCAAATGTCGCCACCGAGGCTTGGTCAGGAGGCAGCCGTGGATTGGTCACCAACGAGGCCAGGTCCTGAAGCGGCTGGGAGCCCTCAGGAGCGAAGAGGATGGTGGAGAGAAGGACAAGAGCCTTGACCGGCACCATCACAGCCATCCCGAAGTCTCTCCAGCTCCGGGGTGGCTCCACAGAACTCCCCAGCTCCTCCTGGACAGCAACGTGAGAAGGCGGCGACACCATCGCCATCACCACTTCCTGGACAGCAACGTGAGAAGGCGGCAACACCATCGCCATCACCAACTCCTGGACAGCAACGTGAGAAGGCGGCGACACCATCGCCATCACCACCTCCTGGACAGGAACGTGAGAAGGTGGCGCCAGTGCCACCTCCTCCTGGACAGGAACGTGAGAAGGCAGCACCAGTGCCACCTCCTCTTGGACTTGAATGTGAGAAGGTGGTGGCACCATCGCCACCTCCTGGACAGGAACATATGGACGTGCCCGTCGCCGTCGGAGGAGGAACAGGGGACGACCGCGGACCGGTCGCTGACAGAACAAGAACGGGGAGCGACCGTGGTACTCCAGGGCACGGACGAGAAGCAGCTGCGGAGACGTCGCCACCTCCTGGACAGCAATGTGAGGCGGCATCGGGTCGTTCCCCACTGCCACGTGAGCTTGCAGTGCAATCGTTGAAACAGCAACGTGGGCGTGGCGTGGTGGTGAGTCCGTTCCCACTGCAGCGTGCACTTGGCAAGGTGGCGGGTCCGTTCCCACTGCAGCGTGCACTTGGCAAGGTGGCGGGTCCGTTTCCACTGCGACGTGAACGAGAGTAGGCAGAGAGTCAGTCGAAAATGACACGTGGGCGTGTCTCGGGAGCGGGTCAGTTCCAACTGCCACGTGAACCTGCGTCAGCAGCGAGTCCATCGCAGTTGTGACGTCAGCGTAGCTCGGTTGGTTCGCCAATCCTTGCCGGACCTGGGCCGTGAGAGCCGCCAATTCGGTGCTCTGCTGCTCTATCTGCGCCCGCATTTCGCGGCTGAACGCCTCGTGATTTGGCGGCTCCTCCTCCCTCTGGGCTGGAAGCTTCATCACCAGCTGCGGGTCTGCCGGTTTCGCCGTTGCCGGCGAGGAGTGGGAGGACGATGTCTTACTTGCCGCGCAGTGGGAGGCACCAGGGAGCGCCAGGGCGGGGCGTCTCCTCTGGCCGCCACGCGGAGGTCCCGGGTAGATGGCCAAGCGGGTTCCCTCATACGGATTGGTGTACTTAAACCTACCGGACGAAGACGCTCGGGTGCTGGAAACGCGGGGAGGTGAAACAAACTTATTGGATGAAAGACCGGGCAAAGAGATTCATAATCAAAATCATCGGAGTCGTACTCAGGCAGCCGGTCATACAAATCAAGGTCCTCCTCATATTCCGAAAAGTCAGAGTCTAGAAGAATATGAGGAGCCGGACGGGTCGTGTTCGGGACGTATTCATACCTCGCTGGCGGAGCGTAAGACACGGAAGCGGACAGGCTTGGTCCTCCGGCAGACGGTCTACCTTGCGTCGGTCCCGGCGACGCCGGGTCTTTCCTGCTGGGTCCTGTTTTGGCCAGTTCATTCTGTCACGACCCATCGGAACGGGAGTAGGACCCAAATGCAGGACTCGGACGATGCAAGGTAGTTCGGGGAGAAACCTTTATTATTTCGTTGTCGGGGATCAGGCAGGCAGTTAGGTGCAGCAGCGGTAGTTGGGACGTCGGGCGAAGAGAGCAGGTGAGCGGGCAGGCAGGAGTCAGTACACGGGAGGACGATCAAAGCAGGCAGAAGTGTCAAAGGAGTCAGGCTTACGGGGTTGGTCGGAGAACAGATGAAGGTCGGTACACAGGGGTTGTCGATCACGGATACGGGAGTACTCGAACGAGACATGAAGATCAACGAACTGGCGCAGACCAGTCGTCATCGGGGTCATATAAATACGCTGGATAATCAGCCCGCATGAGGCGCAGGTGTGCGCCTCCCAATCAGGCTGGAGCGGCAGGATCATGAATGAAATGTTATCAAAAGTTTTTTGTTATTGTTATGTCACTCAAGTCAAAAAAGCTCATGTACACCAAACACGTCATTGCAATTGGACATCACTTTAAAGAAAGTTCCATGACACATTTGGCGCACACGTACTGAAGTGCAAATGTCAAGTGAAATAAAAGAATATTGTTGATTGTAGGTGTCATAAAACACATCAATGTTTCTGTAACTCTGATTTATAGGTGACCAGCGTTTAATAAAACTGTATCTGAGGTCAAAGGAGACAGGGAAGACGTTTGTCAGCGTGGACTTTATCTTCTATAACTGCAGTGTCCACCAATCGTAAGTTGCAATCTATTTTCTTTGTGGATTTTTTGGGGGTTTGTTTTTGCTCAATTCGGTCAAGTGTGAACACAATACAACACAATACAACACAGTCATGGTAATAAAACAAACCAACCTTAATCTGCTCCTGATAAGAAGCCAACTAATCAGGTTGATGATAAATGGCCAATGGTCCTCACATCATTAACTGTTGCCTTTCTCCAACGCCTTCGGTTTAGCATATATGCAGCTGTCAGGCTGTTACGTGGATTAAGGACCACATTTTATCTGGACCAAGAATGCTAACCCGCCAAGTCATTCAGACTATACAATACAAACTTGAAGAGAAAACAGCCTCTGTGCATTAAAACAGATCCCAATGAACAGGAGGTATGCATGGATGACAAATTATAATTTGGTGCTGATTAAAATTAGGATTGTTTGGTCTTGGTCGAGGTCTGGCATCATTTGTGCAGCATGAAGGTAAGCGGTGAAAGAAATTGATCCAAGTCCTTTCCAATTCTTTACATAAAGCAATAGAGCCCGTAAATAATGGATAATGCTAATGAGTGAATAGAACACTGTGTGACCTCTGCTCATTCATTATTAGTATTCAGGTCGTTTGTACAACTCAATGAGTTAATTACATTTCATGCAATGATAAAAGTACTGATGGATGAAGTGATAAATCAATCCCAAACCATGCAAAACTAAGATGGGTGGTCACGCTTTGGTAACACAATCTTTGGCAATAAATACTCTGTGTGTACTTCTCCCATACAAAATGAATGTCTTTTGTTTTTCTGCTCTAAGTGATGGACTGTTAGTATAGTAAGGGTATACCCACGAAAAGTATTTGCTTGCAAATGTATTTGATACAAACTTAAAAAAAAGAAAAAATCTGGAGGAGTTCAAGTATCATGGGGTCTTGTTCACATGTAAGGGAAAAATGGAGCGGGAGATTGACTAGCGATTCGGTGCAGCATCTACAGAGATGCGGACTTTGTATCGGTCCATTGTGGTAAAGAGAGAGTTAAGTTGAAAGGTAAAGCTCTCAATTTACCAGTTGATCTTTGTTCTTACCCTCACCTATTGTTACAAGCTGCGAGTCATGACCGAAAGAACCAGTTTCCTCTGCATGGTGTCCACGCTCTCCTTTAGAGATAGGGGGTTAGGCAGGGTCATCCGGGAGGGGCTCAGTGTCAATCCGCTGCTCTTCCAGAGGCAGATGAGGTGGCTGGGGCATCTGATCTTTTTTTTTTATGTTGCAGTGACATTTGTAGAATCCTGAAGGGAACACAGGATGGAGCAGAGACAGTGAAATAGTAAATATTCATTGCGGTCTTAACTGAATTCACCTAGAAGTTGAAGGTTACATAGAAATTAATAAAATTTCATCAAGCAATGGCTCTAGGTTGCTCCATTGTGTCGCTTCCACCGTGATGTCGTCAATGCATGCATATTTTGTCAACTGTCAGATTAAAGTATGTGCAGCACATACTGTATGAAAACAGAATGTATACATTGTGGTAGCCTACCACCATTTCCAGTTGTTAAATTGCATGTATTTTTTTATGTCATAATAAAATATACTTCTCTTTTTCTGGTTGTAGGCGAGCCAATGAATGTGTCTGACCAGCTGTCTTTCTTCTCTACCAGTCCATCCCTTTGCAGATGCCCTTTATTTCTTTCCTGCCCTTTTTAACTTTCCCTCATCTCATCCCTCCTTTTCCTGACCACGACCCCTCTTAGCCATCCTCACCATTCTCCCCACACTTCACTTTTTGTGTGTCTCTCTCGTTCATCAAGCCTATTTCATTGCCTGCACTCTGCTCTTGGCCCTGCATGTATCTGCATAGTAATTGGCCAGTAATTAGCTCTTGCTGGTCTATCTGTGCAGCATAATGGAGTGGGCTTGGTGAGAGGGCTCACCTGGGCCTCTCATCTGGGCCTCGAGGCTGAGCTGAATCTTTGATCCATTTTGTCAATGTGTAGAGTTTTATCTGTTGTTTGTTCCAGCCAAGCAGCCCTGCCCCCACTCCCCAAAAAAATGATGTATACACGTTTTTTTTCTTCTTTGACGCAGGCCCTCCCGGGACTCCTGCAGCATTGTTAACCTGCACTGAAGTCACTACCACAGCAGCTGTAACATAAACCCACATATTATACACCCCTCCAGCCGCTCCCCTCTCTCTCTCGTATCAGCTTGCTACTTTTAATCTTTGACCTCGCCTGTAGGAAGCCTGGCACAGGGGCCGCAGCACTCAGTGGTGGATAATGGAGTACCCCCCCCCCCCCCATGGGTATGTGGGAGGAAGCAAGCGCTCAGGCTCACAAGAGCAGACGCACAACAGCTGATGGGCAACAGCAGGCGCGCACGTGTATGCAGGCTCAGATGCCGACCAGCCTGCGGGCAAGTGACCCGGTGGGGCTCGTGTGTGGACTCGCACAAGATGAACTGGAGCTACACACTTGCCAGTGTTTGATGCATTTTGCATCGCACACAAACAGGTACGAGCCCAGTCAGAAGCCCCTGAAAGAGACAGAAGGTACTGAGTTGGCACAGCCAAGGATGCTGCTGGCTATTTGCACAGTCTTTTAAAATATTAGACATTTGTATTAACAAGAGGCTTTGTGTAGTTTAATTTAGCATGTGGGAGAGGGAATATTGCATGTTTTAAAAGGAGGAGAAAATAACAAGAGCAAGTGTTGAGAAGAAAAGCAGGAAATTCTAGAGAAATTGCGAGTGAGGGGAAAAGTGGAAAAATATGATGCAAAACAAACAAGAGTTTTTTTTTCTAGGTTGGAGCACATAATCCATTTGGTGAATTAGTCTGATGATAGGAAGTTGTACTTTGGAAACACACACACAAAAATAAAGTTGACAAAGTGTTGGAGAGATGCTACTCTGCTTCCTGACATACTGACAAGGAGGCCTTGAGCAAGGCATCAAAGCACACAAAGTAACACACTTTGTGTGCATTTTCACCCCAACATTTCTCTTTCCTTGATGTGTGTGGTGTGCAACAAAAACATCCATCCAATTGTTAAACAACTTCTCCTTATTCAGGTCACAAGTAAGCCAGAACCTTTCTTAGGTCACGTCAAATCCAAAACCTCAATTTTATATTTGGAATTTTTTAAATCCCCAAGGAAATAATAGAATTAAAATACTCCAAAGTATCATTAAATATGTATTTGTTTGACAGGCATTTTAATGACATTATACCATTTTTACAGGTTATAAAAGTGTAAAAAATTGTAACGCTGAACTATACTATACTATACTATACTATACTTCATTTGGTTGGGTGCTGTTTTTTCGCTCATTTACCTTCATGTAAGTGTAAAAAGAACTTACCAAGTGTTGATATTAAATGATACAAACTTACTAAAAAAAACAAAAGATTTTTTTTTATAACTAATGACGATGGTATAGTGCACAGAAGAGAATAGCTCTTTGTTGTCTCTGTTGCAGGACCAATGAAAATCAGTTCGGCAGCAACGACGTTGGGAAAAAAAAGTAACTGTATAAACTACACAATTATCAAAAGACAAATATTTATATAACAATCAATCATATTTTACATTTAGGTTCATGCATCGCAGTCTCGCAATGTAGTCACTAATTTTAATAGTAATGATAAAAAAATTTAAGAACTCTATAAACATACAACCTTAACTTTAGCAACCAGTAACATTACATATGGTGTCATTGAAGTACTTTGAAGGGGAGATCTGTCAGCACCTCTTGTTCAGGTACTGAAATAGTAACCGGTATGAAAGACACAACCAAAAACGTTGGGTTCCACTGTATTAGAATATAAAAGGGACAAATACTGAAAGGAAGCACTCTCTCAAGAGAGAGGCCCACACTCACCAACCACCCCACACGCTCTCTTTTGTCAAATAAAGCCCATTGTTGTCTCCTCCCTTTAAATAGATGCAAGGCATACTTACATTATGTTTTACTCTACTACCTTTGGAAGCCCTTTAGCATTTCCTGCAGTTCCACAATCATCAAGTCATTCCAGCTTGCTTTGCGCTCCCATTTCCAATAAGTGTGACCTGGTTTAATTAAACTGGGGTTTGAGACTATCATACTTGCTGCTTTTGGACTTCACCGTGACAAGATGCAATAATATCATAATGAGTCTCAGTCCCCTGCTGAGAAGTTTCTCATTTGTTTCCAAAGCTGAAGAGCTAAGAGCTAAATGCAGCATTTCACAACTGCTTTGAATCCTCATTAGACAATGTCTAGTTTTGCTATACAGCATTACTGTAGGGATTCCTTCATAAAATACTAGGTGGGGCAAAATTGCTATTTTGACCTCTACCAGGGAAATCATCTTTTGGATTGCTGGGTTTCTACATTTGTTGTTAATGTGTTTGTGGGGAGCTTTCTGATTAGTCTTCAATCTATAAATGGGAACGAATAACATTTTTAACTTGACATGTCAACAGTGGCAACGTAATTATAAGCATCATAATTACTCTAAACAAACCAAAATGTCTCACTTTAGATCAGTGGTGTCAAAGTTATTTTTGTCACGGGCCACATTGTAGCTTTGGTTTCCCCCAGAGGGCCGTTGTGACTGTGAAACCATGAAAATCTTTTTATTTTTATAAATTGCCCCATCATATTTACACACAAAATGTATTAACTAGTTTTGGAATGAGAAATCAAGGATAATGTTGTTTTTCCATAATTGTTCATGTTTGGTAACACTATCATTTATGATATATGACATTTTGAATTATTGGTACAGATTTTCCCCAGAATCATGGAAGTTGAGACATGAATTGCCTTCACAGGTCACATAAAATCATTAGGCGGGCCGGATCTGGCCCCCCGGACCTTGACTTTTGACACCCTCTAGGTTATGAAATCAAACACCTCCAACCAGATGAGGTAGTAAATTGTTATACTGTTGAAGAATCAGCACTTCCAAATCTGAAGTCATTGTATTGTGTTGGAAAAAATTGGAGTGCCTTCTCCAGGTCGGGAGTGAGATTTGTCCCAAGTAGAGTTCAAGTGTAGCTTACGGCCATGCTACCCTGAGAACGGAAGCTCAGTGGGTTTGGCCCTGGTTAGTACTTGGATAGGAGACTGCCTGGGAATACCAGGTGCTGTAAGTTTCTCTCCCCGACTAAATGCAGAGGGGTTGCGTCAGGAAGTGAATCCGGCGTAAAACTGTGCCAAACAAATTTGCTTTCATGTAAAATGGCACGCTGTGGCGACCCCTAACGGGACAATCCGAAAGAAAAAAAAGAAGATGAGTTCAAGTGTCTTGTGTTCTTGTTCAAAAAGGAGGGTACAATAGAGCGAGGGATCGATCGGGAAGTTGGTACAGCGTCAGATGTAATGCAGACTGTGTCGCTCTGTAGTGGCGAAGAAGTAGCTGAGCCAGAAGGCAAAGCTCTCAAGTTACACTCCTTCCCTCACCTATGGTCATGAAATATGGGTCGTGACCGAAAGAATTAAATTGTGGATACAAGCAGCCGAAAAGTCTTTCATATGCAGGGTGTCCAGTCTTTCCCTTAAATGTAGGATGGTTTGGTAATCCGAGAGGGGCTCAGAATCAAGTCTGTGCTCCTTCACATCGAGGGGAGCCATCAAAGTCGGGCTCCGACCCCCTGATCAGCTCAAACTTGTAGGGTTTGACCAGTAGTCTACGTTCAGCCAGCTCCTGCGTTCTCATCCTGCTCACAGTCCGAAACATCCTCACCAATTTTAGCGCCATAAGAATGACAAGCATTTTAACATTTCCAGCAGGATTTACAAAACAAACAAACTCGTTTTTAACTAAATTATGATTGACCATGTACTAAAAATCACATATGTATTACAAAGCACATTGATTAAATCCCACCCAGTGTATTTATAAGAATAAAGCAATGTAACCAATTAAATGAGTGAGGGTTGTTTCTGACCTTACAAATTGAACTTTTTGAACAATTTGTAGCACAAATACAAGGTGATAAACAATGTCTGGTTGCCCATTGGGCACAAAGTGGTCATCAATGACACCTTTCTAGTTACAATACAATATGAATATTGCTTTAAAAGGAATCACCAACATCTACTGTGTTCTATGCCACCACGTATCTGATTGCACTGATTTTGCAACAAATGTATCATCCGGAATTACATCCTCATGACTCTATTCATGCATAGCTGTGCAACCAGCTCAAAATATTTCTATTATTGATTCTGTCCTTGGAAAATGAGCTCAGAGAAGATGAAAATGTGTTTGATTTGACTCTGGAGCTAGGCCTTGTTAACATTGGGGTGGGGGTTATTGACTCTGGTGCAGCAGTACACTTATCCAAGCCAGTTGTCCAAATCATCGACAGCTCCGCTGTAGGACTTCAATATGCAGGTGAACCCAGAGGAATACCGCTATGTCACTGCAAGTGACATGTTGCGCATCCAAGTATGTCCTATTCTGTGTATTTGTGTAGCTTGTGTCCAAATGCCTCACATGGTGTGTACGTGCATACACTGTTTCAAGGAGAAATCGATAAACCCCAGCTTAATAGTGAAGAGGTTCTGACTCACGAGCTCTACTAACAAACACCAGAATGTTAGCATAACCTCAGTGCACCCCTCACCCACCCAATTGTAAACCTCTGCCATTGATTGTTTACTTCATGGTGAAGCGCCGTCAGGCCTCAAGAGTTTATCACCGCTAATTTCAGTATCGTCGGAGAGCTGCATTTTAGTCATCAATGGTTAAAATCAGAATGACTCATCATCATCATCATCATCATCATCGTCATCATCTATTGTTATTAAAATGTTACAGTTCAACGACACCTAGTGTATACTTCTCATTACTCGAGCACTGGATTGCATGATTTTTCTAGAAAAGGATGTCTTGACATTGTTTGATTTCTTTGTTTGGAAAGGTTACAATGATACAGTAGTAGTGCTGTCTAGTAGCAGCAGTAACAATTTCCCACTACTTGATTTAGGTTTGACTTTATTGTGAGAATACCTTTTCCAAAGTCAGTGGCACTGTTTCAAGGGAAACTGCAATAGACCCATTAGTTTTAGTTTTCATATAACTTTGAAAGCAATTTGCTATTATTTTGCTGTAGTTTCATCTCATGGTACGTACTGTCATACATCGAGCAGTTTACAATCACAGTGTACAAGACGACCTTCATAGTTATGCACAGATTTCTGTTACATTGTCAATTAATGGTAGCCATAATCTTGTTCTCATCCACTTCTAAGTTTCTGAATATGTTTTTGAACACTTTCCTTCCTTATTTTTTGCGACCGAAAGACAACAGGCATTTTGGAGGAAAAGGTTTATCTTGGGCTGCCAGCTTATTCCACTTAAAGCCTCCATGAATGGAGCACGGGCGGAGAAGAGTGGATTCCTCTGGTTTATCTCTCTCTGTGATGTTTTCATCCTCC
Source organism: Syngnathoides biaculeatus (assembly GCF_019802595.1). NCBI lineage: Eukaryota > Metazoa > Chordata > Actinopteri > Syngnathiformes > Syngnathidae > Syngnathoides > Syngnathoides biaculeatus. The sequence continues at coordinate 32,961,331 of NC_084641.1, forward strand.
ACTCTGGTCTTGCTGACAGCCCGGATAAAGTCTTAATATGCAAGACCACAGTTACACTTGTCGTTTCAATGTCATCGCTACTTCTGCAATGATGCACATCCACACATTCACCACAAACTAAACGATTTAAAACATTTATATCTATATATATCTATATATATATAGATATATATATATCTATATATATATAAGTGCTTATCCTCACAAGAAACAAGGGTGGGTTGGAGACTATCCAAGCTGTCTTCGTCTGAGAGGCGGGATACACCCTGAACTGATTGCCAGCCAATGGCAAGGCATATAAAAACAAATGATCATTCGCGCTCACATTTAACAAAGTTGATCATCAAACTGCGACCTAGGGTGTCTTGGTGCCAGGTGCACATGTAGACACCCTTATAGCTGAACATGGTGTTTGTTATGGACAATCCGTGATAGGCACAGAAGTCCAGTAACAGAACACCACTCGGGTTCTAATCAGGGCGGCTGTTCTTCCCAATCACGCCCTTCAAGGTCTCACTGTCATTGCCCACATGGGCATTGAACTCCCCCAGCAGAATGATGGAGTCCCCAGAGGGGGCGTTCTCCAGCACCCCAACTAAGGACTTCAAAAAGGGTGGGTACTCTGAACTGCTGTTTGGTGCATAAGCACAAACAACAGTCAGGACCCGTCCGCCTACCTGAAGGCAGAGGGAGGCTACCCTCTCATCCACCAGAGTAAACCCCAGAGTACAGACCCCAAGCCAGGGGCAAAAGTATAACCCCACCTGCTCGGCTTCTCTCACTGGGCAACTCCAGAGTGGAACAGAGTCCAACCCATCCCAAGTGGAGTGGTGCCAGAGCCCAAGCGGTACGTAGAGGCGAGTCCGACTATATCTAATCAGAACTTCTCGACCTCACGGACCAACTCGGGCTCCTCCCCTGCCAAAGATGTGACATTCCATGTCCCTACAAGTAGTTTCTATAGCCATGGATTGGATCGCGAAGGTCCCCACCTTTGGCCACCGCACAGCTCACCTCGCACCCGGCCCCTATGGCGCCTCTCACAGGTGGTGAGCCCAGGGTAGGGAACCTATGTTAACCTTTCAGGCTGTGCCTGGCCGAGCCCCACGGGTGCAGGGCCAGCCACCAGGCACTCAACTTCAAGCCCCACCTCCAGGCCTGGCTCCCGAGGTGGGGGGGGGGGGTGTGGGCGCATCCGGGCAAGGAAAACCAAGATTCAATTTTTGTACTCGTCACAGGGGTTTTGGAGTCATACTTTGTCTGGTCCCTCATCTAGGACCTTTTTACCATAGGTGACCTTATCAGGGGCATGATGGACATTGGTTCATCCTAAATGTGCTCTTGTCTTTTGTGTGTACCATTTTATTCCGCCAGTACTTTACTCTGTGGAGGCTGACCACATTTTATCACACATGCAGGTGCCTGTCCTGTGTGGATGGAAAGTTCCCTTGTCACTGGTGCAAATATCGCCACATGTGCACACAGGATGCCAGCGACTGCTCCTTCCAGGAAGGACGTGTCAACACCTCACAGGTAGGTGGTTTCCTTATGACTCAAACAAAGCACCTGTATATATGTCTGTATTTATTTGTGAGTATTGAAGTAAATAAGGATGGATGTAAAATAATGTATTATTATTATTGTTATTATTATTATTATATCTTGACTACAGTGCCTTTCACCAAACCCACCACCATTTTACACAAACAAAGGGCACCACACATGATATAGAGAAGACTTGCATTGACACTTTTATAACACAGTCTGTAATAACGTTTTCCATCCATCCATCCATTATCTACCGCTTTTCCGAGTCGGGTCGCGGGGGAAGTTGCTTCAGCAGGGATGCCCAGACTTTACTTTCGCCAGCCACTTCTTCCAGCTCTTCCGGAGTGATCCCAAGGCGTTCCCAAGCCAGCAGAGAGGCATAGTTTCTCCAGCGTGTCCTGGGTCATCCTCGGGGTGTCTTTCCGGTGGGACATGCCCGGAACACCTCACCCGGGAGGCCTCCAGGAGGCATCTGAATGAGATGCCCCAGCCACCTCATCTGGCTTCTCTCAATGCGGAGGAGCAGCGGCTCGACACTGATCCCCTCGCGGATGACCGAGCTTCTCACCCTACCTTTAAAGGAGAGCCCAGACACCCTGCGGAGGAAACTCATTTCGGCCGCTTGTATCCGTGATCTTGCTCTTTCGGTCCTGACCCACAGCTCATGCCCATAGTTGAGGGTAGGAACATAGATCAACTGGTAAATTGAGAGGTTCGCCTTTCAACTTAGCTCCCTCTTTACCACAACGGACGGATAAATCTCTGTAGATGGTGCACCAAACCGCCAGTCAATCTCCCGCTCCATTCTTTCCTCAGTCGTGAACAAGACCCCAAGATACTTGAACTCTTCCACATGGGCCAGGATCTCATCCCCGAGCTGGAGAGGGCATGCCACCCTTTCCTGAATGAGGACCATAGTCTCGGATTTGGAGGTGCTGATACTCATCCCAGCTGCTTCACACTCGGCCACGAATCGCTCCAGTGAGAGCTTGAAATTACGGCTTGATGAAGCCAACAGAACCACATCATCCGCAAAGAGCAGAGATGCAATGCTGAGGCCACCAAACCGAACACCCTCTACTCCTTGGCTGCGCCTAGAAATTCTCTCCATAATTGTTATGTACAAAATAAGTGACAAAGGGCAGCCTTGGGGGAGTCCAACTCTCACTGGAAACGAGTCCGACTTATTGCCGGCAATGCGGACCAAACTCTGACAGCAGTCGTACAGGGACCGAACAGCTCATATCAGGGGATTCGGTACCCCATACTACCGAAGAATCCCCCGCAGGACTCCCCAAGGAACACGGTCGAATGCCTTCTCCAAGTCAAAAAACATGTAGACTGGTTGGGCGAACTCCCATGCACCCTCAAGGATGCTGTTGAGAGTGTAGAGCTGGTCCACTGTTCCACGGCCAAGACAAAAACCACGTTGCTCCTCCTGAATCTGAGACTCAACTTCCCGATGAACCCTCCTCTCCAGTACCCCTGAGTAGACCCTACCAGGGAGGCTGAGGTGTGTAGTCCCTCTATACTTCGAACACACCCTCCGGTCACCCTTCTTGAAAAGGGGGACCACCACCCCAGTCTGCCAATCCAGAGGCACTCTCTCCGATGTCCACGCGATGTTGCAGAGGCGTGTCAACCAGGACAGCCCCACAACATCCAGAGCCTTTAGGAACTCCGGATGAATCTCATCCACCCCTGGGGCCCTGCCACCAAGGAGCTTTTTAACCACCTCGGTGACCTCAATTACAGAGATAGAAGAGCCCGCCTCAGAGCACCCAGACTCGTCTTCCTCGTGGGAATGCATGTTCGTGGAATTGATGAGGTCTGCGAAGTATTCTCCCCACTGACTCACAACATCCCGAGTTGAGGTTAGCAGTGCCCCATCCCCAATATACACAGTGTCGACAGTGCACTGCTTCCCCCTCCTGAGACACCGGACGGTGAACCAGAATTTCCTTGAAGCTGTCCTGAAGTCGTTCTCCATGGCCAAACCAAATTCCTCCCACGCCCGGGTTTTTGCCTTAGCGACCACTGAAGCTGCATTCCGCTTGGCCAGCCAATACCTATCTGCTGCCTCGGGAGTCCCACAGGCCACAAATGCCCGATAGGACTCCTTCAGCTTTACAGCATCCGTCCCTGTTGGTGTCCATCAACGTGTTCGTGGGTTGCCGCCATGACAGCCACCGACCACCTTATGGCCACAGCTCCGGTCGGCCGCCTCAGCAATGGAGGCGCGGAACATCATCCACTAGGATTCAATGTCCCCCGCCTCTTCTGGGACGTGAGGAAAGTTCTTTTGGAGGTGGGAATTGAAATTCCTTCTGACAGGGGAATCTGCCAGCTGTTCCCAGCAGACCCTCACAATACGTTTGGGCTTGCCACGTCGGACTGGCATCTTCCCCCTCCATCGGAGCCAACTCACCAACAGGTGGTGATCAGTTGACAGCTTCACCCCTCTTTTCACCCGGGTGTCCAAGACAAGCGGTTGCAAGTCTGATGACACGTCCACAGAGTCGATCATCAAACTCCGCCCTAGGGTGTCCTGGTGCCAAGTAGACATGTGAACACCCTGATGCCTGAACATTGTGTTTGTTATGGACAATCCGTGATGAGCACAGAAGTCCAGTAACAGAACACCACTCGAGTTCTGATCAGGGGGACGTTCTTCACCTATGGTCACGAGCTGTGGGTCGTAACCAAAAGAACAAGATTCCGGATACAAGTGGCAGAAATTAGTTTCCTCTGCACGGTGTCCGGGCTCTGCCTTAGAAATAGGGTGAGAAGCTTGGTCTTCTGGGAGGGGCTCAGTGATGAGCTGCTGCTCCTCCGCATTGAGAGGAACCAGATGAGGTGGCTGGGGCATCTGATCAGGATGTCTCCTGGATGTCTACATTGTGAGGTGTTCCGGACATGTCCCACGGTAAAGAGACCCCAGGGACAACCCAGGACACGCAGGAAACTGGGTCTCGGCTGGGGTGGGAACCCCTTGGGATCTCTCCGAAAGGATCAAGTGGCTGGGAAAAGGGAAGAACATCCCCGCAAAACCTACTGCCCCCACGACATGACCCAGAAAAGTGGTAGAAGATGAATGGATGGATGGATTGATGTGAAATTAATCCTGTCGACAACACCACTTAAAAAATTTACGTGATATTTAGGTTACTGTGGGTCAATTTGAATGATGTTTTTGTCATTGTCGTTACTGTGCATTTTATTGACAGGCTGATTTGGCTAAGTGGATGAAGGCTTATAGTGCCACCTGTTGCTTGTTTTGATGCAGATGTTGCCATGGCTACTAAACCACTTTGAATCTCGCTTGGTGCAACAGGCACACAACATGTAATCTATGGTGATCTACACATTGACACTGGAATTAGAGTTCTAAACTTGATATACAAGGGAAGCGAAAATTCCACTTGTGTAAGTCAGATATTTTAAATGCTTATCCATATTTATAAAATGTTTAAATGTATTTTTTTGTTGTAGGCAAAGCACTCTAATAAACTTGCGTCATAAGAAAGAGTAGTGTTGTTAAAGCCTTTTTGGATATAAGTGGTTAAAAACATTGTCCTGCTCATACAGTAAATGTATTGCTCATAAATGTATTTACTATTTGGATAAAATCTACAAGCCAGTCATTGCTGGCATCCAATAGCGTTCATGACACTGCACATGTGATTGTGTGGGGCCCTTGCTGAAAGCCATGTACGTTATCCACATAATGTCTGGAAAAGTTTCCCCGTGTGTCATTAGCAGCCATATGCCAGAGTGATTGAAGTCACAGTACACTGCTTGTCTTCTCAAAAGCATCTGCTGATATTTCTCAGACTGACTTCACGTCATAGTTGAAAGGAAAAAAACTCAACAATCTATTTATCTATCTTTGCCACAGGAAATTAGTGCTTGCACTGTGCTATCTTCACAGATGTGATTGGCCCCTTGAATATAATTCTTCTGTTTCTTCCTGGATCTGTAAATATATATAAATCCACAGCGTTGTGACAGCCGATAAAGAGCGACGCGCATGAGAGGCGACCAGGCAGAAAATTGCTAGTTGGAGAAACACTCAGGCAGGCCATCAACAACAAATGTGCATAAACACAAACAGCGACAGAAACAAACACCGGCAGGACAAACAAACACAGAAACAAACAAATTGTCTTTCCTCCACTGATTCCAACATTTAATTTGTGGATCCTACTGGGCCTGAGGGTTGTTTCGTATGACTGCTTTCTCATTCTGGGATATTAGAGCAACATGAAAATTATATGGAAAAAAACAAACATACATACCGTAACTATTCTTGGTGTGGTGGGCTTGGATGGGCTGAGGCTTCCGTCATAGCTCAAATGGCAAAGAGAAAGTAAATCCCTGTTTTTGCATTTTTATTCAATATGAGTTCTACCTAAAAGTTAACTGGAATCAAATGTTATGTTGACACCTCCTCACAGATCAATTAGCGAACCTATAAACTGTATTCTTGTTGGGCAAGATAATTATTATTTAACTTGATAAACACTGAGACTGTTAGAAGGTGAGATACCCCACCTGACATTAACATATAATTGTGTTTTTATATTTGTTATAATCACAATCTGGCCCCACACAATCAAGGGTCTTGTCCAAACCAGATGACCTGCGCAATCAAATTAAAAAAAAATAACCTTCAAGAAACACTCAAATTAAGAAAAATAAGGAGTTAGGCTTGCTGAGGACCCGTAGCTCAGTGGTTACAGCACTGCTTTGGTAAACCGGGCGTTGTGGGTTCCTATCCCACTGGGTCCTCCACTCCCTGAGAAGGATTGCGTCAGGAAGGGCATCCGGCGTAAAAACTGTGCCAAACATATGTGTGGGTTCATCTGAGATGACACGCTGTGGCGACAAAGCGACAAGCCGAAAGAAACATATAAGGAGTTAGGCTTGCTCTTCGCTTATTTTGTTTGTTTTTCTTGTCATTGTTTAACACAAAAGTTGTGCTGGGGCAGCACCGACTGCCGAAGAAAAATTCCTTGTGTTTTGTTACATACTTTGCCTTTAAATCCGATTCTGATTCTGATCTGGACATACCATCTTGGTCACAATTTGAGTTGATTTGTAAGGCAATGAAATACTCAACAAGTTGATCCTTCATTTCTAAAGTCCATTTCACTCTGGCCTTGTTTGCTAAGCATCTGTCAACGCATTAGTGTTTGTGATCGGATATATCAGAACGTTTATAAAGATTTAGGTCCCTGTTTTCCTTCACTTGGCAAATTCTGTGCTTTGTGCGTTGCACGGAGGAATACTTCCATACAGATTTGAACCTGTGGGTGTAATTAACGTTGAATATTCGGATTGTTCGGACAGAATGACGCGGAATCTGACTACTCGAAGGCCTACGCGCGACATAAGTGCGTAAACAAAGGCCCCCAGAGCTGCGGGCCGGCAGCCACAGATGGTTCTTTTGAAGGGAATGACGCAGAGTCTGACGAGCGAGCTCCAGCGGCGGGCCATGAGCTCTGGCGGCAGGCCGCGAGCTGTGGCGGCAGGCTGCGAGCCAAGCTTCGACATCCGGTGAGGCTGTTAGTCGAGCTTTGGCACCCGGGGAGGCCATTAGCTGAGCTTCGGCAGTGGCGGAGGCCTTTAGCTGAGCATCGGCTGCGGCGGAGGCCTTTGGCCTAGCTTTGTTGTCTGGGGCTAACGGCCTCCGCTGCCTGGAAGCTCAGCTTGCGCCCTTTAAAATTCGGAATTGTCGTTAAAAATCTTCTCAAAACACGATTAAATGAGAGAGGATTTAACATCACATTGTCAAAATAGACTACATATTACATGACCTATTGGATACATTGTTCATGCACCCACTGGTTTTCCGCTTTAAATGTGGCACAACTGACAGTCTCGACAGAATAGCATGATGCGTAATCACAGCGATCTTTGTGTGCGTGGATCATTGTCAGTGCTTTGGCCATGGAGTGGCAATAGACATCGTGAGTGGGTGCCCTCATTAAATACAGAATAAGTGAGTCTGCTGGTTTCTGTATCAGTACCTGTCTTCATGTAGCCCGGTTAAGTTCACCAGATTTGTGTTAGATCAGTGGTCTAGTTTGCACCACGACTTAGGTATGGTCTGAGCCGGCGTAAGTTTGGATACATTCTACCACCAAATTGCCACTCCACTACCACCAAAAAAAATAAAAAAAGGTAGATCACAAGATGTTGGTTGCTTGAATAGTAAATACTGGGGTAAAAATGTTTGGGCACCCCAAGTCTATATTGTCCTGAGGTGTGAGTGGGAATGGTTGTTTCTTTGTTTCCATGGTGACTGGCTGGCAATCAATCCGATGTTTATTTCACCTCTTGCACAATTCCAGCGAGGATAGGCCATCACCTCACACGAAAACAAAATGGAAAGATGGGTTTATAACTGCCAACCATGAAAAAAACATAACTATAAATATTACAAAGCAAAAACTAAGCGAAGGCTAAACAAGAGGCATATGAAGACATGTACACCAGGTTGGACACGAAAGAAGGAGAAAAGGATCTCTACAGGTTGGCCGGACACAGGGATAGGGATGGGAAGGATGTGCAGCAGGAAAGGGTGATGTGTTGACTGGTGCCAGTAGTCTGCTAAGTAGATGGAAAGAGTACTTTGAGAAATTGATGAATGAAGAAAATGAGAGAGAAGTAAGAGTAGAGGCGGCAAGTCTGATGGACCAGGAAGTGGAAATGATTACTAAGGGGGAAGTCAGAAAGGCACTACAAAGGATGAAAAATGGAAAGGCAGTTGGTCCTGATGACATACCGGTAGAGGTATGGAAGCAATTTGGAGAGATGACTGTGGAGTTTTTGACCAACTTATTCAACAGAATACTAGCGGGCGAAAAGATGCCTGAAGAATGGAGGAAAAGTGTTCTAGTTCCCATTTTTAAGAACAAAGGGGATGTTCAGAGCTGTGAGAACTATAGAGGAATAAAGTTGATGAGCCACACAATGAAGTTATGGGAAAGAGTAGTGGAAGCTAGACTCAGGACAGAAGTAAGTATCTGCGAGCAACAGTATGGTTTCATGCCTAGAAAGAGTACCACAGATGCATTATTTGCCTTGAGGATGCGAGTGTAAAAGTACAGAGAAGGTCAGAAGGATTGTGTCTTTATGGATCTTGAAGCCTATGACAGAGTACCAAGAGAAGAACTGTGGTACTGCATGCGCAAGTATGGTGTGGCGTAGAAATATGTTAGAATAGTACAGGACATGTATTAGTGCAGCAGAACAATGGTGAGGTGTGCCTTAGGTGTGTCAGAAGAATTTAAGGTGGAGGTGATACTGCATCAGGGATCCGTGCTGAGCCCCTTCCAGTTTGCGGTAGTAATGGTAAAGGCTGACAGCGTAGACTGAATTCCCCTTGGACCATGATGTTTGCAGATGATATTCTGATATGCAGTGAAAGCAGGGAGCAGGTTGGGAAACAATTAGAAAGACGGAGGCATGCACTGGAAAGGAGAGCAATGAAGATTAGCTGAAGTAAAACAGAATATATGTGTGTGAATAAGGGGGCTAGAGGGGGAAGTGTGATGCTACAGGAAGAAGAGATAGCGAGGGTGGATGACTTCAAATACTTGGGATCAACAATACAGAGCAATGGAGAGTGTAGTAAGGAAGTGAAGAAACGGGTCTAAGCGGGGTGGAACAGTTGGCGGAAGGTGTCTGGTGTTCTACGTGACAGAAGACTCTGTGCTCGGATGAAGGGCAAAGTGTATAAAACAGCGGTGAGGCCGGCCATGATGTATAATTAGTGACGGTGGCACTGAAAACAGGAAGAAGAGCTGTAGGTAGCAGAAATGAAGACGCTGAGGTTCTCGCTTGGAGTGAACAGGTTGGATAGGATTAGAAATGAGCTCATTCGAGGGACAGCCAAAGTTGGATGTTTTGGGGACAAGGTTAGAGAGAGCAGACTTAGATTGTTTGGACATGTTCAGAGGTGAGAGAGTGAGTATATTGCTAGAAGGGTACTGAGGATGGAGCTGCCAGGCAAAAGAACGAGAGGAAAACCAAAGAAAAGGTTGATGGATGTTGTGAGGGAGGACATGAGGACAGTGGGTGTGAGAGAGGAAGATTCACGAGACAGGCTTAGATTGAAAAAGATGACATGCCCTGGCAACCCCTAACGGGACAAGCCGAAAGGAAAAGTAGAAGAAAGACTAACCTGTTGTTGAACAGGTTTGAAATTACATACTGTATCGTGGCGAAAAGCACACCCAGAATTAAGCTCTTATTTATATTGACTGCGGTAATCTGATGTCACTCTGCAGAACTTTAAAACTTGACTCGAGAGAAATATTTTTGTTGAGCATTTTCGTTGCAGGTACAATTATATTTCTGGGACATTCAACTTTCAAGGTTTCTCTGTATTTTTTGTAAGTATGCTGTTGAGTGTAAGATACACACATTGCAGATCGTAAAGTTATTTTTCAAAATTGTTTAAGTGAGATTTTGGGGATAAAAATATTCATCACTACAGCCATTGGTAAATGTGGAGGAGGAGCAGAAGTCTGACCCAATTCTATACTATAAATTGAATATAAATCAGTCTTTGAAAGATACTGTAGCTGATCCATGGTATGTTGAACCTGCAGCCTCATTAAAAATCCTAAATAGGTGATGAAGATGAACAACAGGTGAACACGAGATAAGTGCATCAGTACTCCTCTCTGTGTTAATTACCGAATATATCACTATGATGAGTGAGCTGGCTCTGAGTTCCAGTTTGTCACCTCACTGCGGCAGTCAAAACAAATGTGGTTGTGTGTGCATGCGTGTGCTTCACTGCTCATAGTGTACATCATGGACACGCTGTTTTTGATTCCTATCAGCCCCCTTCTCCTCCATCCTCTTGTTCCCACCATTAGCCGCAACAAGTCAATTAGAAATAGGTGGATATTCTCTCTTTTTGTCTGTTAGTGTCACAGATTTCTTTTCATTTTGTGTGTGTTTGCCGGAGCTCAGGCTGGCACACAACACTGGGTAGTCCAGCTCGGGGGCTCTGTGGCTGGCACCACGCGAGCTTCCCTTCTCCCTCTGGGTCCGTCTGCCACTGATAGACTCAGTCTCTACGCATCTTATGTGTGCGTGGGTGAGTGGGTGTATGTGTGTGTGTGTTAATTATTCAAAGTGTATTAAAGCTTAAAGATGCATCTCCAGATGCTTCTCTGATCGCCGGCGTGTTTAATGGAGAGAGACAGATGAGATGAGAAGCGAAAGGTGGAGCATCCGCAGTAAAACATATGGGGGAGGAGTTTTGGCGGTGGCCTAGTTGCAAACTCGCACACACCACCAGGGGACTCCTTTAAAAAAGTGTGAAGGAATTATTTCTGCAAATTAATAAAAACTATGTTTCTGATTTGCGTGCTGCAAAACCCCTTTGGACAGTCAAATTTCACAAATTACAGTACACGGCTTTAATTGGATATGGTCTCTTTTTTTTCATAGCAATGTAAAGGACTGAGAGTTAAAAATAATGTTACATAATCTGTAAAGACACATTTTTGTTTGTTCAATATGAAAAATCACACACTAAAACAGCCATGCGGTTTCTGTATCATTTAAGTAAAAAAGTCTCAAGGGTGTCACATGCATACCATCACCAAAGCATCACAGTGACACAAATATTAATAATGTTCCTAAGATCTTAGAATATTCCTTAAAAGAAAAGAAAAAAAAACAACTCACGAGAACATGTTGAGCTTCAAAATAATTTGATTCATAACAATAGTTAATAGTCTAAATGACCCTACATACTTTAGGTGTTGGGCTTTGGCAGATGATGTTTCAGGTTTTGAAAGAATATATGAGTAAGCTGCATAGAGGCCATAATAGTCAGTGGGAGAAAGCTTTGACAGCGGACTAGAAAGATTAAAAAAAAGGATGTGAGAAAGAGTACCTCAAGATGGCAGGAAAAACATAAATCCTGAAGAGATTCTGTGAAGGGATGAAGGAGTGGGAGGAGGATGTGTGGTGTGTTTAACCATTCAGGAGTTGAAAGCTTGCTTGAGGGTCATGACACAACTTGCGCCTTTGCTTCCTTAAGAACTGCTTAATAATTCTCTGTCATTTACCTGACTTACTTTCTTGCTTCACTGTTGATGTCAATCATTTCATTCAGATTACTATGCAGTGTCTGCCGAGACGTCTATTATTTCTCCTGACATTATTACTTACGGTATAATAAAGTTGCTTCATTGTTGAGCGTGTTTAGGGATGTATTAAACTATGAGTGGCTTACAATTGGAAGGTTCCATCATGACTTCTCATCACCCATACATTTTAAGTGTCAGCCTCCAACAGTATGAACTTTGTATATTTTATCTTGGCTGCCTTGCAGACTTTTGCGCCTTGCTCTCTATCCCCCGTAGTCGAGTGGGTGGACTCTGAAAAGAGTTCTTACAGTTCAAAGTGTCTTTCATTGAATGAAAGTGCATCTCGTCTGGTGCAATGGGGGCTGGCCTCCTTACACCTGACTCCAGTTGAGGGAATCGCTTCATTTGAGCAAAGCAGATGAAAAGTTTTCATGCTGAAATGGAGCACAGGGAGAAGTCTCAGCGCTACAATGAAGGGGAACCAATAACTTAGTTATATTTCTTGGTTAATACTCTTATTAAATACAACCATTCCTTTTCCAGTCCAGACCCTGCGCCGGTCACTGGGATTTTTAAGAATTTGGTTGTGGTCTCCAACTGACTCCAGCATCTCAATAAAGATGACTGCAATAATCAGTTAGCCATTTTAGGGCTTTTTTGAATATTATTAAACAGCTGTGGTAGCTCTTTTGTGTGTGTGTGTGTGTGTATGTGTGTGTGTGTGTGCATGTGTGCGTGCGTGCGTGCGTGTGTGTGTGTGTGTGCGTGTGTGTCTGCATGTGTGTATGTGTTGGGGACATTCAGGATGTCCACTTTGAGAGCCAAAATGTTCTCCCATTATCTCTCGTGGTGATGATTGTGTAAAGAAACAATATTGTTGACCTATGAGGATATCTCACCACGAATAAAAGTGAAGTGATCAACTGCTGTCACCCTGGAACCATATTTCCTATTGGTGCAAATTGTGACCAAATTAAGAGAAGTTAACAACAATAAAGTATATGTCTTGTTTAAAAGTGGGCTCTGAAAAGACGGATAGTTCATTTAATTTTCTAAAACTGATTCAAATTGGATGGCCTAGTGGCACAGCTGTAGAGTGTTGGCCTCACAGTTCTGAAGACCGGGTTCAAATCCATGTGCCGCCTGTGTGGAGTTTGCATAGTATCCCTGTGTCTGCGAGGGTTTTCTTCGGGCACTCCGATTTCCTCCCACATCCCAAAAACATGCGTTAATTGGAGACTGTAAATTGCCCCCTGGTGAGATTGTCAATGCAACTGTCATCTTTCTCCATGTGCGAATATGGATGCCCATATGTGAATGCCCAATTATAGCTGGGATTGACTCCAGCACTCCTGCGACCTTCGTGAGGATAAGCGGCTTAGAAAATGAATGGATAGACGGATGAAATTAGTTTAATGTATGGGCAAAACCATCTTGCTAACCGTGACGTCCACTAGCTAGAGGCATGGCTGCAATGTAGTTGTTTACTTAGTAAATTAGTGGCAAAATTCTGAGTCAGCTACACATCATGTTGCCTACCTAATATGTCCATGTTGGAACTAGGTACGCCTCTCTCTGTACTGTCCTGGAAAAATCAAAATAAGAAAGGTAATTTTTTTTTACTAGCGATCTGCAACCCACCCAATATGGGTCCACTTTTGGGTCTCTGTAATTTGGATACTGGATACTTTCTTCAACTTTTGGAGCATATACTATGCTGTATTTCCAGCATGTTTATGTCAAGTTATGCCAATGACAAAATCTTTGACAGTCAACTGTGTATTGTAGGTGAAGTATACAGGACACAAGATTGAGCAAAATTATTAGATTAAAAAGTAGATCAGTCACGCTGCTATTTTCTTTGCATTTTTAGCAATGGTATTTATCACGTTTACTTTAAGCACAGACCTTTTTTTTTTATTGAGTAACCTAACTGCAACTATGCACTGAAAAACTAATCTATTCACACCTATCTGGATTTTTTCGTGTTCTTTCTTCAATACCCTGAGATATCACAAGATACCACTAAAGTATTTGCTGATAAAACTTGCTAATTTTTGTTTTCACTTGAAGGTAAAGCTTACATTCACACCGGTACCATCACACTTTTGCTGCATACCGTATGTTCAAAATCAAATAAGTCTGTTTATTTTTCAGGGAAGTTTTTTAAGGTGAGTTTGAGACACTTTAAAGGGTAGTTGGTGTGCCCTACCTCCCATTTGATATGAGTTTGAATTGGGCTGGCTAATTCTGAAAAGAGCCACATATGCAGTAATCCATGCCTGTGACCCTAGTGAGGATAACTGTACAGAAAATGGATGGATGGATGGATAAATGGGCAAATAATTACAGTGACAATGAGAAGGTCAATTTTGTTAGTTGGCACACACACTTGCGAACCCACCTCATATTTCTAGCGGCTGCTATCGATCCACCAGCTGATGCTCATCAGCAAAATCTTCTTCCTTGACTGTCCGCGCCTTGATAACATCTAGACTGACACGCAATCACGCTTGGTCATCAGCGATAACACACAGAACTCCACTATTCTAATAGATAAGTGTGTGAAGAGGTCTGTACAGTCAGTGGAGTAGCAGTCAGTTACTTTATCATTTTCTCCAGCCTTGTTGTGATCTAAATTGTCAAAGACCACCATGCTAGACAAAACATTCTTAGATCAGTATCTCAAATCCCAGAACACCCAAATGTTTTAGCAGCCATTAAGTGTTACACGGCAGTATTTTCTTGTGGTTATACAAAACATGCAAAATAAATCAATAAAAATGCATGCTGTCCAATGACTTAAATATATCAAGGTTTTCTTGGACTACTCAAACCACCCCAACTTTGGGTTTTGCTGTATGAGATGTGCAGTCACTGATGGTGTGGTGTTACACTCGCCAGACCTTGGTATGGGGAGCCTAGGTTCGGTTCCGAATCAGTGACAGTGTGAATGTGAGTGCGACTGTTGCCTGTATCTATACATATGTGCCCTGCAACTCACTGGCAACCAGTTCATGATGTAGTCCGTCTTTGGCCCAAAGTCAGCTGGGATGGGCTTCACCACCCCGCAACCCGAACCAGGATAAGTGGTGTTGAAAATGGATGGGTGGATGGATCAAAGGAGGGATGGATGGATGGATGAGCTGTACATCTTCTCCCTATTCATGTTTGAGTTTCATCCAAGTTTCACCCAAGTTTAAAAAAAAATACATTAAAAAAATTATTCAATTCCAGGTAGAGCCCTTTACAAAGGTACTTATAAACCATTTCCCCAAAAATATGAATATCACAGAAAAAGTGTATTCATTTCTCCAATTTCATTCAAAAAGTTAAACCTTCATAAATTATAGATTCAGGACCCACAAACTAAACAATTTCAAGTATGTATTTTTTTGTTTTTACATAATTTGGGCTTTAAGTTTACAGAAGCCTCAAAATCTGGAATTCAAAAAATGTAAATTCTGTGAAGAAATTGGGCCATATTTTGCAGGCTATAAATGTTTCAAACTGAGTGTAACACACTACTACTAAACTCGTAGCACATTGACAGCTTTCCTCATCTGTCATTAAATTGTGTCAGTTTGGTTCAGTTGTCTCTATTGGGTGCCATAAGGGGAAGACTGCAGAACTGACAACTGGCCAGATGACCACCACTGATGCACCAGCAAAAGAGATGACTGTGGACTTCAGGGATTTTCAAATAGAGAAGATTCAAGAATCTAGCAGAGATCCAGAAAGAGTTGAATGAGCCGAAAGTCACAGCATCAAAAACCACCACATTCAGGCACATCTTGTAGATGGGCTACAGCTCTCGCGTTCCTTGAGTCAAGCCACTTCTGAGCCTGGAGGCAATTTAGGAAGCATCTCAACTGGCCGAAGAAGTAGAAAGACTGGAGCCAACTCTCTGGATTTAAACCCTATTGAGAATCCATCCATTCCATCCATTTTCTTCACCGCTTATCCTCACGAGTGTCACGGGGAGTCCTGGAGCCTATCCCAGCTGTCAAAGGGCAGGAGGCGGGGTACACCCTGAACTGGCTGCCAGCCAATCGCAGGACACATTGAGAAAAACAGCCACACTCACAATCGCAATCACACTTAGGGGCAATTTAGATTGCCCAATTAATGTTGCATGTTTTTTGGAATGTGGGAGGAAACCGGAGTGCCTGGAGGAAATCCACGCAGGCACGGGGAGAACATGCAAACTCCACACAGGTGGGTCCATGATTGAACCCGGGACCTCAGAACTGTGAGGCCAACGCTTTACCAGCTGGTCCACCATTCCACTCCTATTGAGAATCTATGGAGTATTATCAACAGGTAAATGTGGGGTACAAGACCCAAAAACAAAGAAGAACTGACATCAAGCATGAAGAAAATCAGGGCTTCCATAACTCCCATGCGATGCCACACGCTGACTGTATCATTGCCACTGCCCATCGACGGAATGGTTAAAGCAAGGACATTCCCAACCAAGTAATTTAGATGAACATATAATTTTGAAAGTGCTGTATTTTGATTGAAAAAAAGTAAATGGTGATTTTCTTTTTTTCACAATATTCTATTTTGAGTTCCTGATTTTGTGGGATTATATACTGGGAGCCCAAAATATGTAAAAATAAACAAATACTTGAAATTGTTTAAATTGTCATCTCTTGTCTTCTCATCTATAATCTAAGAAAGTTTAACTTTTTGAATAGAATTATGGAAATATACTTTTTCATGACATTTAAATGTTTTATTAAAGGGTCTTTTTATACAGTTCTATGTGTCTACCATTTGTCTGGAAGAGCTGCAGATTAGATTAATAAATCACGTGGTGTTTAAATTGGCATTTGGAATGATTAATGAACTGAAAGTGATGTCAAGGATGGTTCAATCAGCATCATGAAGGAATAACTGAAGGACAATTATTTGCAGTTCCCAAACATTGAAACTGTCGAGTGAAGAAGAGAAGATGTCTGGTCACACTTTTTGAACGTGATAACACAGAAAGATGAATGCTTCTTTCCTGCATGAAATGTAAGATACAGGGCATTTTGGTGAAGTAAACAGATAATTCATTGTATGTTCAGTGACAATATAGTACTGTGTATACAAAGATATAAAGAGTATGTTGTGCTGTCTGGTGAATGCTGGCCCTCTTTGTTTGGATTTTTCACAGAGTAATCTACAGCATTTTCACATTATCATCTGAGGAGACAATTATATTGTGTATTATCTCTTTTTCGACCCACAGACAAAACTGTCAGATGTGATCCATGAGCTGAAGAAGTTCCGCAATATGCACTGGCTCCATTTGCTAGGAGATTTGGATACATAAAAGAGATATTTACTGAGATGAGAGCAAAAGAGCCAAAGAGGCAGAATGTTTGCACGGATTCATGGAAATGGAGCCCTACACTGTTTCTTTGTAGATTAAAAGGACAAACCCATCGGGATTAGAGACATGCACTACTGCACTTTACTGAGATATTCTGTGTTAAGTGTTACTTTACGTTGCTCCTTGTCTCGAATCCATACTATTGTGTAGTATTGAGACATTGCTCAACAGATGACTCATTTTGCTCTCGTGGGAGATGTGGTCATCATAGCACTTTTTTTTTCCTTTGAGTGTGTGTGTGTGTCAAGTAAAAGTACCAGTCATTGGGGTCTTGTCTCCTCCTTTCTGAAATGGTTCATTGGAGTGTAACGCTAATCCGTGGGGACCAGCTTCACTGTGGTGACCCCTTGACACAAAACACACACCCACACGCATACACACCCAAACACACACACACACCACACACACACACACACACACACACACACACAGCGATACATGCACACAGAGAAACAGCCTCATCCATCATACTCACAGAGTGTCAGAGCAGCGGGAAGGTGGCCTCGTGGGTGATGGCCAATCAGTGCTCTTGCTTCATCTCTGACATCACCACCAGGTTAGGACATCTTCTTTCATTCAGACTTATTATCCATCCATCCATCCATCCATCCATCCATCCATCCATCCATCCATCCATCCATCCATTTTCTTACCCTCGTATCCTCACGAGGGTCACAGGAGTGCTGGATCTTATCCCAGCTGTCAGCAGGCAGGAGGCAGGGTACGCCCCGAACTGGTTGCCAGCCAATCGCAGGGCACTTCAAGACAAACAGCCACAATCACACCCAAGGGCAATTTAGAGTCTCCAAATAAGGTATTATTATTATATTATAATTATGAGGAGGAAAGACAGCAAGCAGACCATCTGATGGCATTAGGTGTGTCAGAGTTATGTGTAAATGAATATTTTTTTCCCTCTTCCTCATTCCTCAACTTAGGATAGTGAACTCCACATACGCGTTGTTCAGCACCCATGCATTAACCCATCCATCCATCCATCCATCCATCCATCCATCCATCCATCCATCCATCCATCCATCCATCCATCCATCCATCCATCCATTTTCTTTACCACTTATCCTCACGAGGGTCACAGGAGTGCTGGAGCCTAGCCCAGCTGTCAACGGGCAGGAGGCGGGGTACACCCTCAACTGGTGGCCAGCCAATCGCAGGGCACAATGAGACAAACAGCCTCACTCACAATCACACCTAGGGGCAATTTAAAGTGTCCAATTAATGTTGCATGTTTTTGGGATATGGAAGTAAACCGGAGTGCCCGGAGAAAACCCATGCAAGCATGGGGAAAACATGCAAACTCCACACAGGTGGGGCCAGGATCGAACCCTGGACTTCAGAACCGTGAGGCCAACACTTTACAGCTGCCCACCGTGCCGCCCGCATTAACCTATTAGCAGATTTTATTTTTTCCCCCAATATTTGCTTTTTTTTTTAGTACAATGACCAGTCTGCCAAATTGGCAAACACACGCAACTTTGCGCTTGCACACAAATCTGAATCCACTGGAATTTGCGCCTCACCATTGATTCACCGTCTATGAAGATAAGAGACTGAACAGTCAAACATACAAATAAAAAAAAAATTAAACCCACACAATGCACACGAAAGAGATGCTGACACTAAAGTAAGCGTGGGGTAAAGATGGGAAAACACTGGAGGCTCATCTTGTCACTCATTCGGCCAATGGTACCTAAAGGCAAGTGTCCACACAAATCAGTTTTATGTTTTATTAATATTTTACAAGAGAGTGCTATTTTTCTTCATTAAAACAGAAATGATTGTGTTTTTTGTGGAGGTCGGTTGCTGAAACTGAGTAATGACATTTAAAATTATTTCAACATGATGAACTGATTTTTACGAACCCCCTAAAGGGACATTGAAAAAAAAAATGTGTTTCTCATTGTAATGAGTAATGAGTAAGTTACTCATTGTAACTTACTCATTGCAATGAGAAACAGGTTTTTTTTTTTCAGTGTCACTTTAGGGGCTTTGTAGATATGTGTGTCCGTCAACGTCATGCTGTATAACAGGAAAGTCAGTGGCATGATTTTTGTTTGTTTGGTTAGGTTGTTGGGTCAACAAATTTGTGTCCGACCTGGGTTTGATTTGGAATTCATACTGTAGTTCTACACTTGCCACACAGGAGTGAGTGTGATTTGAAATGCGGACTCGTGGACAAACTCAATTCTGCTGAGGGCTTACCTTCACAACTTTGATCAGAGTGTCAGTGTTTTGCCTTGTGGCTAATGGAAAACATTCCCCAGAACTAAGAATGTACTAAGTGACTTCAAAGTGCCAGAGGGCGCGATTAACTTTGGTGTGGAGTAGAAGTGGGTGTATTGAAACGAATGTGTGTGCATAGTCGTACATGCTGACCATGTGAGGATTAGTTTAGCTCAAAGCCATGCAGTCGATGCCCATGTAGCGGCGCTACCCTCCTTGGGTCTCATTTCCCACTTTAATAAATAATCTAACTGCTCCCATGAAGACAACCTTCCTTCTTTTCCTCTTCTTCCCCCTTGCTTCACCTCTCCTCACATTCTGCTCACCCACTTGTTTCCTTTTTTACTCTCCTCTGGTCCATCTTTGACTTGTGCTACAATTAAGATTACGTAACCATTCTTTGCATGTGCCAGTTTCAGTTTAGTGGAAAAGCATTGATCTGCTTCTCAAATTTTCGCATAATTTCCCCCACTGTAATGTAATAAAAAAATGTAAATATCAGACAAATATAACCCAAGTGAACTTAAAATGTTGTTTTTACATTATCACTTAATCCACGGGGAAAAAGTATTCATAGCTACCTGGCCCTGTGTGAAAATACATTGCTTCCCCCTGCCCCCACCCCCTTGTGAAATCATGACTTAAAATCTGACAAATCACAACTTTGTTTAATTTTCACTGATCACTTCCAAGTCAGATTACCTCCAAATCTGTTCAATCGGGTGATTACTTGAACCGAACCTGTCTGATAAAATAGAGGTCTACAGGTCAAAAAAAAAAGCTGCAAGAAAAAGTACACGATACAAAGAAATTCAGGAACAGTTGAGAAATTAAACAATTGACATCTATCAGTCTGGAAAGAGTTACAAAGCTATTCCTAAACCTTTAGGATTCCA
Source organism: Syngnathoides biaculeatus (assembly GCF_019802595.1). NCBI lineage: Eukaryota > Metazoa > Chordata > Actinopteri > Syngnathiformes > Syngnathidae > Syngnathoides > Syngnathoides biaculeatus. The sequence continues at coordinate 32,981,523 of NC_084641.1, forward strand.
GGGAACCAATGGGAGAGCCGTTACTCCTCAGTGGTGAGCCTTCTCACGAGGGAAGGGAACAGGAGGCCACAAAGGAACTTGAGACAAATTCTATAGAACTGCAGGCCTCTCATGCCTCAATTAAGGTCAGCGTTCATGACACAACAATGGGGATGAGACTGGGCAAAAATGGCAGCGTTCCAAGGCAAAAACCACTGAAAAAGAACATAAAGTCTCATTTTACTTTTGCAAAAACAACGTCTGAATAATTTCTACAACGTTTGGGAGAATATTGAAAATTGAAAGTTTAGACTTTTGGAAGATGTGCTTCTCGTTACATCTGGAGTAAATGTAGCACAGCATTTGAGAAAGAGAACTTCATACCAACAACCAAACATGGTGAAACGAATAAGTTGATGAAACCAAAACGTTTATCTGCCCCTGTTACAAGGGGAAAAGCTGTCTGTTCCACTATTATGATGCAGCAAGGCAAAGGGCAACATCATCCAGGCAGAGAAAAGAACAAAAGTGCAAAGGGGAAGCGGTGAGAGAACTAAGATCCCCCCCTTCCTCCATGAGGAATCTCCCCAGTCCGAGGAGATTGTTGTGTGTGTCATTGTGTAGCAGTCCTGCGCTATCTGATACAGATTCCGCTCTGACAACTGTCACCACTCCTAATGAAATAGCCCCCACGATCTTCTGCTGCCAGCTCTTTTTTCTTTTCTTTTTGTATAAAAGTGTTTCTGCGTGTGCGCAACAAGCGTGCAGGATTTCCGTGTCGTAATTGGAACAGATGCTTGAACATGCTCCTTCAACGTTAACAATAGCTGCCTCTTCAGACGAGATACTTCACCATCGAGCCCACGTATTTGGTCGCACACACACATCCTTTTTTTCATTCTATTAGAGCCTTGAGGCATAGCGGCAGTCCATCACTGTTCCATCACCACCTGTGAATGCTTCAGACTTGAACAGTCGGCCATTCTTGTTGACAATCTGCTTCGCTCCAGCAACCACATCGATTTGTTCTCTGCGTTCTCTTTTTTTCATTCTTCCTCTACTCTCTATCAAATTCGAGCTATCGACTGGGATAAAGCTCCCATAAAAGTTACAGGCAATTATGATACGTGTCTGTGTATTTTGAAAATAATTATTATTTACCAGAGTGAAAGAAACCAATTCAAGATTTATTTGGGGGTTGTGTGAACATTTGATGGCAGACTCAATCAAACACCGGTACAGACATTTTGCCTCCACATATTCTCCACATTCCAATCAAAGTCAATGTTCAAACAAACATTTGAACCATATGTAATATTTTATCGTTATTTGGAAATATATTTATTTGGCAACAAATATGGAATGTCACGACCATGACTTGGCTCTTGCAAAGTTTTTTTTTCCCTTTTTTGGAGGGTGAGGGGGGGGTTAGTATTTAGCAATAATTGTGTGTATTATATCTCTCTGTCAATCATGCCACACAGACGATAAAGAAATGTTGGCTCAAACTATATAACTTTAGTTTTATTTTTAGAATATGTTAAGATCTTGCCTGTTTATAAGAGTACAGTACATTATAAACTAACGGAGCTCTCAAATATTCTTCCTCTTGCAATTAGAGTATGTGTATGAATTGGTTTGAGATTTAACCTTGGCACAAATTATAACAATTTAATTGTGCTTTTACTTACTTGAGTGTTGGAATGCATGGGACGAACATAAAAAACTGACTAGTGGTACATGTGTTGATTTAAGAGAATGGTTCGATATGTTGTCTTGTT